>NW_026623377.1:1661331-1807588 GCF_030028575.1 Malurus melanocephalus
AAACAAAAAAAAAAGGGGAAAAACAAAAACCAAACCAAACAAACAACACCCCCCCAACCCCAGAGGAAATCATCCCTCCCCTCCGAAACTACATTTCCCAGAGTGCCTCGGCTTCGCCGGCTTCCTGCCCCTCACATGACAACTGCCTGGCCGCGCCATGGCGGAAGCGGAGGAGAAGGTAGAGGTTGTCGGTGCTATGTGGCCGCAGCGCCGAGGAGCGTGGCTTTAGAGCGGGGCGGCGGAAGCGTGGGGCTGGGGTGGCACATACAAACGGAGGGGCGGAGGCATCTGTGCCAGGGGACGGAGGCCAGCAGCCAGCCCTGCGGGGTGCGGGGCTGGCGGGGCCGGTCTCGGGACAGCGTCGCTGCACCGGGGCGGAGGAGGGAAGATGGAAGCGGCGGAACCTGGGTCTGGCCGGGATGCAGGGCTTAGAAGTGCATCTGGCGCCGCTTTGGAGCCAAGATTAAAGAGCTGGAGGGTCTCTCTGCCAAGAGACATGGGTGACATGACCAAGTTCATCTCAACAGGGGAGCGTTTTTCTGAGACAAAATTTGAGATTGTTGCTATTGTTCCTAAACCTAGGGTGACCTGTTGTTCCCTAAATAGGGTGTTCTGCTAAAGCTCCCCGTGCCTAGGTTGCTCCTTCCCAAGAAAAAAATAAAACGAGTGCAGTCCCAGCCCTTTCAGGTACTTACTTAATGTTTCTTTGCTGAGCCAATACCTGGACAGACAGCTGAGTTGTGCGATGTTTGTCTGTCTTGGATGCATTGCGGGGGGGGAGTTTTAGAATTACTTCAAGGTAACTGGCCAAAATTAGAGATTGGCGTCTGGTTTCTACCTTCCATGCTGTCATAGGTTTGTTGGGAGGGCTTGACTTCCTTGGGGGAGCTTTTTTTCCCTAGGATTGGTGAGTTTCTAACTGTGGCAGCCTTAGGAAGGATGCAACCAACTCTGTCAGGTCTTGTCTAATACAAGAGATTAAACCAGCCTGTGTTTTTCTCTCTTTGGACTATGGTGGGAGCATTACCTTATTCATTTCAGTTAATTTCCTATGGGCCCCTTATACACCTCTGCTGAAAAGGATAAGAGTGTTGGACATTATGTTTCTTTGAAACTCAAGTTTCATGGCTTTCACCTTGTCAGGTTTAAATTATGGGCCTAAACATGTACTTGATGTTTGTAAAAGCATGGGAAGGGAAAGCCCTATACACATCATATTGGAAAGCCCACTTAATTTATTGAGAAATTATGTTGGATCTGTTAATTGAGAGATTATAATGGTGAGAGATTACTTCACATTTCTGTGGTTTCCTCATCTGTCTTTTCCTACTCCATTCTTGGCCTACTTAAGCAACAGCATCTGTCAGCTAGCTGAAGTATACTGCTGATTTTCCCCTAGAGTCTGAGTACTAGCAGTGACTGCTAGTCCTACATGATTTTGGATTTTGATTGTGTATAAACAAATCCCTGTTAAGGGATTTCCTTTTCATTATTACAAGGCTACTAAAAAGTGGAAGTGGAGGATAATCCTCTCAGTTCGTGCATTTGGAGGGAGAGGAAAAGAACCTGTCAAAATCCCAGGGCAATTGTAACTACAATTTGCTGTTCTACTTTGCCTAAGCAAGTGAGAGAACCCAGAGAAAAAGTTTTTCATAGTAAGTTGCAAGCAAAGTGAGTTAGTATGTAAGTATCAATTCTAAGGATCTTCAGCTAAGTTTTTGTCAGGGAACAAATACAATTTCTGTATTGCTTTCCTAAGCCAAGTATCCCTCTAAATTTTTGAGGGCTATTTTCTACAGTAAAACATAAAGGCCAGGAAGCATTTACCTGTATTTGTATGCTGTTTGTGAAATTTAGTGTCTGGGGTTGCGGTGCCTTATGAATACAGTAGGGATGCCAGGTAGATGTTCTGAATAAAAATAGGTTGATATTTTCTTGGTTCACATGGATTGATTATTGGAATCAACTTGTGGTATGCCCTGATTTTGTATATCAATATTCTCTAGGAATGCCTTTGCACGTAACAACTCAGGTGGGTATAAGAACCAGCTGCTGTCTCAGTAAGTGCGCTGTTGACTCCACCCTGCACTGTGTTGGTATGTCCGCATGGTATTAGATACTGAGCTCATCCTGGAAGTAAATTTCTGTTCCCCTAAGTAGCCAAACCAATTGGAACCATGAGGAGTGGATGTAGGTGCTGTAGCTGCACTAGAAAGTCTCGTGTAAAGCAGCAAAAATGTCACTGTAGTTCCTTGTTTTGCAGAGGGTTTTTTTTTTCAAACTCTGTGAATTAGATCAAAACATCATAACAGTAGTGCTAGTAATTTTGATTTATTAAGAGTTGAGTAGGCATCTCTTGCTATTCAGGAGAGAAAATAAGTTTTTTTATTAGGAATCTGAAGACACTGCATTGGACTCTGTGTGTTGTTTCAGGTCATCCAATCATCTGGCAATGTTACACCGCAGTGTTTTAGTTCTGTTCTTATGTGGATATTGTTGAGTCGAGTTTAAGATATACAATGATTCTATGTAATAAAAATTTAATTTCCTGGGAAGTTACAGCAGTTTGTGATTAGAGACTGGGAGACTGACAGACAAACAGTTGTGCTTGCAAAATCAAACCTAAATTTAAAAGGATGCCAGGATTTTACTCCCTCTTCATCTTCCCTTGATTCCCATGTACTTCCTACTTGGAGTTTCCAAACTCACATCTCAAGTGTAGACTACTCAGATAACCCTTCTATGGGATGAATATTTTGGAGATGGACCTGGCAGCAGTGAGTAAAATGGAAGAAACAGGTGTCAGTAATCGTGGTAGCACCTTGTGCTAAGCTTCCAGTAGCAAGTAGAAGTGCTGTTTTGCTTCTCTCCCATCTGCTGTGATAGTCATTATGGGCATCAGTGTGAATCTCCACTAATGGGAAGAAAGCCTTTGCTTTTGGTGTACAGATCACAATCAGTGCATTTTATAAACACAGAAAATAAATAAATGTGAGAAACAAAACATTATGCTGGTTGTCAGTGCATTAAATTTTATTCCTTTTGTGGTTTTTTTCCATTTTTCTCCAAGCTGTTGGTAAGAGCGTAATTTTTTTTTTTTTTGGGCTTCTCTGGTGAAACTCTGTACCTGTTACTCTTATTCTTCAAATACTCCTTTATAAGTTTTGAAATGCTGCCTTCTATCTGGCTTATTCTTTGTTTAGATCATATTTTATTGTTAAAATGCTTACATTCACTGCCTGTGCATTAGCTGTAATCTTTTATTGCTATTGATAAAGATAAATACATTAAGTAAATCTTCATTTTGCTGACTTCTTTGAGGAAGCATTGCATCAGCAGATTTTCTCAGTGGATAGATGAGAGGTGAGCAGGAGTTGACTTACAAAATTTTTTTTGTAGGGTACTAGGATTCATTATCTTGCCAGAGAGAGATGTTTTAAAGGTACAGTTGTTTCAAAGGCAGGAGAAAGCCACATCTTGCATTAACATGAGATGAGAAGGAGAAAGTCATTGAAGGCCGGATTTCTATGGAAAATAGTTTGAAATTATGGAAGTTTAAAATAAGCCTATTAACATGAGAATAGCTTTGAATAGCAAAGCTAGTTTATAAATAGCCAGTTTATAGTAACGTGATAATGCTATTCTGCCTTGGAAAATATCGGCAGTTTCTTTGCAGAACTTGCTACTGCTTCTGGAAGAGGAAAAGCTGTCACAGGGGCATATTCTAACTGACAGCAGTGTCCCTGATGCTCCTGAGTATCAGTGTGACTCAAATGCAAATGCAAGCACAAATCGGGTGTGCATGACAAGGATGAAAACTCTGAACTTTGAGTTGCTTCTAAGTTTAAAAGTACTTTTTAAAGGGAAATACTGCTCATTTATGTATGTACTTAGTTAATTGGCCCTTTGTTGTTTGTTTCCTTTTCAGGAAATGAGGTCCAACGAGGAATCAACAGATGAATCTGAGGTAACCCTTCTTAAAATGTTTCACATTCTAATCTGTGTCAGTGTGGTCAGTGCTATTTTTTTGTCTGTAGTGAAAAATACTACTTCACTGGTTGTTTTTAGAAGTTTGGCCAGAATTATGTAGCAAGAATTGTTAATCTGGGTTTAAAAAGAAGCTGTGAATTGCTATTAGAAGCTTCTTTATATTTTTTAAAAAACCCACAATTGCTCCATTATAGGAAAATCAAGTATATTGAGAGACAAATTCAAATGCATGTGCTTCTGTTTTGATAAAATGAAAATTTATGAATGTAATTTTATATGCAGTAATACTGCATTCATGTAGTTACTGCATTATTTTAATAGCTTCACGGTTTAGACCTTATTATGTCCTGTAGACTCTGTTCTTCAGATGATGTTTTGTCAAAAATTATCTCGTGTTCTGGAGAGGTCTGCCTACACTGCTGCAGGTGATGGGAAAAGGGGGCTGGAGGTGAAGAGAGAAAGGGAGCTGTAGAGAGTCCAAGAATTTGTCCCTGAACAGTAATTTACTAACTCCAAACCTGCCATCACTGAAGGAACAATAAAGATCTGGAAAGAGGTAATTGACATCAGGGTGGTCTAAGATGAATGCAGGAAGGAAGAAATAAAGGTGGCTGAGCAGCTTCAGTTGTGACCCACCAGCAAGAACAGATGACACAGAGAAGACTATTACCTTGAATGTTTTCACCTATTATGTATCTAAATCAAAGTGGCTCCTAGACTTAAAAAACTTTAATGGACTTGCTATTAGGAAGATTTTCTGTTCTTTCTCCAGGGACAAATCTTCATGCTTGAGATCTGGGTTTAAGCACTAAGCAGAGAGAAATCCTAATTTCTATAACCATGGATACTGCAGAGACTGTGTCAGTAGATTCTGAAAAAATCTTTTTGCAGAGGATGGTGGCTTTGTTTCTTGTGAGATAATTTTTTTTCTTTCTGTCATTCATGAGTGGTTGTCTTCAGTGGCACTGAATGGCACTACTGGTGAGGAGCAGGGGTTTCTTTGGCCCTTTGACATTGCTCTGTAGAATAGCTTCCTGGACCTGACTTTTTTTGCCCAGTGTGAAATGCTTTCATTCTGAATAGCTTTGTGACATGAAGTGCAGATAAACAATCACTGGGCAACAACTACGTACTTAGCCGAATAGTAATACTCTCAAGGCTTATCATTCACAGGATAGTGAACACATACCTACTGAGGTGATTTTTTTTTCTTTAAAGCCTATTGCAATGAAAACTTGTTTTAGTGGCATTTTTAATGGCCTTTCAATATTTCAGGTGGTAGTAAATCAGTATTAACAGCAGAATTAATCATGAATGGGTTGCCAGGTTGGTGGGGGTTTATTTTTTTTTTACTTTAGGTAAAAATAGGCATTGTGCATCTTTCACAAACTTGAAGGTCTTAAAAGTTCATCTGGGCCTTTGGTAAAGTTGATGTCTATTTTTAATGTTAATTTCACATGCAGAGAGAAGTGAAAAGGAAAATTACATACTGAGAATGTAGATGTTTGGTCTAAAGAACAATTGACATTCTAATGTCAGTGAAAATACCTTCCATTAGTTGTCTTTGAGTATTAAGTCCAATCTGTAGTATCTTGACCATCAGTAAATAGTTGATAGAATGAAACTCATTAGACTATTTCTAATGATTTTTTCAGATTAAAACCAAAACGGTAAAGGCAGAAAGTGTGACTATTCTCAGGGCTTGCTCATATTATTTGAAGTATGGTCAGAGCTAAGATCAAACTTACAGTTTCACTCCTGGCTCTTGTGATCGTAAAGCTGTAGTTATTTCTTTTGGGTGGCCTATAGTTTGAATAATCAGGGACGGATTTGATGGTTGTGGTACTAGAATCAGGGACTCTAATTCTTGTAGCCTGTCTAGTTTTAGCCATTAAAAATATTATATTTATGGCATGGACTTCATAGACATCTTACCCCAGTATTAACAATTTTTACATATACAATTACTCTTGCAATTAATTTAATTTAAACTCTTCCTGTAAAATTGAAAGTGGTACTAATGATTCCAGAGGCATATGAAACATGTTCAACCTATTTTATAGATGCGTTTTCTATTATGGAGGAATACAATCTTAAAATTTCTGGTTTATAGTAAATTATGCCCTGTCTGAACTGGATGTGTAAACAAAGTATGCTTTTTTTCCCCTGATGTTTTTACACTTCCATGCCATTGTCTTAGCGAAGAATCAAATATATGTTAATTCTGTCTGATGCAGAAACTCTCTTAATATCATTCCTTTAGCATCCTCTAGCAAATAAGATTCTAATGCTCTTTTGCTATCTGCTTGGTGTGTTTTGAATGACAGGCTCTTTAACAATTGCCAGGATGCTTATTTGCACAGACTTGGTGGTAGAGCTTAATAGTAGGCCTCAAATGTGGGAGTCTGCAAAAATTGACTGTCTTGAATGTACGTCATCTAAAAGCTCATCAATATAAGCTTGGTTCCAGTGGTTGCTCCACAGGAAATTGGGTTCCTAAGGCTGCCCCTGGTATAAAATACTTAAAATCTGTAAGTCAGGATGTGTAAAATGCAAAGGTATCAATTAGCAGAGATGGTGCATTTGATGTGCTGTTAAGCAGTCCATTTCTTTCAATGTAGAGATAGCTGTAGTTACTTGTAAAATTTGTAGCACTTGTAGAAATATAATAGATCTTTCCTGGTAACAGAACAGTTGACAATTTTCTTTCCTGTTCTTATATATGATTTGGGGTATTATAAGCTTTTTCTTTTGCTGTAGATAGGTTGCTATATGTTGTGCCATGGTATGATGAATAAGCTGTTTATCTCATAGTCTTCTAATTCTTAGGAGAAAACCTCCTTGTTTTGCAAATTTTACTGCCACCTTGAAGCAAAATTATTTTCTTTTGCGTCTTTGGCTCCAGATATTTCATTTTTGTGGGTTTTGGTGGGTTTTTGTAGGGATTTTTAAATTGTTTTTCTGAAGTGTATTTGCATTACTTATCCTAACTTTGTCTAATCATCAAATACGTTAGATTTGAGGCTGGATCTGAGTAGGTTTGTATGGCTAAAAAGTCCTACTACAATGTGGTTTCATTGACTTACTTAATTTTATTTGATAGTGTCTTAGTTTGAAAGACAGGTGTTTGTTGATGAAGGCAGGGACTCCTCTTGGAGTGGTGGATATGACCTCCCCCCACATCCCTCCGAATAATTATAGATTTGAAAATCACGGGATTTTAGGCAAGAATACGGGTAAAAGGGAATAACAGTTTTTACTAATATGTATAACAAGGTGAAACAAGTAACAATAACAATAGCAACAACCCTCCCCTTTGGTGCAGTTATGGTCCCAGTCAGCAGGGGCGCTGTTGGCTCACAGCCGGGCAGGGCGGGTGCGATGATTCTCTGGCGGCTGTAGGGGGCGCTGTGCCACGGGTCTCGGCTGGCTCAGATCTCTTGCGACGCTGATGATGGACACAAAATGGCAGAGGTGGATGGAGAAAAGTTTTTCTGCAAAACTTAGAGCAGAAACGCCAATCTTGGTGCTCTTCTGGACAGCAAGAAATTCAGGACTGCAAAGAGAGGAGCAGAAATCCTGTGGCTGCGAGACGGGATGGAGCAGAGCTCACTTCTGAAGCTGGAAATCGCAGGGGTCCTCGGCAAGGCACGGGGGAGAAGATCACCGTGCAGTAAACAGGAACCTAATGAGCAGAGATTGCTGGGCTCCACAGAAAAAAGGGCAGGCCACCTTTCCTCCCGAGCAGCTAGCGGGTAGCCTTCCTTCTCTCAGCGAAGCAGCGAAGGAAGTGAAGCTACTCCTCTACTACACAAATACAGACCCACCTGCCCCAGGGCTTAGCAAGACCATTTAGGTGGGGCATAGGTGCAATGCATTGTCTTCACTAATCACCCACCTATTACAAGGATGACCTGGGCAATTAGTGTATCCCAGCAATAAATGGGAAAGAAAAAAATTATTAAAGAAAGGAAACAAAAGGGGAAAAATCTTAACCCACAACATTATTCACCCCTAATTTTTTCTTCTCATACTATTTGATTAAAACCTACATTTATGCACATATCTGTAATTATATATATATATATGCGTCATCCCAACTATACAACTACATAATTATATAACTATATACATATATACATTCAGTAGCAGTGGCATTCAATAAACAGTGGTATACAGATAATCTAACATTACAAGGGGTTCTCAGTCAAAGTCAAATTCTGCTGAGGTGCACAGTGGGTTTTTCCATCTTCCTGCATCACTCACCATGTGTAACTTGGTTCTTGAGCAAAGGCAACTCCTTGGATGGGTTTGTCTTTATTGGAGGCGGAATTGATCTAAACAGTTTTTCTCAACAGTCTTCTAACATGCACTACAGGAACTTTATTTTTCAATTGTGGTGTGCAAGGGCTTAGAATGGGCAGGGTCGGCTCAGTTGGTGGAGCCTTGGGTGTTAACTAACTATGTGGCTTTTGCCAAGTGCTTTTTTCAGTTTTTGAAAGTACCCCCGCACAGTGCTTTCAAGGTGGTTTTCAGGAGTCTGTTGCACTATTCTACTTTGCCAGCAGCAGGTGCATGGTAAGGGATATGGTACACCTACTCAATGTCATGTTTTCTAGCTCAGGTGTTTATAAGGCTGTTCTTGAAATGGACCTTTTTGTCAGACTCAATTTTCTCTGGGGTACTATGCTTTAAAGGACCTGTGTTTAAAGGTCTAGGTAGGTGCTACAGGTAGTGGCGTGAGGCACAGGATAGGTCTCCGATGATCTAGTTGTGGCTTTTACTATTGTGAGTACGTAGCGCTTGCCGTGACGGGACTGGGGCAATGTGATGTAATTAACTTGCCAGGCCTCTCTGGACTTGTATTTGTCTCACTTTCTCCCATACTACAGGGGCTTTACCCTCTTGGCCTGCTTGATGGCAGCGCATGTCTCACAGTCATGGATAACTTGGGAAATACTGTCCATGGTTGTGTCTACTCCTCAGTCTCGTGCTCACTTATAAGTGGCATCTCTGCTTTGGTGGCTTGAGGCATTATGGGCCTATCGAGCTAGGAACAACTCACCCTTGTCTTATTAATCTAGATCGATCTGGGAAACCTCTATCTTTGCAGCCTGATCTACCTGCTCGTTGTTCTGGTGCTCTTCATTAGCTCGGCTTTTGGGGACATGGGTATTTACATGGCGGACTTTCAGGGGTAACTTCTCCACCTGGGCTGCAATGTCTTTCTACTCTTCAGCAGCCTAGATTGGTTTTTTTTCCTATGCTGCCAATTGGCCTTTTTCCACCTTTCTAGCTACTCCTACAAAGCATTGGCCACCATTCATGAATCAGTGTAAAGACAGAGCTTTGGCCACTTTCCTCTTTCAGCAATGTCTAGTGCTAGCTGGAAGGCTTTGAGTTCAGCAAATTGACTCGATCCACTTTCTCCTTCTGTGGCCTGTGCAACCTGTTTTGTGGGGCTCTACACGGCTGCTTTCTACTTTCGGTTCATCCTTACAATGTGACAGGAACCGTCAGTGAAGAGAGCGTAGTGTTTTTCTTCTTCTAGCAGTTGGTTGTATAGTGGAACTTCTTCAGCACATGTCACTTGTTCTTGCTCCTTTTCATCAGCGAGATCAAAATTTTCAGCTTCGGGCCAATTTGTAATTATTTTTAGGATTTCAGGGCAATTCGGTTTTTTAATGCGGGCATGCTGAGTAATAAGAGCTATTCATTTGCTCCAGGTAGCATCCGTGGCGTGGTGGGTGGAGGGAACCTTTCTTTTAAACATCTTCTCCAGCACTGGTAGTTGGGGTGCTAGGAGAAGTTGGGCTTCTGTCTCAATTACTTTTGAAGCAGCTTGGATTCTCTCATAGGCTGCCAAGATCTCCTTCTCTGTTGGGTTGTAGTTGGCTTCAGACTATTGGTAGCTTTGGCTCCAGAATCTCAGTGGCCAGCCTTGAGTCTCACCAGGCACCTTTTGCCAGAGGCTCCAGGACAGACTATTGCACTCAGCTGCAGAGTAGAGCACGTTCTTCACTTCCAGTCCTGTCCTGACTCGGCCGAGCGCTACCGCATGAGTGATTTCCTTCTTGATATGGGTGAAGGCTTGCTGCTGTTCAGGGCCCCAGTGGAAATCGTTCTTCTTGCGGGTCACCACGTAGAGAGGGCTCATGTTCTAGCTGTATTCGGGGATGTGCATCTTCTGAACGCTAATGGCACTCAGGAAAGCTTGTGTTTCTTTTTTGCTGGTCGGTGGAGACATTGATATGATCTTATTGATGACCTCGGTGGGGATCTGACGCCATGTATCTTGCTACTTTACCCTCAGGAACTGGATCTTTCAAGCAGGTCCCTTCACTTCGTTCTTTTTTATGGCAAAGCCGGTTTTTAGGAGAATCTGGATGATCTTTTCTCCTTTCTCAAATACTTCTGTTGCTGTGTTCTTTTACACAATGATGTCATCAATATACTGAAGATGTTCTGGAGCCTTACTCTTTTCCAGAGCAGCCTGGATTAACCCATGGCAGATGGTGGGGCTGTGCTTCTACCCCTGGGGTAGCCAGTTTCAGGTGTACTGCCCCCCCTCCAGGTGAAAGCAAACTGAGGCCTACACTCTGCTGCCAGAGGAATGGAGTAGAACACGTTGGCAATGTCAGTGGTGGTGTACTCCTTCGCAGCTTTGGACTCCAGCTCATACTGGAGCTCTAGCATGTTCGGCACGGCAGCGCTCAGCGGTGAAGTCACTTCATTTAAAGCACGATAGTCTACAGTCAATTTCTATTCTCCTTCAGACTTGCGCACGGGCCATATGGGGCTGTTGAAGGGTGAGTGGGCCTTGTTGACCACTCCTTGGCTCTCCAGCTCTCAGATCATTTTATGGATGGGGATCACACCATCTCGATTCATCTGGTACTGTGCACTGTCGAGGTGGCGACTGGAACATGCTGCTCTTCTACCTGCAGGAGTTCGACTGCAGAAGGGTTCTCGGGTAGTCTAGACAAGGTGTTTGACTGTCTGATACCTTCTACTTCTACAGCAGCTATTCTAAAAGCCTAGTTGAGTCCTTTTGGGTCTTTAAAAAACCATTCTGGAGGAAATCTATGCCCAGAATGCATGGGGCCTCTGGATCAATCACGATCGGGTGTTTCTGCCACTCCCTCCCAGTCAGGCTCACCTCAGCTTCTAACACAGTCAATTCCTGTGATCTTCCTGTCACCCCCACAACAGAAATGGGTTCTGCTTTTACGTGTCTTAATGGCATGAGGGTACACTGCTCTCTCATGTCAACCAATGCCTTGTATTTTTGTCACTCTGATGTGCCAGGCTATCGGATCTACACTGTCCAGAAGACACGGTTTTTTCATGCTTCTACCTGGCTAGAGGCAGGGCTCTTCTAATCTTGGGTATCGTCCTTTTCATGGGCTCACTCTCAGGTTCTTCTAAGGGAATCGGACATGTCACCTCCCCCTCCATTGCATCTAGTGGGTTGGCTACGGGAAGCTGAGGCTACCTTCTCTTTGGAAAAGCTGTTTTTGCTAGTGTTTTCTTCTTTGAGTTGACGTACCTGGGCTGCCAGGGTAGAAGTGGGTTCTTCATCCTACTTACTCATGTCTTCCCCGTGGTCACACAGGAAGAACCACAGCTTAGCTCGTGGGGTGTACTGTCTTTCTCTTGCTGGGGGACGTCGGACTCTGGTGTTGGGGCCGGAGACCTGCACTGGTGTTACACTGTTCTTCTTCATCTCCTCCTTAATCTCTTTCAACTCCTCTTGGAGGAGGTCTTTAACCACAGCAGAGACGTGAGCCTGCATCGGACCGTTGATTATACTCGCTTAATACCGGAGCTTGTTGGCTACAGAACTCACTGTCTCTCGGTTGTCATTAGCATTAATCGTGGCAATGAAGGTGGCATACTGAGATGGGTCATGACTTGCCAGATTCTACAGCATTTGCTCAGTGCACCTGACTGGTCAGGATCATTATGATGCTGCCTCTTTTCTAAAGAGTACTTCCATTACTCTTACTTTTCTAAGCCGTTGGATCCCCTCCTCAATGGTCTTCCAGGGCATTATACGATAGTATTCCTGCATCCTGTCTTTGTGGACAAACCTCTCTCTTACACTTATTAAGAGCCGCTCTCAGAGAGAAAGGGGCTCTGGCTCCCTCACAAACACCTGATTAGCACCCACATGTTTGGTCAAGGCTCCCAAATGCCTTGCCTCACCACTATCTAATTGCACACTTGAGCCCATAAGGTCCCAAACCCAAAGTAACCAGGTTGACTAAGTCTCGCCCCGCTTTTGCTCAATGTCATTTCGCGTATTGTGGAGGGTGTCATATGACAGGGACTCAGTGATTATTTCTGGTTTTGTCTCTCCTGCTGGTTGTGAGGACTCTGGTTCTCCATCATCATTAGCTGAGCGTACCGATTTGGTTTTATACTTCTTCTTCTGCACAGGGGCTACTGCAGCTCGTTGTGGCTGGCTTTGCGGTTCAGCCAGAACCTGGATAGGTGTACGTCCATGGGTTCTACTGCTGCGCCATCAGACCCTTCCTTTTTGGGGCAGGGAGAGGGTTTGCTGCCAGCTGGGAAGATATATTATTTCAGCCTTTGGTGCATCTCTCGCATCTCTTCCATCAGTACTCCTACCCACTCTGGGCGGCGTATCTCCTCCACCAGTACCCTCACCCACTCTGGGTGGCGTATTTCCTCCACCAGTACTTTCACTCACTCTGGGCATTTAGTTTCTGATGTAGGTTGTTTGGCAGAGTCAGGCAGTGGGACAGGGTCTGGCTTGGGTGATGGGTCAGGCTTTGTGGTAGCGTTGCTAGTCTCTGGGGCAGCATCCCTAGCTTCTGGAGCAGCATCCCTAGTCTCTGGGGCAGCATCCCTAGCCTGTGGAGCAGCATTCTTAGTCTCTGGGGCAGCATTCCTAGTTTCTATGGCAACATCCCTAGTTTCTGTGGCAGTATCCTTAGCCTTTGGGGCAGCATGCTTGGTCTCTGGGGCAGCACTCCTAGTCTGTGTGGCAACATCCTCAGTTTCTGTGGCAGCATCCTTGGTCTCTGGGGCAGATGTTAGAGTGGTTGCCCAGGGCAGTCTCACCATGTCTTTCAATGCTAAACAGACCATGCATATTAGTATCATGTAGTTGGCATCTAAGGGAAAAATGGACTCTTCGAATGCTGATGGAGTAGCCCTAAATAAATGGGTGAAGGATTGGGAGATTGCTTCCTCTGGTGTTATTTCTTCACCGTAGGTACCATTATTAACCTAACTCCAGAAGCATGCACTTAGTTTGTGGTAGCCCTGTATCCATGTGCCTGCTGTCCAGACAAAGTTAAAAATCCACAAATTCCTCACCTTATTCACCCATTGTGTGAATTGAATAATGRCTACTGTAGCCTTAGTCAGATGACCTATGTTCAGGAAAGGAGCTGTAAATGGGAAAAATACGGCCACGAGTATGTGCCATCCAAACTAAGGTATGCTAGATTACATGATGAGGCTTAGTAAAGTTCTTACACCCTGAACACAAAGATAGCTCACCCAAAAACTGTTATTCTTTTTGGACTCCTTTTTCTTCTCTGTGCTCTTGAGCCTCACGTTGGGCGCCAAAATCTGTCTTAGTTTGAAAGACAGGTTTTTGCTGATGAAGTCAGTGACTCCTCTTGGAGTGGTGGATATGACCCACCCCCCTTCCCTGTGAATTAGTATAGTTTTGAAAATCATGGGTTTTCAGGCAAGAATATGGGTAAAAGGGAATAACTGTTTTTACTAATATGTATAACAAGGTGAAACAAGTAACAACCACGATAGCAACAACCAGCCCAGTCCCAAATCCAGTGATAGCCTTACAGAGACACACCCTCCCGTTTGGTGCAGTTATGGTCCCAGTCAGCAGGGGCGCTGTTGGCTCCCGGCTGGGCAGGGTAGGTGTGATGATTCTCCGGCGGCTTCAGGGGGCGCTGTGCTGCGGGTCCCGGCTGGCTCAGATCTCTTGTGTCGCTAATGATGGACACAAAATGGCAGAGGTGGATGGAGAAAAGTTTCTCTGCAAAACTTACAGCGGAAACGCCGATCTCGGTGCTCCTCTGGACAGCAAGAAACTCAGGATGGCAAAGAGACGAGCAGAAATCCCGCGGCTGCGAGACGGGATGGAGCAGAGCTCACTTCTGAAGCTGGAAATCGCAGGGGTCCTCGGCAAGGCACGGGGGAGAAGATCACCGTGCAGCAAACAGGAACCTAATGGGCAGAGATTGCTGGGCTCCACAGAAAAAAGGGCAGGCCACCTTTCTCCCCCCCTTCCCCCAGCAGCTAGCGGGTAGCCTTCCTTCTCTCAGCGAAGCAGCGAAGGAAGTGAAGTTACCCCCACCACCACACAAATACACACCCACCTGCCCCAGGGCTTAGCAAGACAGTTTAGGTGGGGCATAGGTACAATGCATTGTCTTCACTAATCACCCACCTATTACAAGGATGACCTGGGCAATTAGTGTAACCCAGCAATAAATGGGAAAGAAAAATTCCTAAAGAAAGGGAACAAAAGGGGAAAAATCTTAACCTGCAACAGATAGCACCTGAAAATGTATGTTTGGAATGCCACATTTGATGAAATCTAAAAAGTAGATAGCAAAGTAATTTGACTTTTGGCTATTTGTAAACTGGAGGAGAAAAGGCTTCCATAAATTATGTACAGCCTGAATCTGAATTTATTTTAAAATTATTTTTCTTCTTTGCAATGCATCTGTTTCTGTAAAATCTTACTTTTCTCAATTGAGCTGTTTTCTGTTAGATGGATATTTATGTTTTGTCAGCTAGTTAGCAAAGGATAAAAGACTTAAAAATTTCTCCTCCTTTCTGATATACTACAGGGTCTATGAGCAGATTGTGCTGATTCAACATGTACCTTTTTTGCAGGAAGCACCCTCTCAAGAGCAAATGTCCCTGGAATTATAAAATGAGTACTATTGTTAGACCAAGAAATCATCCTTGATTATGTAAGGCATTTCACTAATTTTTTTTTTTTTGAAGTTGCACAACAGCAGAATTTTTTTTATTTTGCAATTATTTGCTTAAAAAAAAGCCATATGGGTGCAGATGTTAATGTTCTGCAAAGAGATATTAGAAAAGTATTTTTTTAAAAGTTGCATTGATATCTATTTTTTGCCTGGTACATAAATGTGTTAGTCATCAGTATTGCATATATTTACATTCTAGCACTTCTATTTTTACACATCCCATTCTTAGCTTTTTTTTTTCTGTTTTGATCACTGTTACCCTGTGAAAGGGACATATTTGTTTCTTGTTTAGTTATTTAAACACTATATTAATAAATTCTGTAAGAGTTTGTAGAGAGAAGGTATTGTAGAAATGCCGGGTTAATCCAGTGCTTAAACTGTTCATGGTTGAAATTAGTAGTGGTTTTGTTCTTTAAGGTTTTGAAAACTGCTCAGAGCAGGAACACAGTTACAAGAAATGTAAGCCTTTAAAAGAGGCAACTAAAAAGCCTTGATATTTTCTCTCTCTTTTCAATGCACTCTAAATTTTAGTCTTGTAGGTTGGATCTGGATTAGATCTAAGCAATTAAGTAATTTCAAGTAAATACAGCATCTGGTAAAAAAGGCTCCTTGTCATACTGTGTTTCCATCAAAATGTTCTCTTAGCATGGAGTGTGGAGCATTGGGCTGGGAGAGGTAAGGTCTTCTGTGGATAGTAGCATTTGAAAAGGCATTGCAAGAAAAATGAATGGTTGAAGAGTAAATTTGGTTACTGTACCTTAGTCCAAGTTGTCTTTTCTTGTCTCCCATCTGACCTTTTCCAAAATACTTCTTTTAATCATGTCTCTTTTCCTTGTTATTGAATCGTTTTACACTAGGTTGTTTTTAAAAATGTGAAATGGGAGAAAAATGCTAAAAACCCATATTTTGTTACACATATATGGGCAGTTCTCAAGAGAGATTGCTTCCTTCTTCATGGCTTTAAATTAAATTCATGGCTTTAAATTAAATTGGCCTTTTAAATAGAGAGAATGGAAGGAAAAGTTGCATAAATTCCAAGTACAAAGTTCTCCTTATTGATGAGAAACTGTATCGTGCAAATAATGTATCAATTTGAGTCAGTAGGATGAGCATAGTAAATTATTTATTGAAGTTTAAATTGAGTCTTTTCATACATTAATTAGAAAACCAAGTCTGTAGTGACTTAGTAACTAACTTTACAATGGACATCAATAGAGGATTGATTTGCAGGAAAACATAGATTATCGCTATATTCTTTTAAGATGTTCAGGTTTTGAGTGAAAATTAGATACTTAATTTAATGAGCTATTAATATTAACCAGAAATGCCTGTTCTGTGTGTGTGTTGTGGAACACATAAAAAGTAAAAATGCTGCTGTGCCTCCTACATAAATCAAATGCAATTTCAAAGCTACTGTTAGCAAAGTATGGAGATGTGGCTTTTTCAAAACACTAAACGTATTCCTCTGCATGGAATAATACTCCTGGCTGCAAAAAGAAAGTAACAGTGAAATTCAGCTCTTCCCCGGTGGTAGGTAGGTGAACTTCAAAAACTGCTGTTCCCAAAGCTGCACTGTCAGGTTTTCATATGCAGTAGATCACAGTGTGGCAGCTGTGCTGCTTGAGTAGTGTTCACAGGGGAAACAAATGTTTGCCCAAGTTCCTTACTCAGCAAAAGGACAATAAAAGTAGAAATGTGTAGCTTCATCTGAGATTTGGATTTTTCTGTGCTGGAATTGGATTTGGACTTGGAAGATAAAGCAGCCTATTCTGTGCTGCCTCTCTATGTTGCGCTTGGTGTGGATGGACTGATTCTATCTTTTTGAACACTGATTTGGCAGTTCTCAAGTGCTCCTTGTCATGCACAAAACTACTAGGAAAATAAATTATTGGAAATTGAAATGAAACCAAATTGTACTACATGGACTTTTTATTGCTGTTTTTTGTGAGGATTGCTCATGTACATTGTGTCATCTGTGTGTTACTTATGCATGTTACAAAACATGTCTGGTGCCCAGCTGCTTAAAACCTGTAGTAGCAAATCTTTAATTAGTTTTGTGCAAATATAATATAATATTCTGTATACCAGAACAGTTTTGCGAAGAACTAAAATCTCTCTGCTTTCTCTTTCACCTGTGTGTCATTTCATACTGTAAATGTAGCCCATTTTGAGACAAATTCATAGGCAACCATCTCATCTTAATTCTGTGCTCCTGGTGCATATCTGCATTTTCCAAGGATATTAAATAAATCCCTGTGGAAAATGCACAGGGAGAATAGAAAGCTGCTGTGTGAAATTTTACCATCCTAATCCATATTTACCAATTTTACAGCTAGGTAGTGGGAAAGCATTGGCAAATGTGCTTTGTGGCCAGTTGCAAAGGAACTAGATCAGAGTTTCTTCACATTTTACAGKGAACTAACATGACTCTATTTTCACCATAGAATTAGGGGAAAATATGTTTAGTAGCATTTGTCACAAACATGTTGTCATAGTTTAGAAATTTCAGTCTTCATGACTTTTGTTTTCTTGTGTAGCAGTAGTTTCAGAATTGAAATTAACTGTTGTGTAAGTTGGAAACTTCAGTGGGTTGCTGGTTTTTATTCACTATTGCTCTACCTGCTTTTGAACCAGTGACTTCAAGATGAAATGCTCTTTGCTATTCTCATTCTTAAACCAATATGTTTTTCTGCTTTGTTAAAATTTTCCTGTAGGAACAAATTTTTGATATGAAAGTAATGGAGGAAAAGAGGTTTATGTTCTCTTAGTGAGCTTCCAAAGGATCTGGTAAAGTGCCCAGCATTTTAATTTAGCACAGTAAATAAAACAACAACTTGCAATACAATTGTATTCCAGTTTTGGTACTGTCAAGCAGCCTGGTTAAAGGCCTTAGTCTGAGCTTTTCTTGACATTCCTTTACTGTTAGAGATTTGATTGCATGGAGAGAAATTGAATCAGGATCTAGATTCTGAAAATAGCATAGATAGTCCCTTTATCACTGAGGTAGGAGCACAAGTCAGGAAACCATATCCTAAGGGTAGAGAAACGGTTACAATGAAGCCGCCCTTTGAAATAGTTACACATCCTATTACAGTAATTCTTATTTGCTCTGTGGCACTTGATGCTTCAGTGCAAGCCAATATATCATCGAAATCAGTGCAGGATGGAGGGCTTTCTTCTGTTTGCTTCTGGATTTTTTTTTTTCCTTTTGAAAGAAGGCAGGGTAAGGCCTAGAAATACCCAGCAGGGAAGATATGTTTGCATCCCTTTAAAACAGAGAAGTCTTTTTAAAAAACAAATATGGGGAGATCTCCTTGAAGAGTTTTAGTAAATGAGTTAAAGGTGCGATCTTTTTAAGGATCAGATTAGCTTCTAAATTATGCTTTATTTCTTGATTGTACAGAGTAACAGTCTTCTAGAGGTTTTGCAACAATGAAAATATAAATTTTAAATCTTCATTGTGAATTTCCATTTATTTTTCCACAAATAATGATTATTTAAATTATTTTTCAAAACTATAACATAGGTTCCAGTTAGTGTGAGAAGAAGCAGGACTTGGGCTAAGTCTTTTTCTGACTTCCATGTCAGAATGGCAGGCAGTATGTTGTCTTCTGTGCAGTTTCTTTCCAAAGGAGCAGCATTAGAGGCAAACACCAAAGAAGCCAGATGTTAAAATGGAAGAAATTGGAGTAAATAGCTGCCTCTTTTACAATAATAGTGCTATGTCCTCATTGGCCACCTCAGTAATTTGCATCTTTTGATGATTTTAAGTCCTAATACTTTACAAAGACAAACCTCCCTCCTACCCCCATTCTGACCAGAATTGGTCATCATTTTCAAGTAAGTTTTTCCAGATGGTGCTGAGGAGGAGTAAGACTACTGGTTTGCATACTTAATGCAATTAATAGCAGGTCAGATTACATGAAGTTGCCATGAAGAATATATTTGCTTTTAGGGCAGAGGGAAGGGGACAAATATCCAGAAATATTCCTGGGTTCCTTCTTATATAAAATAGATAATACACCAATTTAATGTGTAGGGTTCAAAACTTCTACCCCTCATCTTTAAAGTATAAGTGATATTCTGGTGCCTGCAGTCATAAGGCAATAGAGTAGGATTGATAAAAACTGACTGTTTTGACTGTTAAATGGGAATGTAATAAGGAAGAGAGAGATAAGACAAATTAACTTCATCACAAGTATAACAGTATATGTTTTCTTCATTTTCATGTTCTCAAAAAAACTAAAGAACCTATTCATTGTTTTTACCAAATAGTGCAGGGACTTCAACGTAATCTGGGGCGGAAGTCAAAGGGATCTCCCTACTATGTTGTGAAATCATGATGTTACTTCCTTAAGTTCATCAACAGATGTTAGGAATTTGTTACAGCTTGCTGCTTAGTATTTTTTACTTTATGAATAAAAGAATAAAATTACCCTCCTGCATGTGTTAAGTCATTAATTGCTCCCATGTGATATTTTCACTTGCAGTAGGTTTTTTTGCTAGATTATTTTATTCATTTTCTGTATTCTCATGTATAGCCCATGGGCAGTGTGTTTATTTGCATATGTTAACCCTGTATTCGTTTATAAAATTCATTTTTCTTTCCATGAATTATAAGAACATCTGTGCTTTTAGGGCATGGATAGAGGACATGGAAATTCAGGATGGTAACTATTTGCATTTCCAAATCCAGTTGCTCAGTGGTCAGTCTTGATCTCTATCCCCTGAATGTCTCTAAGCTGGTGTGGGTATGCTGCTGGGATGGGAGCTGTGCTCTGCCTTTTCCAGGAACCAACTTTAGTATACTTGGTGAGCTGTTCATGCTGGATTCTGGTGTCTTGTGAGCAGCTATTGCATGTCAGGCTATAAGCAGTCATTAAAAACTCTGTATAGGAAAGCTATGCCATGAGGGTTGCCTGGGTGGAAGTGAGCTTCCAACTGAGGACATGATCATTTTGAAGAGGAAGAAGATAGAGTTCTTTGCAGGCACACTGAAGAGTGCTGAAATTTTACTTGGAGTCTAGGCTGAGAAGGCTTGATGAAGTGTTTGAGGGTAGTTAGGGTATCAGCAAAAGTCCATCTGAGGGTTACAAGGGGACAGAGTAGAGGAGATTTGTAATGGGGAGGCTGGGGGAAGACTTGTGAGCTTTCAGGACTCTGCAGTCTTAAAAGCAGGGTTAAGCATTACACTGGGAGCCAGACTCTTTAATCTATGTGTTTTGGATAATTGGATTATAGGCAGGATTGACTGGTACTTGGAAGGTAGTCCTTCAACCCTTTCACCTTCATAACATTGTGGTAGGCAAAGTCACTGTTTTTCTTTTCCATTTGTGTCCCAAAATTGGGAGTTACCTAGTCAGCAGACCCTGTCATGCAGAGCTGCAGTAGAGTTGCTCTGTCTGCATCTTGCCTTGCTGTCCAGACTAGGTTGAAGAATTTGCTTAGTCCTAACTGAGAAACGGTGTCTAAACTGAAGCATTATTTCCAGGCTGAAGAGACTATGGTTTGTCAAGCCTAATTGCTGCCATTAGGTATAAGAAAAGTATGGCAAGTCTCGGTGTTTTAGCATACGGCTATTAGAAAAAGTAAACATTTTAGTGTGAAACATGGTGAAGAAATTATGCACGTGGATATTCCTGGGGTAATACTGAGAATATGGAGCCTTCTCTCTGGTTACCTGGATTACCAGATTAGCTGAGCCACATTTAGCCTAAATATGATGTGGGTAGAAAAAACTAGAGATGACAGATAAGTGAACCTGCTTGTCTAAGGGACTTGGTATTAGGTATTTTCCCTGTAAAGTTTGGAGAATAGGATTTAGCAAACATAAAATCAGGTTCCTTTAGAAATTGGTTATGTCTTTACTTTGAATGAATGGAGATGGTTGGGTCCTAGCAAAGGTCTGGGACCTGAACTGAGAAAAATAAAGACCAGAAATAGTAGTAATTTCTTTATTGGGCTAAAGGAGGCATTATGACCCATTTGGTACAACTCCCAGGTGTAGAAATGATGTGAAGGTTTAAATAAAAAKTTTTATCCATATCTTTTGTGGTAGTTAACCTGAAGTTTGTAAGGTGCTTGTTGGGCTCCCTTGTCCAAAGTAAGGTTTGTACAGTCTTCCTGGGTGCAATCCTGTCCTTCCAAGCAATGTTGGTGATTGGAAGGGTTTGCAGACAGCTAGGGGTTCAGATGATGGTGTAAAAACCCCACTGATGATGTGACTTTCATAGCAGTCTGCTTAGAAGTCACCCATTCCGCTTCTCAGCAGGGTACCAGCCACTTGGGTACCTATTGCTCCCATGTCAAATAGGGGATTTAGAGATGAAAGATCCCTCCCAGCCAGTCTCACAGGTCCTCAAACAAGCTGAGACAATCACTCAGCACTCTGGTTAAGACATTATTTTCATTTGAAATATTAACGGTTAGAGACAGTTATACCCTGGATCAAGTCAAGATGTTAAAACCAAGAAAGGTAATAAATGATGTTGGCAACCGAGTTCTGCTGGGTATTTTGCTTCACTTTGTACTTCTGCCCATATAGAAGAGAAGTAAGTAATTATCCCTGGAGACTTCATTTTGGGCCTTTGACAGGGACCAGTCTGATTCTTATTCATGCCTCAACGTATGTTCCACGAGGTAAAAGATGGCTCCCGGGAGTAGTGTGCTTGCTGGGAGCTCTGTCTCTCAGGAGGCTTTGCCTGGCAGCCAGTCACAGGAGAGACAGCTTTCCCCACTGCTCTGAGAGCACCCTGCCCCCACCTTGTTGGTGGGGCAGATGCCCGGATGCCCAGGAAAACAGCGCGCGGAAAAAACGCGCAGGAAATCACGCTATGGGAGGGCGAGGCATATAAAAGCAACTAACTGCGACAGAACGGGAGCCATTTTCTTTTGGAGTTCTAGGAAGGAGCAGGGGCCCGCCTCGAGGGTCACCTTGGCCTTCCCCCGCTCCCTCGCTTTTCCTTTTCTCCCTGTAATCCTGTGTCTTGGTTTGAAAGACAGGTGTTTTGCCAATAAAGGCAGGGACCCCCTCCTTGGAGTGGTGGATATGACCCCCCCTTCCCTCTGACTTATTATAGCTTTGGAAAAAAAACACGGGCTTTCAGGCAAGAGTATGGGGGAAAGGGAATAACAGTTTTATTAATATGTATAACAAAGTGAAAATAAGTAGTAACAACAATAGCAGCAACCAGCCCAGCCACAAGCCCAGTGACAGCCTCACACAGAGATRCTCACCTGATTCCCCRGTGACTGCAGRAGCACTGTGGCACAGGTCCCGGCTGGCTCAGATCGAGGCAGAAGATCACAGTGCAGCAAAAACAGGAACCAAAGAGCAGTTGAGCTCTGCTCCACAGGTAGCAGGCCAACAACCCCTCTGAGCCAAGCAGGGCAGTATATATAGTTACCCACCACCACCACACCCACACCCACCCCCTCCCAGTACTTAGCAAGGTCGTTTGGGTGGGGTGTAGGTCGTTTGGGTGGGGTGTAGGTCCTATTGTCTTTACTAATCGCCCTGCCATCAAAARGATGACCTGGTAATCAGCAACAAAAATGGGAAAGAAAAAATTCCCACGAAAGGAAACAAAAGGAGATCCCCATAAACCACAACATCCTGCCTTCCCTGTCTGCACCTGTCCTGYCTGTGTGCTCTGTTTCACCTCTTCCCCGAGGCATCTTGACCCTGCGACAACGTCGTATTTGCTCTTCCCGACGGAGCTGCCGCCTACAGCAGCCGCTGTCATGGGTCCCGCAGCAGCCAGCCCGCCCACAACCATATGTCCGGCAGTGCCGCAGCCCCAGCCTGCCCTCAGCCGTGTGTCCGGCAGTGCCCGCAGCCCCAGCCTGCCCACAGCAGCCGCAGCGATCCCACGAGTGTGCCCGTAGCCACCGCACCGTGTTCTCCGCCGACGGGAGGGACATGCAGCCGCTGSTGTTTGGAAATCGCGCCCAGCCCTCCTTAGGAGCCACGCAGACTCCTCGCGGTTCGCAGCACACACACACTCCTTCTGCCAGCGTCGACGGGGTGCCCAGGGTACAGCGGTAACAATCTGTCTGCTATTCTGTCTCACTCCGTTTCTCCTTTTCCCTCTTTTCTCTCCTCCCTTAGTAAAAAGTGGTAGGAACTCTTACCCTTCTTTATCAATAAACAGTTCTCAGATATAATATTTCCGCGTTTGCGCTTCATTTTTTGTCCAAGAAATTTATTGAAAGAATCCTCCCCGACTCCCTCTTTCCAAGCGGGATAGGACATTAAATTGGTGGCAGCGGTGGGATTTTTGGACAAAAAAATATTATATCTGCTTTAAATTGCTTGGTGTGTGTTTGTTTTAGGGAGAGATTTATTTGGGCATTAAAGGAAAAAAACCGGTGTGACCCTCCTGAAATGTGGCGCCTGTAACTGATTCACTGTGTGTTCTCTCAGAGAGTGCTTTTGGGGTACTTTGAGACTTGTATAGTGTGACCCTCTCTGAGACGCATTCCACACCCCTTTCTGTAGCTCTTTGTGTAACTGCCTTTGTGCCTGACGGTGTGATCTCTCGGGTGGTGCTTTTGGGGGCACTTGGAGACTTTACAGTGAGACCCCACTCGAGAAGTATTTTTTGTCCCCTTTTTGCAGTATATTAGGTCGTATTTAAAAGTGTGTTCTCTTGGGGAGTGCTTTGGGCCACTCAGAAATCTTACAGTGAGACCCTCCTCAAGAATTGTTTGCCCCTTCTCGCAGTGTGCTGGGTTGTTCTTTGCAGTGTCAGGCTGCTTGCACGGGTTCTCCCAGTGGGAGAACAGTGTTACCCTCTGCGGGAGGTGGTGTGCGGTTAGTTAAAAACTTTTGTGTGTGTTTGGAGAGTACTTAGTTCGAGGATTGAGTGAAAGTGTGGGCCATCCCAAAAGTCGTTTGCCTTCGATTCAGTAAACAATAGCAATGGATATTGTTGCCCGCCAAGAGAAACCAGGCAGAAACCCATCCGCCCCCTTGCTTGAGTTTCTAGAAGCTTTCAAAGCTAGACCCTCTCTGACTGGGTTAGAGTGGGCTGCAGAGCACTGACACAGCGTGCAAAGCGTGGTAGATCGTATCACAGCTTTGCGATTGAAAGCAAAATCTAAACCGAGGGAAGGCAAGGCGGTTGTCTGTGCTGTGTTGAGAGCAGCACTCGCTTCAGCCATGCAAGAGAGAGCAGCCCAGAGCCATAGAGAGACGGCTGTGATTAAAACTCTACAAGCACAAGTTCGGTCCCTACAAGCCCAAGTGGCAGAGCTAGAAAGACAGCTAGAAAAAAGCAGAAATCAGAACAGGAGTTTAATACAAATGTTGCAAAAGGAGCCAGTTCAGGAGCCCGCCGTGCCGGCTGCTGCAAGAGCGTGCCCGGATGATGGCACGGCCGGAGCACTCCCTCTGGCAGAACCCAGAAAAGAGCAAACAGGTTCGCAAACCCGGCCCAACGGCGCGGTACGTCTGTGCCCGCTGATAAAAACTGAGCTTTTGTATGAAAATGATCAGAACCAAGCACCTGCAATTACAACGAAAGAGGTTCCCTTTACTGCTACTGAACTAGCCAAGTTAAAAAAAGATTTTAGCAGACACCCCCGGGAATCTGAAACAGAATTTGTTTGGAGAGTTTCTTTGAGTGAGAGAAACCAAATCCTTCTTAGTGAAAAGGAAGCCGAGGGATATTGGAGACCTGGAGTGTTTCTTACCACCGGGAACCACCGAGCCTCGTAGTCCCTAACCCAGAGAGCAGCTTTCTGGGCTAGAAGTTTAAACCCTCTGGAGAGAGGTGATCCTCTAGCCATATAAAGTATCACAGATGGGATAGTTGAAAGTGTCCAAAAGGCAGCATGTATTCAAGTAATGTATGAGCGTAAGCTAACCCCATTACAAGAATCACCTATGATGCTGAGAGTAGATGCTGATCAGATGACCCCACTAATCAGAAGGCTTCCTGATTCTCTAAAACCAATGGCAATACAATTACAAGGGAAAATACAGGCTTTGGCCCCACTTSAGAGAGTGGCTGCTGCCTTGGATGGTATCGTCTCTTCCCCTGCAGGAGATGGCACTGCCCCGGGAGGCAAAGTATGGACTTGGGGAGAGGTAGCCCGGGAACTGATTAATTTTGGATGGAAGTACGGTCCCGTAAAGCTAGTAGTCAGCAAACCAGAGACTCTTGAGGTGAGACGTGTACGTTCTAGTCCTAGACTATCACCTAAGATTACCCCACATTCTAACCAGAGTGAGTAGAAGCGTCCACTCACAAGACAAGCGATTTAATCACAAGGTTGGCAAAAGAGAATCCCAAAAAGGCTAATGGACGGTCTCTCCACAGATCAACTAGAACAGGTAGTGTCTAAGTAGCCAGAGAGGATACCCAATAAACAAAGTGCAGAGAAGTATAACATAAAGCCAGATACATCCCCTTTAATGGATCTAAGTGGAGATGAGAGTGCACCAGAGAAGTCATGTATAGAAAAGCTGAAGGCCTCACCCAGCTTAGGTGGAAGAGAGCCTGGAGGCTGGATTAAGAAACTCAGGATGGAAAATGATCATCTTAGGGCTTTGCTAGCTGCAGCAGAATACAGAGAGAAACTGCTGCTTGAAGAATTGCAGGGGAGATACTCAGCGTAACTGTTTATCTCCCTCAGATTCCTATATGTATGAAACATGACCCACTAAGAATATCTCGGAGTAGACAGGGAAACCATATTAATTAAAATAGGGTGCCCCTTGAAGAGAACACTGCTATAGTACAGTATGTTTATTGCAATATTATTAGTGTACTTAGTGTTTCCAGAAATGTTTTACTTCTTTTGACAAAAGGAGTTTGATTTGCACTCACGCTGAGGAGACTGTTTAAGGTTAAAAAGGCCAGTTTTAATAGGAACACCTCCCCCTAATTGGGTGGCCCAAAGAGCTTCAGTTAGGAGGTGGCATGCGCAAATAAAACATTATTGTGACAACTTCAAAGTAACAGAAGAAACCACCAAATTGCTAACTATTCAAGAACAGGACACCTCAGATCAGGAGAGTGTCATATCTCTCTCTAGTAAAAATTTGCACCACCCTTCTCCCCACACTTGCAAAATGTGTGGTTCACTGATGCCTCAGCTAAGCGAGAAGGCAAAGTGTAGAAGTGCAATCACCCTACAGACCAATATTGAGCAACAACTTGTCACTAAGGGTGAAGATAGTGCTCAGGTTGGAGAACTGGTAGCTGTGTGAAGTGCTTTCCAACGTAAACACCTGTCCTTCTGTCCTGTCTTCATCTATACTGATTCCTTTGCTGTCTTCACTGAACGGCTTTCATTCTGAAAACACCATGGGTGGGAGGTCAATGGGATTCCAGTTTGACAGAAGAAGTGGCAGGACATCTTAACATTTGCAAAGGAAGGTGACTTTGCAGTAGCATAGATAGCTGCCCATCAAACAGAAGATGATCCAGCAGCCAAAAAGAACAACAAAGTGGATGAACTGATCAGACTTGTCCCACAAAACCAAGAAACAACAGTTGAGAACTGAGAATGCTTCCTAGAGTGGCTACATGTGAAACAAAACCACACTAGAGCAAAAGTCTTATAAGAGGACAAGGACTATAGGAAGCTTAACAAGTTGATTGTATTAAAACCTCTAAGAGATCAAAAAGGAAAGAGTATGTGTTAGTAGGAGTGGAAGTGACTACAGGTAGATTATCCCTTCATTCTGACATTACAGTTATATTCCCAGTTCCGAAAGGACTGAGAACCTGCTTGCTTGTATTACAGGATTATTACTGTTCTTGTTATGTTCTAAAAATAAAGCAGTATGCTGGACTGAAGTGTGAAGAACATAACACAAAAGTCCAGCAAGCTTTCATTTATCTGTAAATTATATTGTTCTATTATTACATTGTTACACAATATTAAATATGTTAAGAAATCTAAATTATTTAGATACCCCTACCTTTCCCTTCCTCTTTCTCCCTCTGTCTTTCGCATTCCTTCTGACTGTCACTATCACCGTGTGAACAATGTTAAGTCACGAGGTGGTGACAGGGACCAGTCTGATTCTTATTCATGCTTCAACATAGGTTCCACGAGGTAAAAGATGGCTCCCGGGAGTAGTGTGCTTGCTGGGAGCTCTGTCTCTCAGGAGGCTTTGCCTGGCAGCCAGTCACAGGAGAGACAGCTTTCCCCACTGCTCTGCAAGCACCCTGCCCCCACCTTGTTGGTGGGGCAGATGCCCGGATGCCCAGGAAAACAGTGCGCGGAAAAAACGCGCAGGAAATCACGCTATGGGAGGGCGAGGCATATAAAAGCAACTAACTTCGACAGAACGGGAGCCATTTTCCTTTAGAGTTGTAGGAGGGAGCAGGAGCCCGCCCCGAGAGTCACCTTGGCCTTCCCCCGCTCCCTCGCTTTTCCTTTTCTCCCTGTAATCCTGCCTTCCCTGTCTGCACCTGTCCTGCCCGTGTGCTCTGTTTTGCCTCTTCCCCGAGGCATCTTGACCCTGCGACAACGTCGTGTTTGCTCTTCCCGACGGAGCYGCCGCCTACAGCAGTCGCTGTCGTGGGTCCCGCAGCAGCCAGCCCGCCCACAACCATATGTCCAGCAGTGCCGCAGCCCCAGCCTGCCCTCAGCCGTGTGTCCGGCAGTGCCCGCAGCCCCAGCCTGCCCACAGCAGCCGCAGCGATCCCACGAGTGTGCCCGTAGCCACCGCACCGTGTTCTCCGCCGACGGGAGGGACATGCAGCCGCTGCTGTTTGGAAATCGCGCCCAGCCCTCCTCAGGAGCCACGCAGACTCCTCGCGGTTCGCAGCACACACACGCTCCTTCTGCCAGCATCGACGGGGTGCCCAGGTGTCTTGGGTTGATGTTTGGTGCCAGTTTTGTTCTGTATTCCTTTTCCGTTGGCACATATGCCCAAAAAAATGTTTATCTCTTTAAATGCAACCCGGAAGAAAGAAGCAGGGGCTGCTGGGAAGCCACAGCGGACAGTTTAACTGCCAGTGCTGCCACGAGATCTGGCTGCTCGAGCTGCTCGCTCTCTCTCTCTCTGCTTCTCGTCGTGGGAGTCGCTGGCTTGCTGCGTGGAGCAGTTACAGTGTCGCAGTTTCTGCTGGCTCAGTTGGTTGGCTTCGGAGGCTTTTCCTCGAACGTCCCCTCTGCGTCTCCTGCTGCTCCTGGGTCCCGCTGAGGGAGGGGCTGCGCGGCTCCATTCCGTCCGGGATCCCAGGGCGGACCGGGCTGGCAGCGGAGGCACGCGGAGCCCTCTGATTCATCATTCACTGGGAAGCTGAGACTGTGGTACTGTTCTTTTCTTTCGGTTGTTTTTTTTTCCTCTTGCCACTGTTACAAGAACCGCCACGTGGGTTTTCCTTTTGTTTTTTTTTCCCGGGGGGGCGGAGTCGCTGCCTTGCTGCGTGTCGAGTTTTTTTTTTGTTTGAATATCTGACAGTTACTTTTTATCTGTATCCTTGTTCTCTGACAGTTACTCTTTATCTGTGTCCTGTGGGCACTGTGTTATTTTGTTGTTGTTAATAAACTACCTTTTTCTCTTCACTTTTTTTTTGCCCAGCATCTATTTCTCGTTGGTAGARAAATTATCAAATTTATTTTCATTTCAGAGGAAACATTCCCCTGTAACGTTTTTCCTCTGAAAACATTGTCTCCAAACGGAGACACCTGGGTACAGCGGTAACAATCTGTCTGCTATTCTGTCTCTCTCCATTTCTCCTTTTCCCTCTTTTCTATCCTCCCTTAGTAAAAAGTGGTAGGAACTCTTACCCTTCTTTATCAATAAACAGTTCTCAGATATAATATTTCCGCATTTGCACTTCATTTTTTGTCCAAGAAATCTATTGAAAGAATCCTCCCCGACTCCCTCTTTCCAAGCGGGACGGGACAGCCTTGAGGTCTTTTTATGTTGGTTTCTTTTTCATTTTACATTTGTCATTGAATTTCTGTAAGAAGTGATGGTGCTCCCAGCAGAGCACTAAAGATGCGTTTATTTGGTTTTGCATAACTGAATATGTTCTGTGAACCTTTATTTTAACTAAAACATAGTTTGAGTTGATTTTTTTGGTGCTACTGGAGATTTTCATATCATATGTAAACTAGTAATTCTGGACCACTGACTAGTTCCTTTAGTTTTTTTTCTTCTGTGTGATAGTGATGACTGTTTAAATAAATAAAAGTGCTGATTTCATACTAAGGTTTCTGTATTAAATGTCAAGAAGAGTTAATCTCACGAATTGCCAACTAGTCTCTTCTCACTCTTTTGCAGCAATGTTGGCTTTTGCACTTTTGCAGCAGAATGGTTTTTTTTTTGGTTTATTTTTCTATTTTTGGGGTATTTTAAATGCGATTTTATAATGTGTCCTAAACATTAAGTATTTAGATACACAGAGGCAGAGCACTTTGAACGGCCCTGTAAGCTAGGGGCTGTTGTGATTTAGGAATGATACTCTCCACTTCAATGCTCCCATTGAGACTCTACAAACCACATGCTGCTTGCTTGCTCCCCTCTTCCCCTGTGGTGGGCTGCGGAGGAGAGTAGGAGGCACAAAAGGGAAAGATCATGGGTTGAGATAAGAACAATTTATTTGAAACAGTAGTGTGATAAGAAAATGAACAGTAACAGCAACAGTACTAATAACAAAAGCGTACAAAAGAGAGAACGGGATTCACATGCAAAAATACTCACCCTGCCGCTACTCTGGAACCAGCATCACCCAACCCATTCTTTGCTCAACCAGATGGAACCCCTTCTCTCCAGAAGGGCCCTCTTCCCTCCCCACACCTGGCAATGATATGAGGTGGTGTAGAATAGTCTTTGTGTCGTTAGTCATGCCTCTCCTGGCTACTGCAAAAAATTAACCCTCTCCTGGCCAGGAGGAAATGAAGTAATTTGACATCTTTCTTAAAATCTCTGAAATCAATATAAATTTGAAAGAAAGCATGAGAAAATTACTTTAGGGTTTTTGTTTATTTTGTCTTTTTATGAGATTTAGTATTTTTTTAATATCCTTTTACAAAGGTTAATGATTTTGGGGCCTTGTGGGAGTAGGGTGTGAATGTGTCTTCTTTGAAATTGCTTCATTGATGGACCTCAGCTATCTTTGTACTGGAGTTTAAATGCTTTGCAGGATCAAAATTTGCAGGCATAAACAAGGCTGGAATGGACACTTAGAGTAATTAGAATTGGAATTCTAGCTGGGACTGGACAGAAGATGTGCAGCAAAGGGGAAGGACACTTGCCTTATAATGTATGCACCGTTTATTTCTATAAAGGCTTTGAAAAACTTCGAGGGCAAATCGTGCGGGAAGGCTGACACTTTGCTGTCAGTGCCCGTAACATAATTAGAGTATCTGTGATCAGTAGAGCATGTAGTTCATGTGACAGACTGTCCTGTGGGCAGATCCTCTGCTGCAGGAGCAAATGTGGGCTAATGGAATAACTCTGGGAACTGCCCACAGGTTCCTTCTGGGAATTTTCTTCACGAGGACTGATTTCAGATTTTTTTTTTTCCTACTCTTTAATTCCAACACAGTAATTCCTATAGACAAAGCTAGGAAAGATGGGACAGAATATCTGAAGAAGGTTGTGAACCTGTGTTCAAAAAGGCAGGTGAACATCCCTCACAGTAGCACTGGCCTGTTGAGAGCTTGTTGCCCATTTGCGGTTCTCATCAGTTTTGTAAATCCATTCCAGAAGAAGAGGTGGTAGTGAGTAGATGCTGGGTGTATGAAAAGGGATTTGTTTTCAGTTCAGTAGTGTTCAGCAAGGACAGCTGGAAGAGCTGGAAGGAGAGTAAGAAGGGGGTTGTATTTGTTTTAGGGGCTAATTAGAGTATTTCATTCAGTTGGAAGTGTGATTTCGATGGGAAATGTTTGTGGATTCACCTGTTCTTTACATCATATTTTTAGCAATATGAATCCTAGCTTTAGCATTAAAAGGGAAGTCGAAAATTAAATGGGGTGTGAGTTTCAAGTTAGCATTCCTTTCATTGAAAAATGGTCGTTATTTATTTTACAACTTCACAAAGGTATCTTCTGCCTGTCATCTGTGTGTATCTCCTTCCCTTTCAGGATTTAAGGCTGCCATGTGTGGAATGCTTTACACATTTTATGCAGTATATATTTCTTCATCTCTTAGAACACTTGTCAAGAATATCAAAATTCCGTATGGTTGTTTCAGATAATTTTAGGCAGTAAATATTCAAGTAGTATTAAGTGGTGGTAGAAAAAGCAGTGTTATAAAATTTATTTTGAAATTTTTAGACTCCTCTAGGATGGTTTAATTAAAAGTGTCTATGTAAGTTCAGCAATTGATTATCTTATTGCTTTTCACTTGAAAAAGGGAAGCTGTGAGTTTTCTTGCATGGGGTAAATGTCATTCTCTTTGTATCTTAGCTTTGCTGCAAGTCAGGACTTGTACTATTCCTCTGGGTTGTCATAGAAACGCAGCTGACTGACATCTCAACTCAGGCTACTCATGGTTTAATTTGTGGGTTTTCAAGATTATTAAAATGTAACAAAACTTATTGATTTGCTTTTATTAACACTGGCTTGTGTTTACTTTAGAAGTTAATCGCATAAAACTTTTCCTGATAGAAAAAATACCTTTAAAATTGGTAAACTCTGATACTCTAAATAAAAATTCATCAAATGCATTTAATATATCAGTCTGAAGCAGTAGAGAAATCTTGAATTTTTGCAAATCACTTTTTTCATTTCATTTGGTTTACAGTAAAGTACCCCAACCTCATTTCAATTCACCTTTTAGCTTGACTTTTATTTAACATAGATGATACCTGTTGAGAAAGCGTGAAATAGGTACATAATCATGCCTAATATTTGGAAGTTTTCATTTTATTTGCTTACTTTGAAGCCTGGCAGAACGCTTTGGTGCACTGACTTTTGAAAGTATATATTTTTTGTATATGCATGTGCAGAAAAAATTACTTAGTTTTCACTCATAAATAAGACAGGCAAAACTTACTTACAATAACTTTATCTAATGGTCCATGGATGGATGATTTAATGCAAACGACTCAAGAGACTAGAATTAACTTTTCATGTTGGTTGCACTTTGGATGTCCAGACTCCAGCAACGTGTGGGATCTTACAAAAACGAGATGACTGGAGTTCACTTCTTACTTTTATGAATTTATTCAATGATTGCCCATGCATTTCAAGTGTAATCTTTGTAAGCAATGTATAAAATGCAGTAATGTATTAATTGTTATAAAATGGACACATACTTCCTTATGCCTTCTTTCCATCACATGTATGCTTTTTACTTTGACTTTACCTCCTCCCTCTGCCTTGTAGCCATTTATTAAGGATCTGTAGGCACAAGAAATTTGACTGATTTATATACAGCCCTGTAATTTGGCATTGTCATTCTGTCTAGTAACAACTTTGTTCAGTGTTAGATTTACTGAATAAAATTGTTTCCTAGTGGACATTTTGACACCTCGCTTCATACTTCTACGTCGTGCACTACTGACGTCCTTGTATTAATCTCATTTGTATTCTGTCATAAAACTCTCACAATAACATTTTAAAACCTACTCTCTTTACAGCATATTTCTATAAGCATGGGGCTAAATATTGAGTGTTTCCATAGGTATGTATGTATTTTATGTTTTGTATGAGATTATGTACATGTTACCATATATGATGGTGTCACACGTGGTAAATGGCCAAACTGTTTAACTTGGGAAAGACTGGCGTTAGTACTTCAAAGGCAATTTAAACAAAATGTGTTTTATTAACCTGTTAACGTGTCTCTCTTCAAAATTTGTTGTTTGCATCATTGATTATAAGAAAGTGTTGCACAGAGGCACTTTTGTCATAGGCCAGCACTGCATTTTTAGGGATTGGAAAGCAGTGGTTGGTGGGAAGTCAAGGCACTCCTTTAGCTAGAGCACTATACTGGTATGTTCTGGTTCCTGGTATTTTATGTGGGAAATGTACTCAATGCTGATATATTCATTAGAGTCAATGGTGAGTGTAGGAGAGTATTAATGCAGGTATAGTGTTTCCCAGTGAGGATCAAGGGATATATAAAGGTTTGTGTATGTCTGTGTATGTGTAAGATTACTGAGACTTACTGAAGCCCGTGGAATCTCTCTGGCATTGTACTTCAGTAGAGCATCTGTTGCAGATAGGTGACTATGACCAAAGAGGTATTTTGCGACTTGGATTTTCTTTTCCTAGGAGATAAACATATTGGTTGTTCTTTGATCAATAAATTTGAAGCTTGGTGGGTTTTTTTTCTAGCTAGGTTTCCTTTCTCTTCACTCTTTGCCCCTTGAACTGTCATCTTTCCTTGCATTTAACTAATATGCTTGAAAAGAAAGAGAGGAAAGCTTCAGTATTCACCAGAAAAAGATCCTAACATGCAGAAGATAAAGGTTTTTGTAGGAATATACTGTGTCCAGATCCTTTTCCCAGAAAACTATTTATACTGGGGTTTTTTCACCATAAGCCCAATTGGTGGATTTTATACAATTAACTTATTCCTAGTGGATTCTTATTTTTGTTCACAGCATTTTGCTTCTATCCTCCCTACAGAGGTGCAGTATCTTGTAAAGGTCATGAAGTTTCTTGTAACGTGCATGCTTCAGCTTTCAGTTAATCRTGGCTACAGTGGCTCACTTTAGTTAATCGTCATTCGTTTTCATATCCATCCTTTTTGTATTTTACTTCAAATTGCAAATTACTAACTATATGTAACAAAGTACACATGCCCACTTTTTCCTGCTTTTTAGGTATCATCTAAATGCCTCTTACAGCTGAACTGACATGCTGCTATACAGTCTTTGCACCCAGAACTTCAGAGTAAAAAGAAAAGCCAGTAACAAAAAAGCACAGCCCAAACCCCTTCAGATGATAAAACTGTGGAAGTTTGGCTTTAATTGTAATGGCTGTTGTGAAGAGATCACCGTGATCCATCTTCGTTTGTTGCTGTGTGATAGTTTTGGGATATCTTTTGTGTTTATCTAAAATAAACTTCTAAATGTTTTTTGTTGTTTTTTTTTCTCTCTTGCTCCCTTTTTCTTACACTCTTAAAAATTTAGGAAGATGAGAGTGAAGAAGAACCTAAGCTCAAGTATGAACGGCTTTCTAATGGAGTAACTGAAATTCTCCAGAAGGATGCAGCCAGCTGCATGACAGTGCATGAAAAGGTATTATGTGACTTTCTTGCTGAGATAAGACTTCTGCTTGGTTTTATATATTTAGCTGTACTTACAATTCATCAGTATATTTCTGTGTAGAAGTGACACGAAATCTAGAGTTGCAGTGCAAGACAACAGTAACATAAAAAAAATTCACCATTAACCTGTATTGAACAATCCACATTTTCTCAGTGCTAAAATGAGTAGTTCACATGGTTCAATTAAGAGCAGATCTCTCTGAATCAATTCCCTTCTTGTCTGAATGAAATATTTTCTCACTGAGAAAAACATTTCCTCAATGAGGAAATGAGGTGAGAATTTAAGATGCAGTGATTTGTTCAATGAGAAGTTTACATAAACTACTAGAAAAATGCTCACTCAGTTTTCGTTATGAATAATATTATGAACTGCAATCAGAATACAGTCCTAAGTTTTCTTTATTCTGAAAAGAAATTGGTATATACTGTGCTTATTTGTACAGCCTGAATCAGTGAAGAGCAACTTGATCATGCCAGGAGCTTGGCATATATTCAGCTGTGGAAGACATGTTAATACAGTGTAGAAGAGAGTAATTACAGTATTATCTGTTTGCTTAGGTTTTTCTTTTGGGGGGTATCATACTGACCCTTCCCTGTTCTTCTTCCCTGATTCAATATATTAAATGCAAGGAGAAGAAATGCACACGCTAAGGTTTTTGACATACCCGAGAATGATAGGGATAAAGTAATAGAAATGCAAAGTAAAGAAATTTTAAGAAGAATTAATATTTTGTCCTTAAAGGAAGTAAACTTCATGTGCTTCTTTAGTGATTTAAGCAATTGCTTTTGTATTTTATGAGTTTCTTTCTCTTTTATAAATACTGAAAAACATATAAGAACATCAAAGCATGCTGGAGAGCATCTGAAAGTATGAGTTAATGATTTGTTAACTATTAGTATGTAAAACACAGTAGCTATTTTCTGACTGTATAATTTTTCACAGCCAGTAATATCTCCTTAACAGTTATTGTTGAGGGATCTATCTTTATTATTTGGCTGTATTTTTAGATTGACTTGTGCTGTGTTTCTTTTCCTTAGAGGACTGTGGCTATGGCTCAAGAGGCTCTTAAGATGAAGCTTGTATTTTAACTGTGTGAATGAAAACAATAAGTCTTTTAAAAATGTTTTTGACAACTTAGAATTACACAGATATTTGGAAAATTGGCAAGCATTTTCTCCCTGTCTGTGGCCTGTTTATGTTACCTTTTGTTCCCGAGTCTCTGGTAAATTTTGAAAGCCAAAGGTTTAACAGGATTTTTCTATAAGGATGTGCAGCTTACTGCTTTTACTATTGTGTCACAAAGCATGACAATACAGGAAAACTGTTGAAGTATCCCAACACTTTCAGTTTTCCAGGGAACTAGATACACTATTTATGAGAAGGATCAATGCTGTTAGAAGCCAGGTACTGCCGTTTTTTAGGAATGGGTCTGTTAAAACATATAGTTTAAAAATGGAGGTGGGTTATAGGTTTCGCAAGAGTGTTTCTCTTTCATTCTGGTTGGTTTTGGGGGGATTTTTTTTTCCGTGAATGAGCTGGAAAAGCCCTGCTAAATGCTATAATTAGCAAAATTTTACAGTAATGTGTAAAACATGACTCTGACTAAGGCTGGGAATCCTGAGATCTGGCTTCTGTGTTCAGACTTATTTCCCCCTAGAATTTGTTTTTTTTCTTTTTTGCTGCTAAAGCATAATATTTTCACCAGGCTTGCTGTCTGCACTGGATGACTAATCGTCATGGCACCTGGTGCATTCAAGCAGGTCTGTGCAGTGGAATAGTCATACCTAGTTATGTCTGCACACCTGATGTTTTATTAACCAGTATTGATTTTTTTACCCAGGGGACTTTTTTCTTCCTGAAAAAAGGCAACCTTGCAGGAGTGAAAGGCATTGCAGGGAATGAATTTCTAATGAACTGCTTCTTTTCCTTTCTTGACTCCTTTTAATGTAGCTTCATATTTTAAGTGCCTGAACTGAAATTTCATTTTAAGCAATTCCATTTTGATGAATCCTTTTAAACCTTGACTTTCTGTAAGGTTATTTTTTAAAGATTGCGCTGCCTGACTGACACGCTTAGCAGCGCCTGTAAATTTGAGCATTTCATTATAAGTTGCAATGAAGCATGCTCACATGCAGTGAAATACAGAGAATTGAATAGCCTAGACTATTTCAGTAATGCTGAAAGGGGGGTGGGGGGTTGGGGAAGGGGGCAAATAAAAGCAACCTCTGTCATAAATCAAGTAGTACTGAAATTCTACCTTTTCTGCTTAGATGTAGTTTACATGGTTCAATTAACAACAGGTCTCTAAGAATTATTTCCCTTCTTGTTTGTATCAAAATAAGTTTGTGATGGTATGGATTTATGTGGAAATTACTGTATTTTACTGCTATTTTTTAGTATGAAACTCCTGAGATTTCCAAAGGAGTGTATTTGTCTTAGGAGTATTCTATTTAGGAATGTTGCTATGTGAAGGAAAGCAAACCCAGCAGCTGTGTGCTTAAATGCACTGTCAGAGACCTTCCATAATTCAGCTGTATTTTACCCGGCTTACAACTGACGTTTTGCTGTGTTGAACGCTTTGTTTTTGTTTCATTATTGAAGGAGAATTAAAAGTAAAGCTCACAGGAAGCATTATGATTGAAACAAAACTGCGGAAAGGATATAGGAGCTATTTCAGATCTCTGTTGGTCCTTGCTCTCACACGGCATTTTTAATTTGCTGCCACAGTCCATCAGCAGGTGTGTACAGACTGCAGATACACCATTAGTTGTCAGTGGATGAGGGTCCTCATGACTCATTCTGATGGCTAACTTGCACTATCACAGTAATATGGGCTTGAAGCCCTGTTTTATTCTTTGGGTACATTTAAAATAACCTTTTGCTTTAGAAAATGGTGGGCTTTTTTTTTCCCCCAGTTGCTAATCATTAATCTGCTAAACATCCTGGAGTTCATTTAGCATTGCTGTATTATTGTTTATGTAATCAATCTCTTTCCTCTACAGTTTTTGGCACTGGGAACACATTGTGGCAAAGTTTATTTACTTGATGTCCAGGGGAACATCACACAGAAGTTTGATGTTGTAAGTATGACATTATTGAGAACCCATTTTTTAGGGATGTAAAAATGCTACGATGTACTAGTAAGTAAATTAACACTCCTGTTACACCTACAATTACACTAATGTGTTCCATAACATAAAAAGCAGTGTATGGTGCTTGCAAAAAGAAGCTATGCTGGCTGGTTTTGTGGTGAACACGTCTCAATTTATATATAATAAACCTTTTCATGAAGCAAATGAGGAAATACATGTTTATGATTGCAGTTGGCTATTAAAAATGGAACCCAGAAACTCATTACTTACATAACACATGAACCTGTTCTTTAGGTGATTATCATCAATTATTAGTTTGTGTGCTGTCATCTCATCTAGTTGCCACAAGTAATTGAAAATTTATTGATTACCTTGCTGATTCAGTTTATCAATTACAAATATATAATGCTAATATATAATGTAAATGTTTTGAAATATGAATAATTAAGGGATTGTATTGATTGAAGGAAAAGAAGCAGACTTTTTCCTTATTGTGGTTTGTGATATTAGTGGAATAAAATGCTCAATTTAAAGTTCTGTTCTAGAGTATTAAATGTTCCTTTTAATTGTGGATATTAGTTGATTAATTTCAAATTCTCTGTCTTTCTTGGTGAGTGGAAGGAAAAGAATTAGCAATTTTTTTTCCTCAGGTTGTCAAAAATTCTAGTAGCCAAGCATTGGTTCTTAGCAGTGTAAGCACTAGCCATAGAAACCATCACAAGATATGGACATGTTTGCAAAGAGAATATATGTTCTAAAGCTGACACAGCTGCATGGAAGGCATGAAAGGTTCTGTTCATATTTTTGAAAAATCTAATTATGTACTGTGCAAGGGACTAGGGGAGTATAAACTTCTAGGCACAGCTTTTGAAGGAATTTTTAGATTTATTATTAGTCAGATTGACAATGACCTTACTGGGGATTGATTAAAGTTAAGCTAATTATGTGCTTCTATTTCTTTTAATATTGTTTGTTCATCAGCCCTGCAGATGAGAATGCTGGCTGGATTTCGAAAGAGGAAAAGCTTTTGGTGTTTTCTTTGCAGTTCTCATTATTTTACATGCATGGTACTTGATAGAGTTTCTCGGGGAAGTAGATAAACTCTCTGTTTGGGGTAGGTGAGGCTAAAGTGTACCTGAATTATTCGCTTCCATTGCTGCAGTAGAAGATGGAGTCAGAGACTCACTCAAATGAAGTGGAGATTTTGTATTGAGTCTGGCATTAACTATTTTAAACTTGTATTTGTTCCATCCAGTGTAAGGTGCTTGGAAACCTTTATTTGTAGAACTACCTTTTTCTGTCTTCCACCAAGGCCTTGTTCTCTCATACTGGTTCCAAGAGAATAAATCCTCCTTCTGTAAAGCCTTAGGGGACTGCCTAGATGTAGAGCAAGGAACAAGGGGACCTGTTGTCTGCTAAAGTCTTTAAAAGAAAATTCCTGCATTTGCTTTATACCCACCCTCCCAAACCTGCTATTATTTTCTTTGCTTTTCTTTACTAAAAAGTCCTACCAGTGCATGCTGGGAGGGTGGTTTCTTATGATGAAGTTAGTGTTGGATTATATAATTATTTTCTGATCAAAGATGTTTACTTTTTCAAACTTAGCCTGCTTCAGGATGAAGATTTTTGTGCTGTATCTCCTCATAAAGATGGCAGTGATTTCTTTTAAAACTACTGTTTGAGTACAAACTGCTTTTTGAGCTGGAGAATAGGAAAAAGAAATGTTTCTTGGGTTCTATTCTTAATGTTTATGTCTCTTTTTGTAATGTACATGTCTCCAGTGCAACAGATTATATAATGGATTAGGTGGAAGTGGTGCTTCTTTTGTCCTATTTGTTCCTCTTTTTTCTAGTTTGAAGAAGAATGATTTTTTCTAGCACCGCTTGTCTTTAAAAGAAAAGTTTTTCAAGGAACTACCAAGTGTTGTAGAACAGAGCAGGCTGCCTATGTGAGCAGGAGGCAGCTCTATGATGTACATGGCTGCTTACACTGAGAAGTTTTCTGAATTAATACTGTGAGCTGCTGAACTCATAGATAGTTTATTCTGAACTGGCTGCTGTATGTCTGAATATTTTCCATCTACCTGAACTTCTCAAGATGTTGGATTTCCGACTAGAGGCATCACTATCAAAACATTCAGTGGGGCCACCTGTTCCCTCCTACCAATGTCTGTATTGTCTCTCCTAGGGAATTTTCATTATTGTCATGTTGTAAATCCCATATAAAACCTAACCCTTTCTTGAGAAGAAAGGGAATTACTTCCTGAAGTCAAATAGGGACAACACATTTCTTATATATGTGCAGTGGCAGACTGTTTTCTCTAGTGGTTCTTTTTCTCTGATCCAGACAGAACAAATTCCTTCTAAGAGTCTTTTTCTTTGATGGAATGGTATATACGGTTCTACCTTGAAGTTGTTAATAGAGAAAGTGTCTGTTGTTACTGATTATTGGAAATTAGTATTGTATAGAATTTTTTTTTGAGTAAAAAAGCAATATTACCACTGAAATATTTTAATCATTTGCAGTAAACATTGTACCTGGGGAGTGTCTTTTATGTATTTTCCTTTTTGAAAGGATCTTTTCAGCAGATGTTTTCTGTCTTGTGATATTGCAAAAATTAATAGTAAGGATGGCAATGTCCTTTGTCCGAAAGAAATCACTTATGTAATTCAAGGAACTCTTCTTCATTTGAGTCTTCATCTCTGTTTTTTAGGGGATTGTTTTTGGTTTTGGATTTTTTTTAAGGAAGGTTGGGAAATGAAAAATTTAATTACTTTCCTATACATCTGTTAAATGTGTAGTTAGCAAAAACAAACCATACACAGGAAACTTGAGAAACTACTTGATCTGAAATATTGTTAGTGTATGAAATAAACCAGAATAAAGCAAAAGGGTTTTAACTTTTTTTTTTAAAATTCATTTTAATGGCAAGTTCATATTAAATATTTGTAAAAAATACCATTTCTGCTCTCATAGTCCTTTTGATATCTATTTTTCTTTCCTAATTTCAGGTAGCCAAGTTAAAAAATATATGGGCTTGAAATGGAAGAAATAAGAATTTTGCTTTTGTTGTAAATAATTTTTTTTCCATATTGATTCACATCTGCATTTGAGCCAAATTGTGAACAAATAAAAAGATACTGATATCAGAGGAGTTGCAGCAAAAAGAGGGATAAAATTCACCAGCATGTTGCATTATCTCCAGAGTGGCCAGCTTTTGAATGACGGCACTCCTGTTGAAGACTAAATGCATTTCTCATTTTAATTTGAGTTAGAAACAGCTGTAAGAAACACTAAAACATAAAGTTTGGCATCCCAGAAGTTCTGCTTTTCTAACACACTTTTTTGTTTGTTTTTTAACTGCACTGCATAGTGTCTGTAGCAGCAAATCAATGTGGCTGTCCTGGATTACAAATTCTGTAGTGTCTGCTCTACTTTGACTCATAAACATTCGCAGAGGCCTCTATGAAAGTCATGTGAACAGCTAAAAACTATTTTCAGAATAAAGTCTTGCTCTTGTCCAGCTCTTCAGCAATCTGATGCTGAATTCTATGCCAAGTATACAACTTACCTTTTCAGGTTGGCAACTCCGTTGTTAAAAGCAGTGGAAATGTGTGCTTTGAAACTGTTGTGAGATTTGTGGTTTGGGGAGAATTGAGACAGGAATTGGGAGTCTTTGTCCTTTTGTGTTGCTGGATACCTCAGCATTCATGCTTGTGCTCTTGTGATGCCTCTTTCCTCTTTACCTAGCGTTTTTGTATCTCTCGCCAATGTGGCTTGTCTTTGACAATGTCAGCCTCCTAAGATTAACTGGTATGCATCCTCAATAACGTATGTTTGACAAACTGATGTTCTCTTGTATTAGGGTTCAGTGCATTGAGTGAGATGAAATGTGTCAAATGCACTGAAAATTATTACTAAAAGGCAACAAGAAGAGTGAAGAAAAGCCTGCTAATTCCACTGACAAAGGATGATGCAGGACTGATTCACAGCACGTTAATTCCAAACGTCTTTCAATCTTTCTTTCCTTCTTAGACTGTCTACAATTTATTAATATAATTATTGCCTGAACTGACATCCTGTGGATTAAGGATTTGTAGATATGAAGAAAGCTATACAAACATGTTTAGTTATGTAACAAATCAAAAACCTTTCAAAGGGCAAGAAAACCTGTCCCCATTCTGGTCTTCTAATAAACATCAAGCTTAGAGCAAAAATGGTAAGACGTCTTGGCTGGTGCCAGTGATAGTCTGTTAGAAGAGGAAAGATTGCCTGTTTTGTAAGTAGCGGGGATTTAAATGTTTAATGCATTGAAGGTATTTCAGAGGTGATGCATGAGTCCAGAAAACAGTATAAGTAGTGTTTTAAAGCTTCTGTTAGTACAAAGAATTTGAAATACTTTTAGCATGCAACATTTGTAGGCTATTCAAGACTGCTAGAGTTTCAGAAAGAAACCTCCTCACAGCATCTTTTTTCACAATGTATGTATTTCCTGGCCTCATGTTTTTTTCCTGATTGTCTTACATTGTGCGCACTGCCTATTTAATTATGGGCTTTTAGTCGGAGCTATAGTAATCCAGAATCACGAGGTCATCTCTGCTACCTTGAATGGGAGTTCCTTCTGTGATGATTTTTAGCCCTTATGTGTGTTGGAATTACAGCGCTCACCAGCCTCTGGAGCGAGACCTTGCTTGAAGGTCAGTCTGTGTCCTGCTGGTTTTGCTAATAACTCAGCAGATTGCAAAGAAAATGTCGGAGGTTTCAGTTGACTTGATGTCTCTTGGCAAGAATTTAATTGTTAACAAGAAAAGAATATTTCTAACAAAGAAACACCTGTTATTAAGCACTAAGTGCTGTTGCTAGTAATAATGCAAAACCTACTAACTGCTGTGTGAGATAATGCAACATCTTTCAATGGGGAAGATAACTTTCAGCTTTTCATTGTATAATGAAGAAGTTGCTTTGCATGAGAGTTTGAGACTAGCATGATATAAATGTCACTTACTTAAAATTCCCTATTTATTACTTTCAGCTACATTATTTTAGTTGTCACTGTCAGGCTATGAAAGAAAACTTAGTCCAGAAGTAAGTGAAGCAACAGAATTTAAGGATCTGGGTAGCTCTGGGTTAGTATTTGCATGGTGTCACTGTGCCTGTTAAATTTGAAGCTAAAATCCTCTGTTTAAAAAAAAACAAAAACGAGCAGGCTACTTGAAATTATAGTTCCAAAAAACAAAATTAAAATTAAGGTTTTGATAGAAGTAAGTGTCTATGCAAGGGTCAGATTTCCTTCTCCACCCTGGGACCTCCCACCCAAATGTTGTTGCATTCTTATGTCTTACATGCTTTATGCTAACCCCTTGCTCTTTCAAATGGAAAAAAAATGGATAGAAGTGTCATCTTTTGGGAGTTTTGTCTTAAGACTTAAGTGTCTACACGCAATTTAATAGCACTTCTGTCTATCTGTCTTTTCATTTTAAATGCAGGTGATTTGGAAATCCAAAGGTTTCTACAGTAATTGTGGGAATAACTCAGATGGCCTTTTGAGTCTGGCTTTTTGGATATTATAAAGGCTTGGAAAGTATGTTTTATATGCTTCTTCTGGTATTGTGCTTATTAGTTTACTTGTGACCTGGAATGTTTCCAATGGGAACTGGAGCTATTGAAGATTATGAACCTTCTTTGGCAGGAATCATGGTGTACCTATTGTAGCTCGCCTAGACTGGCAGAAATTGTGGTGTCATGATCATAATTCCATACATCTAGAAAAGTTTCTTGTCTGACAAAAATGAAACTAGAAAAAACAATCTCTTGTACATTTTTTGCACATCATCTTCGTACCACTGTATCTGACTTTCCTTTGAAAGGAGTAGGAGTATTGCTTAAATTTTTAGTTAACCAAAGAGATCAAAGAGATATGGAAGGCATTTGTTACTACTAGAAACATTCTTTGGAGTATGGATGAAATGTGGTGGTTATAAACAATTTTAGAATCATGTATGATTAATTTTTATAAGCTCAAAACTGAGGTAAGTGTGACTGTTTCATTGAATTATTCTTTCGAGCTTGTAGTTTCAATAACTCTGTGGCTTAGTGCAGACTAACGTCAAATGTTTAGCTGGAGGTATGAACTCAGCTACAGGAGGTCTTGTATCGTCTAGTCAAATATTTCTTGAATGTTGTTAGTTCATACAAGTCAAATTTGGGCTTGTACAGTAGCAAAAAGTAACATGTATGCTGTAGATCTAATTTATTTCAGTTGATGTATAAAGCTTATGAACTTTATCAGCTGTTTCTGGGATAGCAATTGTTTCTGCCTTCTCTTTTGAACTCTTGACTAGCAACTATTTTGCCCATGTACCTTTTTTTGAGAAGGATTACAGCCCCATCTTTGGAGCAAATGGTCTTTCTACAACACTGCCCTTCAGATGCATATTGATTTCCTCATTTTTTTAACCTAGAAGCACAGAAAGAGGTCTCATTTTTTGTTCTCTAGTATCAATCACTTTTCTTCAGAGTGGGTATCCCGTTGTTTATCAGTTGCATTTCATGACCAACTCTGTATGTATTACATGTAAGGTATTACCTTAGCAGCCCTATTTAATGTCACCAATTTCAGTAGGAAACTGTTATATCACCTTTTAATGAGGTAGAGGACCATAACTTGAATCCTTTTCTGTCACAAGCATCTGCACATAGAAAATAGTTCACTTTCTCTTGACTTTGTAGGGTGCTATCATATTCTGAACAGTTTTTTTCATAAAACATTGAAGTATTGACTATTATAGGGGTAAAATGTTTCAAAAGGGGAGAATGCTAAACATGGAGGACATTAGGACATTACTACAGTAGTATTTAATATAACATTGATGATCAATGAAAGAGCAAAGTTTCTAATTTTTTTTCTTTTTTCACCAGACCTTGTTGACTTTAATTTTTGTGGAAGATCAAATAGAAGACCTTACTGTAATCCTGCTAAGTGAATTTACATGTGTCACTTTCAAACAGTTTTGAGCAAAATTATTTGCAATATTATTGAGATACATTAAAATCATCAAAGCAATTTTTTTCCGTCTCTTTTACCATCTCAGTTTAGTAACATTTGCAGTTTGAATGTGTATCACATCTTGTAACTATTTAGAAAGTGGACCACTGTGCCAAATTTCTTTAGAGTTTTATTGGCACCACTGAAACAGCTAGTTTTAGGTAGCACTGATTAAGTATTTTCATAGAAGACTGATACTGAAATGTGTGCTTTCTAAACCCAAACAACACTTAAAAGCATACGGAGGAGTTGGAGAGGTTTGATTTGTACGAAGCTAGTGTATAGCTGATTCCTAGGGCTGTTTTCCTTTCCAATGGGGTATTATACCTGGATGGCATTTTTGTCCATAGGGAATTCAGGCACTTATGTGCATGTATAGAATAATAGTAGTTTGCCTGTCAGATTACGAGTTCTGGCATTAATAAAATATTATTTACATTAGAAAATGTTTTCCTAGTTAGGAGACGAGTTCTGGAGGACAATGTTTTTTATACAAGTTGACATTAATGATAGAACTACAGCCCTTTGTTTCCATTAACGACAAAAATACAGCACTATTAAAAATACATAATGACATAATAGGCACAATATGATGAACAAAACATGAAGGCAAAATGAAGTATTTTTTCCCATGGAGGAAGATATTATTGATAATTAATTTAATAATTCTGATAAAGATTTTTTTTCAAAGGATGAGGCTTATTTGTTTTATAAGACATGTCAGTGTGTATAGCACTTTGTTTATTGCACTTGTGATGGAATGCTAAATGTGTACAGTCCAGATTTGACCAATCTCTGGTGTTACTACCCTCAGAGTGGCTGCTGAGAAAAGTAGCTACTGTCAGGCTGGGCATCTCCACTGTAGTGCTGCTGAAGAAGTTAATTTCCCTCAGTGTCCTCTGACACAGAGAAATAAAAGTACAAGGTATGTCAGAAATTGGTGTTTTGATGTTAGAATGTTCACCACTGTGATCCTAAACTGGCTGCTAGTTGAAGTCTAGTTGTTGGAGTTCTTGGCAGTTTTATAGATGGGAGCTTTGAAATGTGAGCAGTGTAAAGATGGAGTGAATTAATCTGTTTTCTTTTTTGATCTACTTTAAATAAATTTTATTATATGCAATCAAGTCTACACTTCACTGGTATTGAAATAGAGCCTCTTTGTATGTAAATGCATTGAGGAACTTGCACAGGATCAATTCATCTTCACATTTTGCTTTCCCTATCTTACTGTCACAATGAGGATATGGCATACAATATTCTGCTTACAATAAGTTACAGTGCATTTCATGATACATAGTTTCTACTTGTGTCCTCTCTATCTCTCTCCGTCTTTTTGGTTTGCATATGTTTTTAGGATCCTCTCAAGAATTAGACAACCAACACTGGCTGTTGCTGAGTGTCTCTGGTGGGCTTTTGAGACTTTCCCAGATGCTTATAATTGCAAATATGAAAGTTCCAGAGTTGGTGTCCAGAGAGAATACAATGCTTTCAGCAATCAGAAAATGTATTTATTATTGCATGTAGCTCTGACTTATGCCAGTCTCTATCAGTGTTGATAACTGAAAGTTTTCATGGAAAATAACACTGTTGGCTGAACTTGAATATTGATGATCCTGTGTAATATTTAACTATGCCAGGAATATGACTACTTATGTTGTTTTCAGACAGGAAAGGGAATTCATTCCCTTACAATATTTCTGCATCTGTCTGATTCCATCAGTAGAGATCTTTTCACTGATTTCAGTAGCCATTGGGTTTGGATCATTGTCTGTAGTGGAGTGATTGACAAGCTAAAATAACTGAGAAAAATACTGCAGTTTTTCATTACAGAAGCTTACAGAAAAAGAGAATTATGAAATAAATAATGGCTATATATGGAATATGTGGAGAAAGAGGGTTGCTAGGCTGGAGTCCTCTATCTTGTGTTAGGTCAGAGAGTGGGATGAGCATCACAGCTATTCAGAAAACCTTTCCRGAAATGATGTTGGCACAACAATGCATGAGCCCAAAGAGGAACAATCAACAGCCCCTTTGCTTCTTTCAAAGTTGCTGGGTTGAAACACCAATAAAATAATCTCTAAAAAGAAAACCTGTCCTGACAAGAACTTGCGCTAAATGACCTGCTTAGCCTTTTTAATTACATATCTGAAATGTGGCTTATCAAGAAATGGAGTAAAATCTCATACTTTTCCACTTCAAAGATGGAATTCTACAAAATTCTACTAAAGACATTAATGACAATGGTGGTGGTATTCGGTTAGAAACAAGGAGTGAAAGTGTCCCTTAAGTTACATCTTCAGAGTTATAGATATGCTTTGGGGATTTTTCTTCAAAGCCTATTTTAATAATTCAGTAGTTGAAAGTTTGAAATAATTCTGTGTTGACAGTTCATATTTAAAGATGAATTCTCACAAGTTCATTGTGTTTGGCAAACTGTTCAGGAAGGAGGGTGAGGTGAACCTCCACATTGCCTGGAATAGTCTTTTCTCCATAGCGGGTGTTGGGTCTTCCAAGGAAGGTATATCCACGAATTCCTCACCTTATTCACCCATTGTGTGAATTGGATAATGGCCACCGTAGCCTTAGTCATAGGACCCATGTTTAGGAAAGGAGCTGTAAATGGGAAAAATATAAACACATAGGTATGTGTATACTTCTACCTTTTTATAGGTAAATCTATTTTCCTCTGTTGTATCAATACAGCTCCACAAATATACAAAATGCATGTAAGTCAGTGCAACACTGCAGCATTTGGGGCAAGAAAAGTGCATGGGTTCAGTTTCTTTTTAAAGATAGTTCCTCAGTTCAAGAGATCTCTGGGTATCAGTGTTTTGAAGTCAAAACAGATGGGACAAACATCTTGCTGAGGATTTGGGGTGCTTTTCAAAGCAAGTTTCTCATCTGCTTAGAACAAGGCTTGTATTTTGCGAGGATCTTAGCTTAGTTATGACAATAACTGACGCGGTTTCTGTTTAGAAATCAGTATTTTACAGTTGGATACCTCCACCATTGTGGAAATAATGCAAACATAAAAATGGTAATACTTACTCCAGTCAGCATATAAAGCCATGAGTTGATTAATCATATTGCTTATTGCTCCATAATCATTGGAGCTTTACATGCATGTTTATGTGAATGGCATGCAGATGAAACATGAATAAATGAAAAATAGGCACTTGGAGGAGACAATTTTTTATTGCAATTCATCTTTGTACATAGATTTTGCCTTAGTATGGAGAGCAGCTACATAATAATTATGTAGATCCAGACTGATAATCATGTAGCAGAAAAGACTGCTAGGTGTTTGTCTTCTTTGGGTATCTATGTGTGTGTGTACACACAAATAAATAACAATGTTTAAATTAATTTAGGAAAATTTTCTGAAAATTCTTTTAAAAGAGTGCTTGAAGGCACTGATTAAGGGGATTGTACAAGTGATGGGAGCCTCTTGAAGTAAAATGAGCTTTTCTGTAAGTATGAATGAACACTGCTTTGCTTTTCACACTCCTAATGTTCATGTTGCTTACCTGCTAACCATGGCTAAAAAGCATGAAGTCACTGACAACTATTAAAATGTTTACATTCCTAGCTTGTAAATACTGCATTTCTCACAGAATTGGAGTGAAATCCAGTCTTATGTTTCATGTTCATCCACTTCATATCCATTGGGATACAGTATTTGTGAAAGAATCAATTATCCTTTTGTTCGTTGGGGGAGCTTTACAAATTATACATTAGCAGATTGATTTCTCAGGTTCACCATTGGGGGACTGATAGTATATGGCGGGTTGATGATGAGTGTCTGGGGAGAAGAAGTTGCCACAAAGAACACAATTAAAAGAAGCTTACTGAGTGACCATGAATTTACTCCTAATTGAAGAGCTGACATAATCCGTACTAAGAGCATTTATTTCAAGCATTTTACATTAGGTAATTGATTATCAAGATGAGGTACATTTGCTGCTAGATATTTGGTTTTCCTTTCCTGTAAATTCAGGATTTTGCAAAAGCCTGCATTTAGATCTTTATGTGCAAGGTGTCTGCTAGCTTTCTCTCCTGCTCCCTAAACTTCTCTTTTGTCCATTAAGGTAACATTTTTTTTGTTCTGTAGTGTCAGCTTGACATTATTGATTTTGAACAGTCAAACTCACTTATATTGTCCAGAATTCCAAACATGTCTCCATCAGAAGGAAAACTGCAGCTGATGGAAATTCAGCGAAAGGTATTTCTTCCTTCTTCACCAGTACTTCAACAGTGTATGAAATTCTGAAGCCATTCCGAGGTTGATCATTTAATGTATTTCTGTTCCTAACTAACAGGATCCTCCTATTGCCAGATTTGAATTACATTGCTTAAGAAATACAGTGTGTATTATTGTCATTTGTATGTACTGGAAGCATGGTTCTGACCACAAAGTAGTCATATGTTTTTGCTTTATTGGCCTAATGCTAGGGGTCCTGATCAGGTAAAAAAAAAAAAAAAAAAAAATTATCCAATGTAGTACTAATAAAATAAACATTTTGTATATAGCTGCCTCTGGTTTTATGACATGAGGTTTAAGATTAGAGCATCTCTTAACTGAGTAACATTTACATGGATTAGATCTTCTAAATTCTAGATTACTGTACATTTTACAGGTTTTTCCAATACCCATTGAAAGTACCTTTAAAAAAGTCAACTGACCAAACACCAGTGCTTATCATTATTCCAACTGTATCAGATAATTAGTCCTTCAAATTGTGATGAGGACCTGTGTCCTCTCTAACCTTGAGTGATTCTTCATCTTTTGTATACCTGTCAAGGTAGATCTTGCAGGAGGGATATTGTCTCGGTTTGAAAGACAGGTGTTTGCCAATGAAGGCAGGGACACCCCTTGGAGTGGTGGATATGACCCCCCCTTCCCTCCGAATTATTATAGCTTTGAAAAAAAAATCACGGGCTTTCAGGCAAGAATATGGGTAAAAAGGAATAACAGTTTTTACTAATATGTATAACAAGGTGAAACAAGTAACAACGGTAGCAACAACCAGCCCAGTCCCAAATCCAGTGATAGCCTTACAGAGACACACCCTCCCCTTTGGTGCAGTTACAGTCCCAGTCGGCAGGGGTGCTGTTGGCTCCCGGCCGGGCAGGGTGGGTGTGATGATTCCCCGGCAGCTGCAGGGGGCGCAGTGGCGCGAGTCCCGGCTAGGTTCAGCTCTCCCGCGTCGACAATGGTAGACACAAAAAAATGGCACAGGTGGATGGAGAAAAGTTCCTCTGCAAAATCACAGCGGCAACGCCGATCTCGGTGCTCCTCTGAACAGCAAGAAACCCCAGGATGGCAAAAAGACGAGCAGAATCCTGCGGCTGCAAAACGGGATGGAGCAGAGCTCACCCCCTAAAGCTGGAATCTCAGGGGGTCTCCAGCAAGGCACAGGGGAGAAGATCACAGTGCAGCAAACAGGAACCCGATGAGCAGAGATGCTGGACTCTGCAGAGAAAAGCAGACCAGCAGCTAGGTGGTCCACCTCCTTCTCCCCCAAAGCAGCGAAGGAAGTGAAGTTACTCCCCACCACACACACCCACCCACCCCCTCCCAGTGCTCAGCAAGATCGTTTAGGTGGGGCATAGGTCTTATTGTCTCCACTAATCGCCCAGCCATCAAAAGGATGACCTGGCAATAGTGTATCCCAGCAACAAAATGGGAAAGAAAAATTCCCCAAGAAACGAAACAAAAGGAGAAATCTTAACCCACAACATTATCCACCCCAAATTTTTCTTCGCATACCATTTCATTAATATCGACATGTATGCACATATCTGTAACTATACATACATTCATCATCCCAATTATATAACTATATAACTACATAACTATGTAACTGTATAATTATATAACTATATACATATATACATTCAGTAGCAGTGGCATTCAACAAACAGTGGTATACAGATATTCTAACATTACAAGGGGTTCTCACCCAAAGTCAAATTCTGCTGAGGTACACAGTGGGGCTCCCCATCCTCCTGCATCACCCACCATGTGTAACCTGGTCCCTGAGAAAGGACAACTCCTTGGATRGGTTTGTCCTTTTTCGAGGCGGAATTGATCCAAACTGTTTTTCCCAGCAGTTGCCTGACATGCACTATGGGAACTTTATTCCCATCTGTGGTGTGCAAGGGATCAGATTGGGCAGGGCTGGCTCGGTTGGTAGAGCCTGGGGTGTTAACTAACCTTGTGTCCTTCGCCAAGTGCTTTTTTCAGTTTTTGATATTACCCCTGCCCAGTGCCTTCAAGGTGGTTTTCAGGAGTCCGTTGCACCGTTCCACTTTGCCAGCAGCAGGTGCATGGTAAGGGATATGGTACACCCACTCAATGCCATGTTCCCTAGCCCAGGTGTTTATAAGGCTGTTCTTGAAATGAGTCCTTTTGTCAGACTCAGTTCTCTCTGGGGTACCATGCCTCCAAAGGACCTGTGTTTCAGGGCCCAGGATGGTGCTACAGGCAGTGGCGTGAGGTACAGGGGGTAGGTCTCCAACCATCCAGTGGTGCCTTCTACCATTGTGAGTACATAGCGCTTGCCATGACGGGTCTGGGGCAATGTGATGTAATCAGCCTGCCAGGCCTCACTGTACTTGTACTTGTCCCACCTTCCCCCATACCATAGGGGCTTCACCCACTTGGCCTGCTTGATGGCAGCGCATGTCTCACAGTCATGGATAACTTGGGAAATACTGTCCCTGGTTATATCCACCCGTTGGTCTCGTACCCACTTATGAGTGGCATCTCTGCCCTGGTGGCCTGAGGCATCATGGGCCCATCGAGCTAGGAACAACTCACCCTTGTGTTGCCAATCCAGATTGATCTGGGAAACCTCTATCTTTGCAGCCCGATCTACCTGCTCGTTGTTCTGTTGTTCCTCATTAGCCCAGCTCCTGGGGACATGGGCATCTCTATGGCGGACTTTCACGGGTAACTTTTCCACCTGGGCTGCAATGTCTTTCCACTTGTCATCAGCCTGGATTGGTTTTCCCCTACGCTGCCAATTGGCCTTTTTCCACCTTTACAGCCACCCCGACAAAGCATTGACCACCATCCATGAATCGGTGTAAAGGTAGAGCTTTGGCCACTTTTCCCTCTCAGCAATGTCCAGGGCCAGCTTGATGGCTTTGATTTCAGCAAATTGACTCGATGCACCTTCTCCTTCTGTGGCCTGTGCTACCTGTCGTGTGGGGCTCCACACGGCTGCTTTCTACTTTCGGTTCATCCCTACAATGCGACAGGAACCGTCAGTGAAGAGAGCGTAGTGTTTTTCTTCGTCTAGCAGTTGGTTGTACAGTGCAGCTTCCTCAGCACGTGTCACTTGTTCTTGCTCCTCTTCATCAGCGAGAACAAAGTTTTCAGCTTCGGGCCAATTTCTAATTATTTTTAGGATTTCAGGGCAATTCAGGTTTCCAATGCGGGCGCGCTGAGTAATGAGAGAAATCCATTTGTTCCAGGTAGCATCAGTAGCATTGTCAGTGTAGGGAGCCTTTCTTTTAAACATCCACCCCAGYACTGGTAGTTGGTGTGCCAGGAGGAGTTGGGCTTCAGTGCCAATCACCTCTGAAGCAGCTTGGACTCCCTCACAGGCTGCCAAGATCTCCCTCTCTGATGGAGTGTAGTTGGCTTCAGACTATGGGTAGCTTCGGCTCCAGAAGCTTGAGTCTCACCAGGGACCTTCTGCCAAAGGCTCCAGGACAGACCATTGCTCCCAGCTGCAGCGTAGAGCGTGTTCTTCACTTCCGGTCCTGTCCTGACTCGGCCGAGCGCTACTGCATGAGCGATTTCCATGCTTGATCTGGGTGAAGGCTTGCTGTTGTTCAGGGCCCCAGTGGAAATCATTCTTCTTGCGGGTCACCACGTAGAGAGGGCTCACAATCTGGCTGTATTCGGGGATGTGCATCCTCCAAAAGCCAATGGCACCCAGGAAAGCCAGTGTCTCCTTTTTGCTGGTTGGTCGAGACCTCGACGTAATCTTATTGATGCCCAACATGAGGGTAGGGATCTGACGCCATCCATCTTGCCACTTTACCCCAAGGAACTGGATCTCTCGAGCAGGTCCCTTTACTTTGTTCCTTTTTATGGCAAAGCCGTTTCCAGGAGAATCTAGATGATCTTCTCCCCTTTCTCAAATACTTCCATTGCCATGTCCCCCCACACAATGATGTCATCGATATACTGAAGATGTTCCGGAGCCTCACGCTTTTCCAGTGTGGCCTGGATCAGCCCATGGCAGATGGTGGGGCTGTGCTTCCACCCCTGGGGCAGCCGGTTTCAGGTGTACTGCACCCCCCTCCAGGTGAAAGCCAACTGAGGCCTACACTCTGCTGCCAGAGGAATGGAGAAGAACGCGTTGGCGATGTCAGTGGTGGCGTACCACTTCGCTGCTTTGGACTCCAGCTCGTACTGGAGCTCCAGCATGTCCGGCATGGCAGCGCTCAGCGGTGGAGTCACTTCATTCAAAGCACGGTAGTCCACAGTCAATTTCCATTCCTCTTCAGATTCACGTACATGCCAGATGGGGCTGATGATGGGTGAGTGGGCCTTGCTGACCACCCCTTGGCTCTTCAGCTCTCAGACCATCTTATGGATGGGGATCACGGCATCTCGATTTGTCCGGTACTGCCGGCGGTGCACTGTTGAAGTGGCAACTGGAACATGATGCTCTTTCACCTGCAGGAATCCGACTGCAGAAGGGTTCTCGGATAGTCCAGGCAAGGTGTTCAGCTGTCTGATGCGCTCCGCCTCCACAGCAGCTATTCCAAAAGCCCGCTTGAGTCCTTTTGGGTCTTTAAAGAACCCTTCTGGAGGAAATCTRTGCCCAGAATGCATGGGGCCTCTGGATCAGTCACAATGAGATGTTTCTGTTTCTGCCACTCCCTCCCAGTCAGGCTCACCTCAGCTTCTAACACAGTCAATTCCTGTGATCCCCCTGTCACCCCACAATAGAAATAGGTTTTGCCCCCACGTGCCCCAATGGCATGAGGGTACACTGCTCCCATGTCAACCAATGCCTCATAATTTTGTCACTCTGATGTGCCAGGCCATCAGATCCACACCGTCCAGAAGACACGATTTTCCCATGCCTCCACCTGGCTAGGGGCAGGGCCCCTCCAACCCTGGGTATCATCCCTTCCATGGGCACACCCACAGGTTCCTCCRAGGGAATCKGACATRTCACCTCCCCCTCCATTGCATCTAGTGGGTTGGCTACGGGAAGCTGAGGCTACCTTCTCTTTGGAAAAGCTGTTTTTGCTAGTGTTTTCTCCCTTGAACTGACGCACCCAGTCTGCCAGGGTAGAAGTGGGTTTCCCATCCCACTTACTCATGTCTTCTAACACAGGAAGAACCACAGCTTAGCTCGTGGGGTGTACTGTCTTTCTCTTGCTGGGGGACGTCGGACTCTGGTGTTGGGGCCTGAGACCTGCACTGGTGTTACACTGTTCTTCTTCATCTCCTCCTTAATCTCTTTCAACTCCTCTTGGAGGAGGTCTTTAACCACAGCAGAGACGTGAGCCTGCATCAGACCGTTGATTATATTCGCTTAATACCGGAGCTTGTTGGCTACAGAACTCACTGTGTCTCGGTTGTCATTAGCATTAATTGTGGCAATGAAGGTGGCATACTGGGATGGCCCCTGACTTGCCAGATTCTACAGCATTTGCCCAGTGCACCTGACCTGGTCAGGATCATTCTGATGTTGCCTCTCTTTTCTAAAGAGTACTTCCATTACTCTTACTTTTCTGAGCCGTTGGATCCCCTCCTCAGTGGTCTTCCAGGGCATTCTACGATAGTATTTCTGCATCCTGTCTCTGTAGACAGATCTCTCTTACACTCATTAAGAGCGGCTCCCAGAGAGAAAGGGGCCCTGGCTCCCTCACAAACACCTGATTAACACCCGCATCTTTGGTCAAGGCTCCCAAATGCCTTGCCTCGCCACTATCCAATTGCACACTTGAGCCCATGAGGTCCCAAACCCGAAGTAACCAGGCTGACCAAGCCTCACCCCGTCGTTGCTTGATGTCATTTCGCAAATTGTGGAGACTGTCGTATGACAGGGACTCAGTGATTATTTGTGGCTCTGTCTGCCCTGCTGGTTATGAGGACCCTGGTTCCCCATCATCATTAGCTGAGCGTACCAACTTGGTTTTATACTTCTTCCTCTGCACAGGGGCTACTGCAGCTCGTTGTGGCTGGGCTTGCGGTTCAGCCAGAACCTGGACGGGTGTRACATCCGTGGGTTCCACTGCTGCGCTATCAGACCCTTCCTTTTTGGGGCAGGGAGAGGGTTTGCTGCCAGCTGGGAAGACATATTCCCTCAGCCCCTGGTGCATCTCCTGCATCTCCTCCACCAGTACTTTCTCTCACTCCGGGCGGCACAGCTCCCACATCTCCTCCACCAGTACCCTCACCCACTCCGGGTGGTGTATCTCCTCCACCAGTACCTTCACCCACACTGGGCGGTTAGTTTCTCATGTAGGTTTCTGGGCAGGATCAGGCAGTGGGACAGGGTCTGGCTTGGGTGATAGTCAGGCTCTGTGGCAGCGTTGCTAGTCTCTGGGGCAGCATCCCTAGCCTCTGGAGCAGCATCCCTAGTCTCTGGGGCAGCATCCGTAGTTTCTATGGCAACATCCCTGGTTTCTGTGGCAGTATCCCTAGCCTCTGGGGCAGCATCCCTAGTCTCTGTGGCAACATCCCTAGTCTCAGTGGCAACATCCCTGGTGTCTCCGTTTGGAGACAATGTTTTCAGAGGAAAAACGTTACAGGGAAATGTTTCCTCTGAAATGAAAATAAATTTGATAATCTTTTTTGTTTCCACCAACAAGAAATAGATGCTGGGCAAAAAAAAGGTGAAGAGAAAAAAGGTAGTTTATTAACAAAACAACACAGTGCCCACAGGACACAGATAAAGCGTAACTGTCAGATATTCAAACAAAATAAAACTCGCCACGGGGTGTAGACAAGGCGGTGACTCCACCCCCGGAATCCCGGACGAGATGAAGCTGTGCGGCCCCTCCCTCGGTGGACCGCCCCAGGAGCAGCAGGAGACGCAGAGGGGATGTCCAAGGAAAAGCCGCCGAAGCCAACAAAATTGAGCTAGCCGAAACTGCAACACTGTAACTGTGCTGCAAGCAGCAAGCGAGGGCTCCCACGGCAAGAAGCAGAGAGAGCCAGAGCCAGAGAGCGAAGCTCGAACAGCCAGATCGCGTGGCAGCGCTGGCTGCTAAACTGTCCGCTGTGGCTTCCGAGCAGCCCCTGCTCCTTCTTCCGGGTTACATTTAAAGAGACAAACATTTTTTGGGCATATGTGCCAACAGAAAAGGAATACAGAACAAAACTGGCACCAAACATCAACCCAAGACATTCCACCCCTTATTCCATATCCGTTGGCTTTTATGCCCAAACTAATGCATTCTAACTCTAAAGACAGACATATATGTACATATATACAAAATAGTGGCAGTGACATACAGCAAACATTACATGCGGTTTTCATTCAAGATCAAATCTCCCTGAGGTACACAATGAGTTTCTCCATCCTCCCTCATTATCCACCATGTAAAACCTGGGCCCTGAGCAAAAGCAACCCCACGGATGGGTTTGTCTTTGCTCGAGGCAGGATTAATCCACACAYTCTTTCCTAAAAGACCTTTGAGATGTACTGCTGGGACCCTGTCTCCATCTACTGTACACAGGGGTTCAGATTGGGCAGGACTTGGTTGGTAGAGCCTCTGGTGTTTACCATCCAGGTAGCCTTTGTTAGATGTTTTTCCCAGTTTTTGAAAGTACCTCTGCCCAGTGCCCTCAAGGTGGTTTTTAAGAGTCCATTGCACTGTTCCACTTTGCCAGCAGCAGGTGCGTGGTAAGGGATATGGTATACCCACTCAATGCCATGTTCCCTAGCCCAGGTGTTTATAAGGCTGTTCTTGAAATGAGTCCCGTTGTCAGACTCAATTCTGTCTGGGGTACCATGCCTCCAAAGGACCTGATTTTCAAGGCCCAGGATGGTGCTACGGGCAGTGGCATGAGGCACAGGGTAGGTCTCCAGCCATCCAGTGGTGCCTTCTACCATTGTGAGTACATAGCGCTTGCCATGACGGGACTGGGGCAGTGCGATGTAATCAATCTGCCAGGCCTCTCCGTACTTGTACTTGTCCCATCTTCCCCCATACCACAGGGACTTCACCCGTTTGGCCTGCTTGATGGCAGCGCATGTCTCACAGTCGTGAATAACCTGAGAGATAGATGGTTAGATCCACCGCTCGGTCTCGTACCCACTTATATGTGGCATCTCTGCCCTGGTGGCCTGAGGCATCATGGGCCCATCGAGCTAGGAACAACTCMCCCTTGTGCTGCCAATCCAGGTCAATCTGGGACACCTSTATCTTTGCARCCTGATCTACCTGCTCGTTGTTCCGGTGCTCCTCATTAGTCCGACTCTTGGGGACATGGGCATCAACATGGCGGACTTTCACGGGTAACTTCTGCACCCGGGCAGCAACGTCTTTCCACTCTTCAGCAGCCCAAATCAGTTTTCCTCTACGTAGCCAATTGGCCTTTTTCCATCTGCCCAGCCATCCCCACAGGGCATTGGCCACCATCCATGAATCAGTGTAAAGGTCGAGCTTTGGCCACTTTTCCCTCTCAGCAATGTCCAGGGCCAGCTTGATGGCTTTGATTTCAGCAAATTGACTTGATCCACCTTCTCCTTCTGTAGCCTGTGCTACCTGTCGTGTAGGGCTCCATACAGCTGCTTTCCACTTTCGGTTCATCCCTACAATGCGACAGGAACCATCAGTGAAGAGAGCGTAGCCGTTATCCTCTGCTGGCAGTTGGTTGTATAGTGGAGCTTCCTCAGCCCAGGTCACTTGTTCTTGTTCCTCTTCATCAGCAAGACCAAAGTCTTCACCTTCAGGCCAATTTGTAATTATTTCCAGGATCCCAAGGCGATTCAGGTTCCCTATACGGGCACGCTGAGTAATGAGAGCGATCCATTTGCTCCAGGTAGCATCGGTGGCGTGGTGGGTAGAGGGGACCTTTGCTTTAAACATCCACCCCAGTACTGGTAGTTGGGGTGCCAGGAGGAGTTGGGCTTCAGTGCCAATCACTTCTGAAGCAGCTTGGACTCCCTCATAGGCTGCCAAGATCTCCTTCTCTGTTGGRGTGTAGTTGGCCTCAGACCCTCGGTAGCTTTGGCTCCAGAATCCCAGTGGCCGGCCTCGAGTCTCACCAGGGACCTTCTGCCAAAGACTCCAGGACAGACCATTGCTCCCAGCTGCAGCGTAGAGCGCGTTCTTCACTTCCAGTCTTGTCCTGACTCGGCCGAGCGCTACCGCATGAGCGATTTTCATGCTTGATCTGGGTGAAGGCTTGCTGTTGTTCAGGGCCCCAGTGGAAATCATTCTTCTTGCGGGTCACCAAGTAGAGAGGGCTCACAATCTGGCTGTATTCGGGGATGTGCATCCTCCAAAAGCCAATGGCACCCAGGAAAGCCAGTGTCTCCTTTTTGCTGGTCGGTGGAGACATTGACGTGATCTTACTGATGACCTCTGTAGGGATCTGACGCCATCCATCTTGCCACTTTACCCCAAGGAACTGGATCTCTCGAGCAGGTCCCTTCACCTTGTTCCTTTTTATAGCAAAACCGGCTTYCAGGAGAATCTRGATGATYTTCTCCCCTTTCTCAAATACTTCTGCTGCTGTATTCCCCCACACAATGATGTCATCGATATACTGAAGATGTTCCGGAGCCTCACGCTTTTCCAGTGTGGCCTGGATCAGCCCATGGCAGATGGTGGGGCTGTGCTTCCACCCCTGGGGCAGCCGGTTTCAGGTGTACTGCACACCCCTCCAGGTGAAAGCAAACTGAGGCCTGCACTCTGCTGCCAGAGGAATGGAGAAGAACGCGTTGGCGATGTCARTGGTGGCATACCACTTCGCTGCTTTGGACTCCAGCTCGTACTGGAGCTCCAGCATGTCCGGCACGGCAGCGCTCAGTGGTGGCGTCACTTCATTTACGCCACGATAGTCCACAGCCAATCTCCATTCTCCTTCAGATTTGCGTACGGGCCAGATGGGGCTGTTGAAGGGTGAGTGGGCCTTGCTGACCACTCCTTGGCTCTCCAGCTCACGGATCATCTTATGAATAGGAATCACAGCATCTCTGTTCGTTCTGTACTGCTGGCGGTGCACTGTTGATGTTGCAACTGGAACATGTTGGTCTTACACCTTGAGGAGTCCAACTGCAGATGGATTTTCAGACAGCCCAGGCAAGGTGTTTAATAGCGTGATGCAGTCTGTCTCTACAGCAGCTTTCCAAAAGCCCACTTGAATCCCTTTGGGTCTTTGAAATACCCACTTCGGAGGAAGTCTATTCCCAGGATGCATGGGGCCTCTGGACCAGTTACAATGGGATGCTTCCTCCACTCCTTTCCAGTCAGGCTCACCTCAGCTTCCACCAGAGTCARGTCTTGCGATCCTCCTGTCACACCAGCAATAGAAACAGATTCTGTCCCAACATGTCGTGAAGGAAGGAGTGTGCACTGCGCACCAATGTCGACCAAAGCTTCATATTTCTGTGGTTCTGCTGTGCCAGGCCAACGAATCCACACAGTCCAAAAGGCACGGTTCTCCCCTGCCTCTACCTGGCTAGAGACAGGGCCCCTCTAGCACTGGTTGTCATTCCTTCCCTGGGCATACATTGCAGATGTTCCTTCCAGGGGGTTGGACATGTCATTCTGCCTTCCGTTATACTGGGCAGCTTGGTTGTGGAACACCGGAGCTACTTCTCTTCTGGGGAAGCTTCCTCCCTGAGCATTGCCATTCTTCAATTCATGCACCCGTGCTGCCAGGGCAGAGGTTGGTTTTCCATCCCACCTTCTCATGTTTTCCCCATGCTCATGCAGGAAGTACCAGAGGTTTGCTCGTGAAGTGTATTCTCCTTGTCTGGCAGGGGGACGTCTGCTCCTGGTGACAGGCCCTCTGGTCTGAATGGATGCGATTTGGAGAAGGCCTTCCCTAATCTCTTTCCTCAGCTGCTGATGATTCTCCTCCATTTTGTTCTCCACTTTCTGTATGCGTTCTGACAGGATTGTTTCCACAGCTGAAATTCTTGCATGTGTGGGGCCATGCACAGTATCTGCATATGCACGGAGCTTTTTCGCCACAGCAAGTACAGTCTCATTCCCTTTATTGCATTTCATCATCACTAAAGCAGAAGCATATTCTTGTGGCCCAAGTCRCACAAGTTTTAGCCACATCAGCGGTGTGCATTTTACCATGTCTGGGCTCCTGATAGTTTGATCGTTTGAGAAAATGATCTCCAACACTGCCAGCTCTCTCAAGCATTTAATCCCCTGTTCTRTGGTCTTCCACAAGGTCTGATGTATCTGGAGATCTTCTACACACATGTATCTTTCCCTCACACTTTTTAGGAGCCGGGCCCAGAGACWGAGAGGTTCAGACCCCCTTGCCATCCCTTGGTATAGCAGCATCACCTGACAGGGATCCCAACTGCATCGCTTCACCACCATCCAGCATCATATTRTCACCTGCGGTGTCCCAGACATGGGCCAGCCAGCCCAATATAGATTCATTGGGCAGTCTTYTGTAATCTACCCTTAAGCCACGAATGTTTTCTGGGGTCAGAGACTCAACAATAACTACCGGCAAATTTGAAATGGTAAGTACATTTGCTGACTGGCACAGAAGTATTTTTAAAGAAATAATGGTTATGAAAAGAATTGGAGCTGATTCTAGAGGAAACACTTTGGTTTAGATAACATAGATACTAACTTTATCTGTGGTCTTTTCTTTTTGATTTAGTGGATAGTTTGAGATCTTATACCTCAAACAACTTTCCAGTGGAACACAGCTCTGGAAATCGTACCCTTGACTGTTAGCTCTGAACAAGATAATCCTGGCATTAGCAATTCTTCCTGAAAGTGTATTTTAAAATGCATGCGATATTCAGCCTGTAATGTTCATGAGCTGTTATCACTTTCTGAGCTCCACAGAAAGTTCTGACTCATAAAGTTGCTGAACAGGGTAATAGTCAATGTGCTGGTTCGACTTAAGTGCTGAAAAAAATTTAGTCTGTGTTTGCTTTGCATACATAATTCCCTCTTGAAACTTAGCTGGAGTTTTGTGTAAATGAGCAGGTCTCTTTTAGTTGAATTCAGCTGTTTTCCGTGATTGTCATCTGTTTATGGTGCAGACAAAAAGGAAAAAAAATAATAGAAGAAAAAGTTGATAGTGACTGATGGAGGACACGCAGAAGGCTTGTAACAAATTGCTAGTTTTATATGCTGTTGTGAAATATTGTATCATCAAATTTCTGTTTACAATATAACAAGTTCTGAAGTATTGTGCACAATTTTGAATGTGGGAAAAATGCAGATATTCTGGATTCACCCTTTTTCCCCACTGATAGCATTCTAGAATCTTAGAATCATAGAATGTCGAGTGGTTAGAATGTAAAGATTGTGTAGTCCTAAGCCACTTTGACATGGGAAGGGGCACTTTTCCCTAGACCAGGTTGCTCAAGGCCTTATTCAATGTGGCTTTGAATACTGCCACGGTTGGAAGATCCACAGCCTCTCTGGGCAACCTGTTCCGTGTCTCACCACAGGCACAGTATATAACTTCTTCCTAATATCTAACCTAAATTTCCTCTCTTTCAATTTGTACCCATTACTTCTGGTCCTGTCATTGCAGTTCCTGATTAAGAGTCCCTCTCCAGCTTTCTTGTAGGCCCTCTTCAGATACTGGAAGTTTTCCATGAGGTCTCCATACAACCTTCTCTTCTCCAGGCTGAACAGCCTCAGCTTTCTCAACCTGTCTTTATAGGGGAGGTGCTCCAGTCCTCTTACAAAATTCATGGCCCTCCTCTGGACTTGCTCCAACAGTTCTATGTCCTCCTTATGTTGGGGACACCAGATTTGACTGCAGCACTCTGCAAGGGTGCAATGTCACATGGGCAGAGTAGAGGAGTAGAATCACCTCCTTTGACCTGCTGGCTACTCTCCTTGTGATGCAGCCCAGCATTCGATTGGCTTTCTGAGCTGTGAGCACACAGTTGGCTCGTGTCAAATTTTTCATCACCTGTTACCCCCAAGTCTTTCTCCTCAGGGCTGCTCTCAACCACTTCTCCCCCCAACCCATTGGTGTGTCTGGGATTGCCCCAACTCAGGTGCAGGACCTTGCACTTTGCATTTTTGATCTTCATGGGATTTGCATCAGCTCATCTCTCAAACCTGTCGAGGTCCCTCTGGATGGTATTATCCCTTCCCTTCATTGTGTTGACTGCATCACCACAGAGCTTGGTGTTGTCAGTGAATTTGTTGAGATTGCACTTGGTCCCACTCTCTGTTTCACCAGTGATGTTGAACAGTATCAGCCCAGTAGGGACCCTGAGGTACGCCACTCATTACTGGTCTCAATGTGAACAATGAGCCATTGACCACAGCTCTTTATCCACTGAGTGGTCCATCCATAAAATCCCTGTCTCTCCAAGCTGGAGACAAGGATGTTGTGGAGGAGTGTGAAATGCTTTGCATGAAGTCCAGGTAGACAATGTTGTTGGCCCCGTCCACCAACCTGTAGCCCACGATAGAAGGTCACCAAATTTGTCAGGCATGATTTTCCCATTGTAAAAACCATTTTGGCTGTTACCACTAGCCTCTTTGTTAGTCAGGTGCCTTAGCAGAGTTTCCAGGAGAATCTGCTCCATGACCTTGCCTGGCACAGGGGTGACACTGACTGATCTGTAGTTTCCCAGGTATTCCACTCTCCCCTTTTTAGAAATGGAGTTATATTTCCCTTTTTCCAGTCATCAGGGGCTTCGCCTGACTGACACAATTTTTCAAAATAATGGATAGTGGCTCAGTAACTTCAGCTCTCTCAGATGAACCTTACTGGGTCCCATGGACTTTTGCACATTCAAGTTCCTTAGACGGTCTCAAACTTGATCGTCTCCTGCTGTGGATGCAGGGTCTTCATTCTCCCAGTCCCTGCACACAGAAGTTGTTGAGAACTTCAGCTTTCTCTTTGTCCAGGGTAGCCAGGTCTCCCATTTTCTTCCAGATGGGGCCCACATTATCCCTCATCTTTCTCTTACTTGCCACAGATCTATAGAAGCCTTTCCTGTCATCCTTAGTATCCTGCAGGAGAGGTTTTGCCTTGCTAGGCATTGTTAATTACCTGAGTGCAATTACACATTTGATCTCCAAAGTACTGCCTTTCAAGACATACTGCTATATGTCTCTCAAACCACAGCACAGCAGATAAATTCCATCATCCTGCTCCTCGTCTTCAACTTTTATGTGAAGATAGCTTACATAGTCCACTTTGCCTACTTTCTACATTCCATTTTTTCAGGGTCAGACTATGTCAGAGCCATTACAGGAAAATAGGAACAGTGTGGACTGTAGTATTGACCTGTCAGCTCTTCTGGTCCATCCTGTTTTGTGTCTTATTGTTTTGGGCTTTGTTGCAGTAGTGTCTCCAACAAGGCACATCACACCGGAGTGCTGCCAGATCTGCTGTTGCTCTAACGTCAGCCTGATGGTGGATGTAGCTGCTGGAGTAATGAGAATGTGACCAGTTTAATACTCTACCTTAATGTATGACCCTGTTCTAGGATGGCGCTATTGAAGGTGGACATTTTGTCTTTGCAACTGCAAAGCAACTTAGCAAGAAGGTTATGTCAATGTCAACGTAGATGCAGCCCAGAAAAAAAGCCATGCAGTTTCTATGATAATCTTAATTAAACTTTCTGTGCTTGTCCTTTCAGAGGGCCAGAGGTGTTCCTGGTTGTAGAGGGGATGGTGCAGACATGTTAGCTTTTTCCCCCACCACCACCCCTAGACAAAGGCAAATCTTCTCTTGCACCTTCTCTTGCATCCAATGCTCTTCCGGTGACACTCTTTTTACCCAAATATATGCTGGATTTCTTTTATTGTGCTCAGAACCACAGTTCTGATCCAGTTTGTGGTTTAATCCATTCAATATTTTATGAGAATAAGAAAAGTTGTTCTAAATTGTGTGAAGATCCTTCACTGATTCTTGAAATGATGAGCTGTTTGTTACAGAGGATGAAGTCAAGATCATGATACATAAGAAGCTTTTTGGTACTTGAATATAATTGGATTGGGTTTTGTATGCAAGACGATATGCATCGAGTTATCCAAATGATGTTATAAGTTAGTCCTCTGTACCTCAGGTAAGAACAGCTGTTTAAGCCAGGTAAACAGTAGCTGATGCTATCTAACTCTATAGGTTAGAACCAAAAGTATGTTTGGATAGAGAAGGGAAAATTTACTAAACTGGGGGCATTTTCAGGCTTTTCTCCATATTTGTCTAAGAATGAGTAAACCTGTGTTGCACTTCAATACCTTCTAATACTCACTTCTGAGAACAGTATTAGAGCCAAAAGTGAAAGTAAGAGAAGGAATTTGAAGAAAGAAATAACTACCAGCATAGCCATCAGACCAAACTAGATAAATTATCAGTTGCCCTGATGCCTTGTGGTCAACATATTTTATTCCGTTTTGGTAGTGGGAATTGATAACTGTGGTGCACAGGCATCGCTTAAAGTCTGGAAGCCTGGCACTTCATGCGAGTTCCAGAGCCCTGAGGCAGGTAGCTGCAAAAAGAAAGTCAACATTTTGGGGTTAGGCAAAAGGCTGAAAAGAAGGCTGTCATTTGGCTTCGTTACAGAATATCAATTCTGTGAGGGTTTTTTGACTCATGTAACCACTCAGCCATTAACATGTAAATATTGCGAAGTGTGAGGAATGTTARAGCATGTCATTGGTGATGTAACTTTAGAGGTATTTGTTCTTTATTTTCTTTCCCTAGAGCCCAGTGAAGATAAATCAGATCAGCTTGGATGAAAGTGGAGAACACATGGGTGTTTGCTCAGAAGATGGCAAGGTATGAGAAATTTATAAATTTGATGAGGTAGCAGGTCGTCCTAGTATTATACTAGGATAATTGTGATACCTGTGGAGTTAATTCCTGCATTTAGCACCACTACTTTGACCATACATTTTGAGAACTGAGCTCACCTTTGAAAACTCAAAATTAAAGTCAAATATATTTTGCACAAATGTGCTGTAGGAAAAGTAATTACAAGACTGTCAGTAATGTAACTGCTATTAAGCTGATTAACAGCTGTGGCAGGAGGACATGTCAACTTAATCATTAATGCTGTGCCAGTTATACTTCAGTGACTACTCTGCTGTTCCTGCAATACAGTAGTTTAATGCCTTTCTGCCATAAATCCACAAAATTGGATTTTGTGGGCATTATTTCTGTGGGCTGGTGGTTTTCATTTTCACACATTTTATGAATGTTTCTCTTGAATTATAGAATCTTTCGATAAACAATCATAGTTTATCAGAAGAATAAAGTGTCTTACAACAGCCACATTAAATAAATGCAAAATCAATATATGTACAGTTTCCTAAAAAATTGGCACCTTCTTCCTTGACTGAGGACATATTTCATTTGTGTAGTATATAACTAACAATTATCAGTGCTTCTCTGGAATGTTGAGCTGTGACATTTAGTGGTTTTGGTGATTGATTTTCCACTTACAAGAATGTATTTTTGTTTTTTCAGTCGATGACAGTCTTTTCTAATGTTGGTTTGCAATGATGAAATCCTAATGTAGTGTATTTAAGCTTCTTTTTTAATATAATGCCCATATAGAAATGCAGTGCATTAAAAGTCATTTAAATAATTTCTCAATATCCATCTGACTTATTGAGGAGAACATTTCTTACACAGTAGAGTGGGGGAGAAGGAGTGTAGGTAATCCTAATGGTTGCCTTCAGTAGAAGTTCTTTAAATTAAAATAAAACCAGGTTTTGCAGTAGACAAAATGGGGAAACAACCCATTACACTATGCATTTGGGTTTTCCATTCCAAATAGGTTTGGGTTTTTTTCTCTTAACAGGCAAGCAGCCACTTTGTGTATCCAGGTCTTTTATTTCTGAGAGATCTTGATGTCAGTATCTTGACACAGTAATTGGGATACTGGTGCCTATCAAAGTGGGTTGTAGAATTTTACATCCTGTGTGAAACCACAGGAGTGTCCTATTTTGTCTACTGCAAAAGCAAGATAAGGCAAGGGTCAGTAATTTTGCAGGCTAATAAAAATGTTGAGCTAGCATTGGTTTAGGTTTTCCTATGGTGTTGGGGAGCAAGCACTTGCTGTTGCTCTAAGGGCTCCTCAGATGTGACTGGATTACTGACTCAAAATACCTCTGCTGCAGTGGGGCTACAAGCCATACACACTGTTTTGTATACTAAGTTAATATTAAATATACTTACGTAATTTCAGAAATACTGAAAAATCCATAATCGCTACTCTGGTGTGGCTCTATTTAAAAAGACTTCAATACTTTAAATGGTGACTCTGTCCTAATTTAGTGAAATAGCTATTGTGGATCCAGTGTATGTCATTACATGCTATACAGGACAGACTAAGATATGGTCCCGCGGCCACAGGGATGGAATATCACAAGTACAATATTCAACATATTTGCATTCATAGAGTACAGGGACATTGATGCTTCACCATATTCTACACTTGTGAAAAACTCATCTGGAGATTTGAAGGATCTGGGTATTTTCAAAGTTAGGCTTTTCACAGGTTCCACAAAGGCTCATGTCTGTGAAATAATCCACCCCTAAAACTGATTAAAATACATACTTGTATGTTGTGCTACTGTATAATATGGCAGATTCCTGGCCAGATAATATAGCACTTCTATGTTCTGAGTCATAACGAAAGTGTAATTTTATACTCGTTATAGCTCTTTCCTTACTGAAGTGGGAGTGTTGATATTGTAAGAAGTTAAAACACTTGTACAAGTAGTTATAAATTCTTCAGTAACTTGGATAAATACATAAAAGTGGTGAAATCCCTTTAAAAAAAAAACAGAATGAAAAGCCCTTGAAAAGGCTTAGTTTTCTTAAATTAATTTTAAACAAAAAAGGGGATATAATGGAAAAGCCTGTGAATTTTGAGTCAGTTGGATTGACACAAGTATATTCTACCAATTAATGAAGACATGTTCTCTTTTGCAATAGGTAGAGTGCATTTTCACATAGCAAAAGTACATCCAATATACTAGAGATATACTAAAGGTATACTAGAGATGGAAACCATTCGTTTTCTTGAGAACCTCCTTCTTGTTTGTATCTGTTCTGCTGTCTGATCTATTTTATTTTACTTTTTTTTCTGACTCTCAAAATAGATTTGATCTAGGTATGTGGACTGAGGGGGGGGAGCACAGCAACACAGTGCAATTCTCTAACCCTCTTCTTGACAGTCAGCATCCAGACCTAATGTCAAAACCTGGCATGTATATGTCATCCATGTCCAACAAACACTTTGGGATCCACTTGTGGCTTTTCTGTAATGCACATTTTTATCTTTGAAAACTTCCCTTTCTAATGAACTCAGCTGCAGCAGATCACTGCTGACTTGGACAGGAGCAGAAACCAAAACCAACACCAGCCCTCTAGTCTAGCTGATGGATGTTGAAATGTTAGGGTATAAGAGAATTTTGGTGCTCAGATAAATAGAAGGCGAAGCAGGCTTGCATCTTCAGCATTATTTAAATTTTTAGATTAGTTTTTTATGTTAATTTTATATGTAGTTAATTGTACGCTGTCTTGAAAAATGTGGATTTGACTCCAGTTTTGCTAAAACTCTCATATGATCACATAAGAGAAATGTAATTGGCACCCTTATTCTGGCTTCTAACTTTTTTTATGAAGAAATATAAATAATATTGAAAACCCATGTCCTTGCATGTTTTAGTGTCATCTCTAATGCCTGTAACAACATTGATATTAAGAATATCCATGAAGTATTACACTGGTATTTTTTTCAAGAAACAGGACTAGTTTTCCTGCCTCTTCATCACTGAAGGTTGGCTACTTTTTCCATAAATGGAAGCAAAGAGGCAGCATTTTGAGTTCTGGAATTTTACAATCAGACAGGACTAGCAAAATGTAGTGGAATTGTGAAATCCTTTTCCAGCTACCTAAGAGCATCATGAACAGAGTGGGTATGTGTCTCGGTTTGAGACAATATTTTCAGAGAAAAACGTTACAGAGTAAATGTTTTCTCCGAAGTGAAAAATTTGATAATTTTTGCCCACCAGTATGAAATAGATGTTCAGGCAAAAGTGAAGAGAAAAAAAAATTAGTGTATTAACAAAACACGGTGCCCACAGGATACAAAGAAAAAGTAACCATTAGATATTTAAAACTCAGGACCACACGCTGTCCCCTTCCCCGACAAACCACTTGGCCAGTGGTGGGAAGAAAAGATGGCGGCTCCCGTCCCCGCAGGAAAAAAAATAAACAAAAGAAAAAAAGTCCACGTGACCACTCTGGCAACAGTAGAAAAATCTGGAGCAGTCCTCTCCTTACGGTGGATGAAACAGACGGCTTGGTGTGTTTTTCTGTCGCCGGCTTGGCTTCTTCCAGAGTCCGGGACGAGACGGAGCACGGCAGCTTGTCCCTGCCGGCTGCCGAATTGCTCCAGAAGAAAAGTCGCAGCCGCCACAGAGCGGGTGGCAGTCCAAGGAAAGCTGTTTGGCCAAGCTAACAAACCCGACCTAGCTAAACAGCAACAATGTAACTCCGCTGCAGGCAGCGAGCAAGGACTCCTGCAGCGCTGAGCTGAGATGAAAAAGCCCTGGACTGCAAGACAGCCCTGGCTTTTAAATTGCCCGCGGCACCCGTGCCCCTTCTTCCGGGTCATATTTAAAGGTGCAGGCACCTTTTGGGCATACAAGGAATATAGGAATACAGGAATATAGGAATACAGGATTGGCACAAAATCAACCCAAGACAGTGTGGAAAGTAGAAATAGTATAAATCCAATATAGGTTTGTAATAACATATGAATCGCTTTCTTTCTGAAGAATATACGACATTAAGAAGTAATACAGTGTTAGATTATGTCCCTAGAGTAAACATCACAACATGAATTTTATACGGAGTTGTTTTTCCTTTTAGCTCACTCAATTTTGTTTTCATACTGTGAAAGAAATATCATATTGCCATGTTCAGTAAAGCATTAGGAAAATATTTAAGGCACTGTTGCTAATTTTTATTCATTACTTTTAATGTGAGAGGGCTGTAATTTTTGAAGATTCTTGCTTTCACAGAATTCGCAGTTATGCTTTAATTATGTATTTTCTTTTTCCTCCTCCTTTCTTTTCTCTGCCTTATTTTCTCTTTCCTCTGTTTCTTATTTTGTGTAGGCTGTTGTATTGAATATGATGTGCCAATTGATAAAAACAAAAAGCCAGAAAACAAAATCCTCTAGACATCAGCCCAAAGGTTTTCTAGGCTTACAGCCAGGTCCAATTCAAATACAACCCTGTGGTTGGCTTACATAGTCACAGCTTTGTGATACAATTCACAATCTCCAAATACTGATTTTTCTAATCCTTTGGAGCAGTAGCTCAGTCCTACAACAGTGCATGCCAGAGTATTTTTAAAGCATGTTGTTAGAGGCAGTATATTTGCTAGTGAGTAATGGACTGAGCTGATAATGCTGCTTAGGAGATGTATCTGGGAGACAAGCTTGAAAGGAAAATGAGGTGGTTTGAGATGTTTTGTAACTTCACTGAGACTGCTGAACTTTGAGACACTCTGAGGATGTTCTCATTCCTTGCTGATGGCTTAGTTCACCTTGTAGTTTACCTGAAGTTTAATGTTTTTACTGTGTCTTCTTTACTGTCTGCAGGAATCTTGTGGGTTCTTGTCCTCTGAACTCATCTTTCTAGAGCCATTAAGACTCACTTTTTTGTGATCCATTACTGGTATTTGTTGACTTTATTCTTTAGCTCTTTCTCTAAAGGGATTTATATTTTTCCGTTACTATTTTTTTTTATTTTTCCCCCTGAAGGAATCATGATGAGAAGAAAGAAATAAGGTTAAGGTTTTGAGTCCAACCTGTTGCACATGCAGAGCAGTAGTTACTGAAGGGACTACCTTTTCCAGAAAAAAATCCAGAAAATAATGAGAGCTTGTCTGAGAGCCTTCTTAAGTAGATTTTCTGTCAGATGCTGTTTCTTCAATGATCATTCCATGGGATGCTCTTTTTGCTCCCTTCTTCCAGTGGTGTCCATCTGGCTGGGATGATTTTGTTTCAACAACTTCTGACAGAGGATGGAAACCTCTTAAAAATGTAATGAAAAGGCAAACCAGTTATTATTCTTTGTGGAAATGATGGTTAGTAAATCAGTTACTAATTCCTGGCCATAAGTCTTCAGCCCTGTTTTACTCCTAAGTTCTGCAGGAACTGATTGTCAAGTGTCACATCTGAGAATTAGGAAAGGGAGTATTGTGTATTGAATGAAGAGACAAGTCCAAAAGAAGGTTGTATTTAAAAAAATCTTTAAAGAACTTATTCTGTAGTCATATCATGAATGTGCTGATACCTCGACATAAATGAGAAGGGCGGAATCTTCAGAGAAAGACATTTTCAATGATCATGGAATAAAACAAAGTAGATCTTGGGAGGAGGAGAGGATGCCTAGAAATATATGGAACTTGGATTTCAGGCTGGTTTTGCTTTGTTTTAATATGTAAACCCTATACTGCTTGGAGGGAAAAAAATCCTACCATTCTTTCTCAGGAAGGAAGGATTTTTAATTTATTTTCTCCTGAATGTTATTGTGTTGCTCTTACCATAGTTAGCTTGCTATCTGTTAAACAGATTTGATCAGCCTAAAGCAAAGGGTGTTTATAGTTTTTACTGTGTTTGTAACAAAAAAAATAGAAAAAAAAGATTCACAAAAGAAATTCTGCACTGCTGCAAATATTAGAAATACGCCACAGTAGAAGACAAAACTGTATCAAGTAGTTCTGAATTGTTAATGTGTCTTCTTTTCATTTAGAAAAAAAGATGTAACTGTTAGCTTTCAAATTAATCTTCTAGTTGTTAGGTTTTTTTCCAGTGTTAATTGTTCAGTGTAAATTAGGTAAATACTTTCGGTTTTTCAATATACTTTTTCAGGTGCAAGTGTTTGGACTATATTCAGCAGAAGAGTTTCATGAAACATTTGACTGTCCTATTAAAGTAAGTGCTTGTTTTAATCTTTAGTAATTGTGGTGGTGGTGTTGCATTTAATAACAGAAAGGTCACATTCAATTTAAATGAGAAAAAGGAATGCCACTTCCTTACAATGTTATTCAAGTCACTAGAAAATAGTTTTCTCTCTCAATATAAAAGTTTTTTATTTGGTTCGGTAAGAAGAAAGGCAATTTTGATTTTGTAAGAATTATTACTGAATTTTTCAAATGCAAAAGGCAAAGTGAAAGAGAAATTGTCCTGTTTCAGCTGTTACCCATCTCAACATATTCCTTTCTTGGTAGATTTGTGATACAAATTCTGAGKGTTCTGCCAAATATGAGGTCAGTATTTTGCAACCAGTTCATATTTATTAAACCTGCCTCAGAATAAGGCAGCAGGCAGTGATGTTGATATACTGTATCCAAAGGGGAAACTTGAGTTTAACTCTGCTTCAGAGAAGTGTGTCTGCCTGGCTGTTGTAAAAGGATCTCTAGGAGACATATGGGAAAATCTAGTGGTTTCTTGCAGGAGAAAAGGTGTTGTGGGCAAGTGTTTGCATTTTGCTGCGTGGCCTCTTTAGGGTGGGGGGGAAAGGAATGAGGTCATTAAGTTTGCACACATGCCAGATGTGACTCAGGTGCCTCCTAGGGCCTTTATGGCTCTTACAGCTGGGTCTCCACACTTGACACATAACATGTATGGCAAAGAGACCATTTAAGATGCTACACAATGTTGTCCTCTGATAGGGCTGAGGTGCCCTTTAGACAAGCCCCAGACCAAATGTAATTGGGGTGACTCTTGCTCACAGCAGTCCTGTTCTGTTTGGTCCTAATTCTGCTGCCTGCTATATGGAAAAGTGGCTATTCATTGTTACGTGACCCTCAGTGTCACACTTGTCATACTGCAAGGAGGAATTTTCTTCTCTACTAGGAAAAATAAACAAATGTTTGAAACAATTAGGCTTGACTTCAGAGAACGAACTCAGCGGTAACGCTTGAAAACTGGCAAAGGGTTATCTAGTTTAAAGAAGTGATGTGGTGCTTCATGTAAACTGTTACTTAAACCACAATCCTCTCTTTCCTCTTTCCTCCACCTACTCCAGATTGTTGCTGTTCATCCACAGTTTGTAAGATCCCACTTCAAGCAATTTGTAACAGGAGGAAAAAAGGTAAGGAATCATAATGAACTTTGGCAAGCAGTCATAATAAACTTTGGCTAGCCTTTTGAAATACCTCACAAGGCTATGTATGTGACTTCTAACACCTAGAGCAAAGACTTCTGCTTTCCCCTCTCTTTACGCATTGCCTTCCAAAGTATTGTTAATTAAGAGTGATTTTAGGGGGAGACAAAGTGTATTTTTTATGTTAAAAACATTGCAGCAATTTGGGTTTCAGAGTAGAAATACCATTCTGTCGCCATAGCCTGAAATAAAACATCGTTTATATTTCCTAGGCCGATTTTCTTCACTTTAATTTGTTGAAGTGGGAGCAGAAGTTAGACTGATTAATACTGATGTTTTCAAAGCATGTTGATCCTGGTGTTTAGGATTTTTCTTATGCTTTACCTGTGGATGGCTTTTTGGGGTAGGGTTTTGTTCGTTTGTTTGGGCTGTTATTTTTAGGAAATAAACCCAAGTATCTTCATCAGCTCTTGTCCATGTTGAGGAGTTCTATTGCTTTTTTAAAAAATGAACTAAGGGTAGTTCTTGGTGTAATAGAGCTCACACCATTCTAAGCACTTACACCTCTAGGTAGTCTTTTGTTTGGATCAGCTGGTGTTTTAAATGTGCATTAAGTGTCTTATTAGTGATACAATTCTGACTTCCAGATTGCACCTGTTTATAGGTCCTACAAGTATCTTATATCACATTGCACATTTGCAGTCAAAATATGAAAAGTTTTATTTGAACAGTTTCTTGAAATCATGGAATTTTCTGTTGCCTCCTCTTACAAATTAAGGATGAACAATCCTCACAGATGCATCAACCAAATGCCATTGCACTCCTTACCAGCATGTAAGAACTACAGACTTCTAGTGCTGATACAACTTAGTTTTCATTAACAGTTCAGTATGTTTCAAAGCATAGCTGTGCTTTATTTATTTAAGTGGCATGTATGCTTGACAGCTTTTTCTGGCTGGTAGAAGTTGGTGTTGTCCTTATAATAATGCTCAGTCAGTGTGTCTGTGTCAGCCACTAGTTTGTGAAGCTTTTTAGTCCTGATAAAAGGGGCATGGGAAGGGAGAAGCAAGGAATTAATAGAATAGGGCTCCGTCAGGTGGTAAAAGATCTTGCATTCACCTGATGCTGAACAGAAAAAACATCAGGGAGTTAACACATTGTCTTTGGTTATCTTTGATTACTTGACAGGTTGTTTTATATTCTGTCCTCTGGGGAATGGTATACTCATTCTTAATACATTCATACTCTGCTGAGGAAGTTTCCTCCTCAGAAAAACTTTAATTGACATCTTACCATAAGGTATTTAGCATTGAAACAAATGTCCTTTGACACTTGTAATTTGATTTTATTGGTATAGAAAGCCAACAAATAAAACCTCTAGCCTTGTGGTAGAAACCTTTCACCTTCTCTCCTTTCCTCCAAAAGGAGCATTGTACTTTTGTAAGAAGAACAACAAAATGCTTTTTGAAATTTCAGGAACATTTACTATGTTCTCCTTAACTATAAAAACAAAGAGTGGTATGGACACAGCAGGCAACAGAGAGCTGAATGCAAGAGTGAGGAGAAGCAAGCACACAGCCTCAAGCTGTGGACCTCACCTCTCTCCCCATGTCTGGAGATTGTGCGCTTGGGTGACCTCCTTCACAGAGGGGGACAGGTCCTCCTGTGGCTCCTGAGGTCTCTGCACTTTTAGCCGTTGCATGGATACAGTGAGTTCATCCTTGATAGCTGGCATTGGTGGGGGGCTGCTGTTGTCCTCAACCACACCAACACAAGGATAGCAGTAAGAGTATCCTCATTTTGGATCAAACTCAAGAGAAAAGCTATCTTTAACATTCTCATGCTATGCTCCTTGCCCAAGGTTCATTAAAAAAATGTAGTATTTATCATGTGAACTCCTAATCCAAAGGCTTGCTGGGTCTATCTTTTGCTTTCTGGGAATGGTGACATAATGTATATAAGAATTTTTAAAATTGAGTGTGTTTCTTTAATTGTTTGCTTCTCCTTTATTTTTTTTAGAAATATACCATTCTTCATAAAATATAAAAATTGTAAAAAATGCACTTTGTAGTTCAAAGATTCACTGCAGGGCATCCTGGAAATGCTCAAGTAACAGAAGGAGGGAAAAAACCCTAGTGATGTCCTTCAGGGATGCTGTGCAGGTCCTCAGTTTCCAGCACAGGTGGATGTCTGGAATTTGGGTGAATTGCTGTGTAACTCTGAGATTTGCTACATCTTAGAATCTGTGACCCAAAGCAGACTTAAGAGCAGTGCTCCCTAGGGTATCTGTTTTTATCATTGTGGCTTGTTGTAAGCTTAACTCTACTGTGCATATATGTTTATACTGTTTATATGTGCATATATGTTTATACTGTTGCTTAACATTGCTTAAGTAGACATGAACACAAGTTCTTTAAGAGAAGCTTTTCTCTAAAGTGTATTTTGAACTAATTAACCAATTTAAATGGTTTGCTAACTAAAGCACTAATTTTTAAAAGTAAAGATTTTCCATTAAGCTTGATATGATATCATTGCCTTTTGTTTTGGGTTGGAAAAGCTTATTTCACCCCATTTTTAGAGAATGAATATTATCTGTGCCAAGAAATAAGACAGGTACTCTGGAAACATTGACACTATTTCAGTGAGAAGCAATAGGTACCATACTGAAACGAGGTGCTTCCCTATTCCCCTCCTCATCTCTGCAATTAACCACAGCACCATTGTGCTGATTTGGCAGATGATGGAAACCCTGAAATAATAATACTGTATATTGTAAATAACAGGGGATTTCTCTCCAGAGCAGACAATAGAGCTTCAGATTAAGGGAAAAGACAAATACTGTGCTATTGAAGGCCATAACCTTCTACCTTTTAAAAAAGGGTCTAATCTCAAAAAATAACAGGGTAAAAGCCAACTAAATGAAGGTGGTAAAGCTGAAAACAAAGTGTTCTTGATTTAACTGGTAGAGTGCTGGTCTTTCCCAATATGTCAACTAATGAACATTACTGGGGAGTCCAAGTATCTATTATATCATGAGGATTAAAGAGAGGGAACTAACAGAGAAAAGAGACTGATGGTTATTTCTGTTCCAAAGTCAAGGTATTAGCTACTGCATCTTATGTAAAGATAACTTAGGAGAGCAGGACAGCTTGAGGTTCCTTCTTGGCAGAGGCATCATCCCTGTTAACATCAGTAACTAGACACAAAGGTTTTGTAGCAAGTATCCTAGGAGAGTGAGTGTTCTGAAGTGATTGAGTCACTGCTGAAAGTGTGCTAATGAAGGGGGTTTTTGAGGCTTCTCTACCTAGCATGGTAGTGGGGACCTAGCACAAATGAAGCAAAAGTAGAGGAGTGGAATATTCTCTATTAGAAAGGACTGAGTGTCCTCAGTTGCCTAAGACATACATTTTTTTATAATAAGTATTGATTTGCATATCCAATATGAAATATTTTGAGGGCTAGAGAACAGAAATAAATCTGCAGATTTACCCTGTGACTGTCAACAGTCTCATCTCTATGTATCTATCTGTGTCTATATCTACATAATATAGTTATGATTTTCATATATATATATATATATATATGTATATATATATATATATATATATGATGATAATAAAACTAAGAACTGGTTTTCAAATACAGGTGTGTCTGATCATGTTTGTCCCATTTATCCTCCCAGAATTAATATTTAATCATATCAATGCTTGTGTTTAAACATTAGACTCTTTTTTTTTTGTCTGTTATAAAAGCAGGGAGAACTTCATGTAACCTGGGGCAAATTTTCATTTAAAACAGAAAAATACCCTATTTCATAGTCAAAATTCTGGCCTGGACCCATGGTAACTCCTGCCTGAGATGCAAAACAAGGCAATCTAAATTTCTTTCCACTCCAGGTGGAGCAACAACATACACAGAGAAAGGCTGGTGATGGCGAACACAAATGGGAAGAAAAATAGCATTCTTGGGAATCTGTGATTGCTGTTAGGGGTAGTGAAATTTGTGTGTTAAAGTCAAGTCTACCAATGAATGTCTCAGGTGTTTTTTTTTTAATTTTTTGCATTTTTGTGTCAGGAGATGCACTTTGCATGGTGTATAAGTAGATGACCTTACCTCTGAACTCTGTGATATGTACTTCATAATAACTGACTACTTTGACAAATTATTATATCGTCAAGATGCTGTTTGCAGCACAATCCATTTTTTAGAAAGCAGATAGTCAGCTGTTTGGCATTATGTTGGGTATATGAGCCCCAGACAAGAGAGCCAGATTGCTTTGTAAGCTATAAAATGTCAGTCAGTAAACACTCAAAGGTCTGATTTAAGTGAAAAAAACCTAAATACTATGGCAAGTTCTGTCTATGTATTGGATAGTTTACCATAAGTAGGAAACAAACTCCATCAGCAAGCAAACCACAGTAATATGGGACTGCAATTTGCTTTCTACAATGTATAATGCCCAGATGTATCCCATATTATTAAGCAGATGAAACTTTGATATGTAGTATGTCCTGTTTGCTTAATAAGCATACTTTTTTTGCTTACATTTCTTCTTTATGGATATTTAGACATGCATTTCTTCTTTGATGTTAAAACATTCTTCTTGTGCTGTAATAAATTCGGATTGTGTAAAGTAAATGGATCATAGTCCTGTGTGCATGTAATCTATAGTTGTGTGTTTTGCAAATGTCTATGTAGAACTCATTTTTCATTGTCTGAGGTGGCAAGCAAAGAGGATCTTAGTAATGGAATGTGTCTCTGCCTGCAAGACCATTGGACTTGCTTTTCAAGGGTGACTCTGTAGCTCTTTGTGAATAGGCAACTGCTAGAATTGTGGCAGTAGAGGATATTAAAAGTGAAGCCTAGTAAAAGTCCTATGGCACTTATTTGTATTAAATATCTCAACATTTCTAGTTTCTCTGTCCATGAGCTACAGCAGCAGCTCCTGTTTCATCTTTCACTGTTGCTATCGCATACCTCCCAGTGCTGCTGTCTGCCTCTGCCTCCTTGCTTGATTTCCCTTGACTGCACTTTCTACCCTCCTCTCTGTTCTTCACACCCCAGCTCTTTAGACAACATGTTATGATGAAATCTTAAAAGCTCATCTTCAGTGGAAAGCTTGAGGCTTTCATTATTCTCTGCCTTGTTTGAGCTCATCTAGTCCATCATCTGTTTCAAATAGAAATTATAATTTTTCATTGTTGCTATATGTTTTCCTCGGGATATACTATGAAACAGTAAGTCTTCATGCAGCATGCTGTTCTATGTTACTCTATGGTATCTGTTAATCTCGGATGTGCCTGTAAATATTGGTTTTATGCTGAAAACAGTAAATAGGTTTTATGCTGAAAACAGTAAATAGCTGTAGAGATCACTTGTAACCATGGAAGTAGCATTTTAAGTTTTTGTGATCTTGCTGAGCTGAGGTGAAAGTTGTGACCAAGGTGTCAAAACACAGGACAAATGCCACAGGTAGGCTCATCTTCACACTTAGACAAAGAAAAGGACAAGGAAATTATGGTGACTTCTTCCTAATTTTGATTTTGTGAAATAAAAACTAATCCAGTTCTGCAGTAAGGAAAGGAAAAATGGTGTTTTAGTTACAAATTGGAGTCTTAAGCCTTTCTTTCAAGAAACTTCTTCAAATCTTTACACAGTGCTGTGTTGGAACAAAGTAATGATGCTGTGCATCAGTAAAAGCCTATTTCCTTTAAAATTTCTGTGGGAACAGACATCTTTTATATCAGTATTTTGAAGCTAGTAGTGGGAGTGAGAATAAATCAAATTGCATTACTTCACCATGTTGATACTACCAAAGCTGCAATCATTCTGCTTTTTGTTCAGAGGATTGGGAATTCCTGTACGTAGTTTAAAGACTGGGATTACATGTAATCAGTGTTAATGCTAATTGCATGACAGGCTCCATTAAATTCCAGCACTCATCTATTTTCTTTAGTGAATGAACTCTAAAATAGAGTTACAAGCTCTTTTTGCTGTAGGTTAATCAACTGTTAGTGAAAGATATGGAGAGTTGTATTCACTAATCCAAGAGAAATATTTTTAAAACCAAAATCATTTTTAAAACCAAAAAGTGTTCTGATGAATTCTCTTGCCTCTTGTTCTCACCCCTCTTGCCTCATACATGTCAGTGTGTCATTTTTCATAATGATCTAGTGGACAATCATAAGCAGTTAAGAATACTTGCTTATAAAATAATTAGTGAGCCRATAGAAGATTGCAATGTACTAGGAAGCAGTGTGGGTGGGGACATTGAAGTCAAAGTTTATTTTATTTTAGCTGTATTGTCAAGTTGTGGTGTGTGCTTGTAAGAGTGTTCTAAGCACAATTGTATTGTTGGTAACAAAGGACTAGAAAGTTTTATGAGAGCAAATGATAAATGGGGAAAACATCAAACTCTGTTGCAGAGAAGGAAACAAAGTGGGATTTTGGCTGCTGTTGAAATACAAGCACTGTGAATGCTGACTATGATAATACAGGATTTATGGCAAAAAAAGTCCTAAAGTATTTTTCCCCTACCAAGAAAAGAGGGAGGTGGTAGGAAGAACTCCTCCAGAAACTGTGAATTTTTTTCTTACATGTATTCTTTTGAAGTTTTAAATTACTTTCTGGTATGGCAAACATTTCAATGTGGAGACAGAAAGGAAGACCAAGAAAGAAATTATTCTGCTCATTTTGAGAGAGGTGCCTTCAGTAGAAAACAGTTCCAAAACAGTTCTGGATTCAAAAATTCAATTTCCCCATGTCATTTGTCTAAGAAATAACAAATAAATCACAATATGTATATCAATAGCAGGCAGATAATAGCATTGAAGATAAATTAGTTTAGCACGTTGCCGTGGCCTTCGCTGTTTTAGAGCTATGTGTGGGGGTTGGGCTTGAAAACAGCCTGGACTCAGACATGGACAAAACAGCGCAGACTTGATCTGGATGACGCACCTGACACAGAGATGGACGGGATTGGACAGATGAAACTTTTTACCAGTCACAGACTAGAACATGCTACATGGACATTGGAGAGTGCCCGGCTGTGTCTTCTAGCTGGGACCTGTGTGATTGGTGTACTTGGGAAGCCAGGAGATAAGAAAGTGTATAAAAAAGCATGCTAGTAGCYAGTAGAGTGAGAGAGCTGAATTCACTACAGAAGAAAGAGCTGATTCTCTATAGCTAAAAGAGCTGAACCAGAAGACTAATAAAGAAGAAACTGGACCTGCTTCTCGTGTGTCTTTCCTGCGTCGGGATCAGCGGGCTACAATAGCACATTTTGAGATTACAGATATTTATTTTGAATCCACCATGTTAAGTGTCCTTTGGCCTCAGTGTTGGACCTATTCCATCTGCTGATCTTAAACAGGGAATTCAGTGATTCAGATTCACTTTCCATCCTTATTATAGCTGACACCAGCCCATTGTCTTCTACTGCCTTGGTCAGAAAATTCAATTAAGCATGTGTTGTGGGTTAAGGTTTCTCCTTTTGTTTCCTTTCTTGGGCAATTTCTGTTTCCCATTTTGTTGCTGGGATACACTGATTGCCAGGTCATCCTTTTGATGGCTGGGCAACTGGTAAAGACAATAAGACCTACGCCCCACCCGAAGGATCTTCCTGAGCACTCCTGCTGCCTGGCAGTTTTTGGGTTTTTGGTTTTTTTTTTTTTTCCTCTCTTTGGAGAGAGGCAAGTTCTCACGGGAGTTTTGGGCTCGGGGAGGGGGTGTTTGTGTGTGAGGCGGGGGTGACTTAACTTACTGCCYTGCTTGGCTCAGAGGAGGAAGGTCAACCTGCTACCTGCATGGGAGAGCTCGCCTGCTCTTTTCTGCAGAGCCCAGCATCTCCGCTCGTTGGTTTCTGCTTCCTACACTGTGATCTTCTGCCCCTGTGCCTTGCCCAGGGGACCCCTGAGATTCCAGCTGCAGTGGTTGAGTTCTGCTGCATCCCGTCTTACAGCCGCAGGATTCTGCTCGTCTCTTTGCTCATCCGGCCGTTCTGGGGTTTCTTGCTGTCCAGAGGAGCAGCGAGATTGGCTTTTCCGCTGTGAATTTGCAGAGGAACTTCTTCTCCGGTTTGTGGCCACTGGGAGATCTGAACCAGCTGGGACCCGCACCACAGCGCCCCCTGCAGCTGCCAGGGAATCACTGCACCCGCCCTGCCTGGCTGGGAGCCAACAGCAACCCCTGCCAACTGTGACTGTAACTGCACCAAACGGGAGGGTGTGTCTGTGTGTGAGGCTATCTCACTGGGTTTGGGACTGGGCTGGTTGTTGCTATCGTTGTTACTTGTTTCACCTCGTTATACATATTAGTAAAAACTGTTATTCCCTTTTACCCATATTGTTGCCTGAAAGTCCGTGATTTTCAAAACTATAATAATTCGGAAGGAAGGGGGGTCATATCCACCACTCCAAGCGGGGTCCCTGCCTTCATTGGCAAACACCTGTCTTTCAAACCAAGACAGCATGTGCTTAGGAGTTGAGCATAGAGTGAAGCAGGATTTTTCAAATACCTTCTCTCTTCACTAGTTCTTTCTCAGATCACTTTTCTTTGCAGTTTGTTACTCAGAGTCATGAAACAGCATGATGTTCACAAACCATTGACAATAAAAAAAAGATGCAACGTGTTATACCAAGTTTGCTCTTGCTTGAGTGTAATGAATTAATTTAAATCACTATTCAGTCACAAGCAGCAGAAAAGATTCCAAGTTCAATTAATATAACTGACATCTGCCAGTTGTAACCTTTCACATCATGCACATCATTTTCTGCAGCTTTGTCCAGTAAATCTCAATGCAAATACCATCGATTTTGCTATCTTTATTGGATGGTATTAAAAGAAGCATCCAAGCAACAGTTCTTCTCCTAAAATGTTTGTTAACTAGGAAAAAAGTGATTTTCAAGTCCTGATCAGCACAGCATTTCATTTTTAATCTTTAATCTTTTAATTTTAATCTTTAACATCTGAGTGGAGATCATTCATTTGGGCTGAGGGCTGTTCCTGTGCTTAGCATCTAGTTTTCTAATGGAAATCCCTTTCTATTGCACTGCCTTATGGGCATAGATTTTATTCAGCTCTCACTGGCTTGCCCTGGTAGATGTAAAATAGCATCTTGTGTGAGAATTATTCAGTAGCCTTTTCATGTGCGGGGAAAAAAATCTATGATGTCTAAAAGATGGCCCTTCATGTGACCTATGTAAAGAACACCAAGTCACTTAGATTGAATTAGAAGTTTGATGTCTGCAGTGCACTTCACACAAAAATTTCTCGATAGATTACCCTACCTAGTGGTTGCTTTAAACTCTCGGAGAAAATATTTGTCTTCTGGTGCCATCTCGTGGTTTTAGGATAGAGAGACAGTCTGATAATTTCCATTGAAATCTCATATTTTGCTAAAAGATCATATTTTAAACAAGTAGTGTCCTAACATTTGACATACTTGCCCAAACACAAGCGGCAGGAAACTGTATATTAAATAGTGCATACAGCTGGATCTTGGATAGGAAATACTAGCAACGGGCATACTCCATTTGGCTTTTAGCATGGTGGAAATCCTTACAGGCAGCTATTTCACACCTTCCAGTGTGAGGTTCAGGTTGTGCATATGTTTGTATGTGGATGTACTCATGCAGAAGTTGGGAGGACTGGTACCTTAGGTTATGATCTGTGTAGATGCTTCAGCTTTTTTCTTAGGTATCCCTCCAGGTGCTGCACTTTGCATCTCTCACAGTGATTCCATGTAATCCTAGAATAACTTTCTGGGACATACAGAATCACAGAATATTCTAAGTTGGAAGGACCATCAGGATCACCCACAAGGATCATCAAGTCCGACTCTTAAGTGAATGGCCCATAAAGGGATCAAACCTGCAACCTTGGCATTATTTATCATCATGCTCCAACCAACCAGTATGGACTGTCTTTCTTTGCAGACATTCTGCATGTAGTTGGATTTTCTTTGCTGCTGCAAAGCATGTTATAGCATCTTCCATGCATTTAGGTATTCTAAAATACTTTCCTTATTTGAAGAACCTGAGATGACCAGTCACACAAGTTTTACAATCAGCGGCTCTTGTGGTACAGTGCAGTTTGCATGGGTGGGACTAAAACACAGCATCTCTAGACCCCTGTAGAAAGCTGTGTAGTTCCACGTGGAGCCAAGCAAAAGGTCACAGGTTTGGGGACCTTTGATAATTTTCTTGGGCTACCTGTTTTTTTTGGAGGGAAGGAGCCTCTAATGAGATTGATGGATAGATGTGAGGTGACCTGGTTTCTTTACCAACTTTCTGAAGTGTTGTCACTAGTGCTGTAGGCTTAGGTTCTGAAATGCCTTCATTTCTTTATCTTTAAAAGGTAAATAATTATACTTACTGTTCCTTGGAGAAACTTGATGAAAGGCCTTCTTATTAACATTATTAAAATTTAACTGGAGTTCTGTAATATTCAAGATGCTTGATGTGTATGTCCTATATCAAAATGTTTGATTATATTTGCTTTTGGTTTGTGATAGGTGTGTATTTTTCATTAAGCTTAAATTCAAACAGAGTAAGGAATAATGAGGAGAAAATAACTCCAGTGTTTGCATACAGCACTGTGTCACAGAAATATTTATTGTTACATTTCTCCGTAGTTGCTTTTATATGAGAGAGGCTGGATGAACAGATGGAAGCCTTCGGTTTTACATGAAGGGGAAGGAAATATAAGAAATGTGAAATGGAGAGGACACTTAATTGCTTGGGCCAATAATATGGTAAGTATTTTTCACCTCCATTACATGAACAGAAATAGGTTTTAAATCGGTTATTGGAAATTTTTCAATCTTAATTGCCAAAATATTCACTTGGAAGACTGTGCTTTTGTAAAATTGGGTATAAAAGGCATTGAAGGATAGTGGTTTATATGTCATTTCTTTGTAGAAATTTATTCTGGTGTTTCTTGCTGGTTAGTCAGTGTTCTCCTATATGATCGCCAGTTTGAAGAAATTAGGAAAATAGCTTTACATACCACTATGGTGGTCACTATTGTACTCTTACTTTTAATTAGAATTTTGACTAGTGCAATTTATTGAAGCAAATCGAGGAAGAAATACCAATGTAATTCTTCTCTATATAAATAATAGTACATCTCCACTGCCTGAAAAAAAAAAAAACTTTTTGGATTTTGTAATTTGTAGTGAAATGACATTGTTATGTACGTGTTCAATTTTTCAGATTATAAAAAAAATATCGTAATAATTTCTCATTTTCTTAGGCCACTAGAAAAAGTTAGACTCTGGAGAAATAGGCCGTTTTTGTTCTAAGGGTAATTTTATAGGAAACCATTGCAATCATTCTGAGTGTTGCATTTCACCTATCACTGTGTATCTAATTGATGGGTCAAGCTCTATGTTTTGAATCAGGAGTGAGGGGTATGTTTTTAAGTGTGTGACGCCTACATTTCAAAGTATTTTTTAAATGTCGTGAAATTACTTCTGAAACACATTTTTTTTTTTCTTCAACTGTTTTTCCATCTTAAAGCACAGCATTTATTAAGATATTTTAAAGCAATTGTTCTTTTCTGTCTTTCAAAACCAGTTTGATATGAAATTGTTAAATGTGGACCTTTGTTTATTGCTTTCCTTTAACAACTCTGTTAGAAAGAGAACTTAATTGAAGGCTTGATTGACATAACATTAAGTTTTTTGAAGGTTTTGTTATTTTCAGAGCCGTACCATTAAAATACATATTCTAGGTGTCTGCTGGGGATGAATAGGATAGTTGACGAGAGCTACCCGTAGAGATACTGTGCCACATCAGAACACAGAATACTAATAAAACGTTAAGACCCATCTGTCAGAGACAAAAAAAAAAACATGGTCAGGGCCTATCTTTCAAGGAAAAATGAAATTACACTTGCCCTCCAAAAGATTAATATATTTGGTTATTGCCCTTTCTCTTCCCCTTTAACTTTTTTAACTCCATTCTCTAGCAAGGTTTGGTGTTACACTTTTTTTTTTAATGAGAGAAAAACATCAAAGCCTTGCTTCTTATTGTTTATGCATGGCTATCTAGTTTGTATTAAGTTTTTTTTGGGGGGGGATGGGGCACACTCTATGAGACTGTTAAGGGATTGGATAGTCTGAGATTATTTAGGCAAGGTCTAATTCTGCTTTTCAGATGCTTAGGTAACACATGTTTGCTGCTATGCCCTCTTCTTCCTCCATGGCCAGCAGTGCAAATTTTACAAACTGAGATATCTGAGGACCAAATCCTTAGAGGCATTTGGCTGCTGGACAGTCATTTGCACAGGTTTGAGCTTCTTCATGGTAGGAAATTGACTCTGGCAGTCCTTTCAGTTGATGACACAAATGGCATCACCTGAGAGAGAAGCCACTGCTCAAGCATTCTCATACCATTCAAGGACTCACATACAGACCACCCCAGTCTTTAACTGCAAGGACTGGAGTCCTTTCATAGTGGGCAGCTCCAAAGAGACAGTGGGTGCCCCTTCTGACTCCTTGCTCACTTCCTGTGCACTTGCTCATGGGCAGAACATGGGACATTACATAGCAGCAACTAAAACATCAGTGAGTCATCAACATTATTCTTATATTAAATCCTTAATTCAGCATTGTACCAGCTACTGTGAAGAAAATTAATTACCAGCCAAAAGCATATCTAGGTGTAAATTCACAGTTTACAGCTTAAGACTTCAAAAATCCAGCTACTCATGATAAGCAAGTAAATCTGAGCAAACAGCACGATACTATAACTCTAAATAACTTACTTTTCTGTAAAACTTATTATATTAAAACAACGGTCTCTCAACACTTACAACTGAAGAGGATCCTGCACTGTTGGTTTGAAAGGCACTCTATCCCATGTAAGATTTGCTGCCGTATAGAAAAACAGAAGATTTTTATATGGATCACTGAAAATCATCCTTGAAGATGAAGTAGTAAGATTTATAAAACACAACTTTATAAAATTGAAATTCAAGCAAATTTAAAAATTTTATCAGATGAGCTTATAAAACACTAAGCATTAGCTCCTTCTTTATGTTACCTAGAAATCTGGGCTCTGTATGTTGCAGATGCTACATGTAAGTTGTTTGTTTTTGAAACCTTGATGTGTGCTAGCTGATGAGATGCCAGTTGAAGTGTGTTCCATGCTCACAGTTCTTCAGTGACAAAGATCACTGAAAAAAAAAACCAACCCTTTACTCACCCTCAAACGACTTACGGTTTCTTGTGATTATTAAAAAAAAAAAGGCAGAACCTGGCTTAGAGCATTACCCTCATGACTTTCAAACAGTTGAATCTGTGTATTGTACAGCTGGGGACATAGAAACTTGCAGTGTCAGGAACAGAAATAGGYGGGCAATCTTTTAAAGCAGCTTTGCCACTAGAAAAATCCTAACATGGCGTGGCATCATGGATGATGACCTTTACAAAGGTCTTTTCCATCCTCTTTTCTATTATTCTAAGGGTTGTTCTCTAAGCTCAGTGAGCAGAAGTCCCTACTAAAACATTTTATTTTAGAGACTTCCGCTTCAGATTACCAAGTCATTACTTAACATGAAATTTATCTCCATTTTGCTATTGAAAAGGTTATATCTTACCTTGTCTAAATGACATGGAAAAAACTGATTTATGGTTCTTTTTTTCCTCTGTCTCTCGAACAACTTTAATCTACCTGGGTTTTAACTTTTTRTTCTGTTAGTTTAGGTGGTTTCCTGAGGAGGGAGTAAAAAAATCACAGCATACAAAACCAAGCTTTGTTTAAATATGCTTGCTTTTTTGTTGTAATGTAAGTGTAGAAATGCATATCTTGAGATTGAATTCATTTGTCTTAATGAGCTGTTGCTTTCTTTTTTCCAAGATGGAAATTTCTGTGTCTCTGCAGGGGCTGTTGTGAAAAAGATGGAATTCTTTCTATTTCTCCAGAAGCAGCACCAGCCCAATAGGCTGAACTGGTTCAGGACTGGAAATGCTAGTCTGTCACTCATTCACTTACTATGTCTTTTCATTTGGCGTGTGAATTTAAAATATCTCAATTACTTTGATCCCTATACTCCTTTTGTCACATCCATGGTTATACGGGGTTTTCATACTGAAAAAAGTTCTCTTGTTTTTAAACTTTCAGGGTGTGAAGATACTTGACATGATCTCCAAGCAAAGAATTACCAATGTGCCTCGAGATGACATAAGCCTTCGCCCAGATATGTACCCCTGCAGCCTTTGCTGGAAGGATAATTTAACGCTGATTATTGGCTGGGGAAATTCAGTAAAGGTGCAATTACCTGTCTCCATAATAAATGCTTGCTGTTATCACAGACAAATGTGATTTTTTTCTGAAAAGCAAAGACAATCAAAAAGTAGAATTTGGTTTGACTAGTGTTCAGAATTTCTGCTGCCTTGGAAATGTCATTGGGCTGACCCTCATGAGGAGGAGAAGTGATAGGCACCCAGTGGTCAGACAGATCTCTGTGTGAGAGCATGCAGTCAATGTAATCCTCAGGGACATTTAGCTTCTCTGTGCCTAGGAGAGATTTCCTCTTTTGAAAGTTTTTAGTGTGCTGTTGAATTAATTTCTTTTGTTCAGCATTAAGGAAGAACAACTTATCATGAGGTATTTTTGGAGGGGGTTGCTTTGGAGGCTGAGGAGGTTGCAACTGTTTAAGCAGCTGCATTATTTTGGTCAGCCATGGAAAAAAAAATGGGTGGGTGGGAGGACAGACTGCTTGGAGTTTTGTTATCTTTCAGCAGGAAACTGGCATTTTAAACTTCTGTGGTGCAGGCTGATTACAATTTGCTCAGACCGGCACCTGAAATCAGTTTGTTACAAGCCTGTTAGCTGTTTTCAAATAACTGCTGCATCACTGCACAGTGGGAAATTAAAAGTGTTTGATAGGAATAGATGGAATGGGAGGGTAAAGTGAGGTAGGTGACGTGTAAAAAGCTTTTGGAGCATTAAGCTTAGAGTTTTATAAATGAGGAGATTCGTGCTAAGTTTGACATCTGTCTTCCTCTTTCTATTTACGTGTACTTCACAACATTTGGTTATTTCCATTTCTTTATGTGTACATATTCTCTGTAACTGGGAGTAGCAACAGCAAACTTAGTGAATAAGGTACCTTAAAAGGTAATGAGATGCAAAGTGAGAAGAGACACCAAAACCAAAGTCATTGTAAATGCTTCTATGAAGAAAACATAGTGGACAGCTATTTTCACAATTCCCTTATGTAGGCCTCTTCTTTCCCAGCATATTTGTAAGGCTGAGAACTACAGCCACAACTTTGCTATGTGGTTTTCTTTAGTGATGTATGATCACTGTTTCACAACTTGTGTTTTTCAAAATCGAGAAACACACGTCCAAGAATTCCCAGAAATTGCATTTCTTATTGAGGCAAAGTTAGTATCTTTTAGGAATTACAGTTTCTTCATTGTAATAATCCAAATCTCTGCTTCCTAGATTTGCTCAGTTAAAGAACGGCATGCCAGTGAAATGCGTGACCTTCCAAACCGCTACGTGGAAATAGGTATGGTTGTATGAATGCACTCCTTTTTAAAAAGCTTTAAAGGTCTGGTTTTACATTCTAGTCAGGAAAAAAACTGTTATACTTAGGAGGCAACATGTAGTTGTAATATAAATATCTTCTCTTTTTAAGTTGATTGAGTTGTCATAATGCACTCTTGCGTAGATATGAGGGTTTTTTAATAGAGAGCCTTAAGTTCTGTGATCATCTAAAATCAGAGATACTTGTGTGAGCAGTGGATGCCTTAATTTTCCCTTCATACAGATCCCTTTAGAGCACTTGGATTTTCATCTTGGTTACATGATCGATGGTCAGTGAAGTAGTAGAGAGAAAATAGATACTACTTCATTTGATTATATGTTGTTTGACTACACTTCTCATAACTTCTTTCTCATTTTTTTTTCCTTTTATAATCTCTGATATAGTGCTAGGAAATTGATTTTTATTTATTTTTGTTTCCTTTCTTGGCTTCTGAATTTTGTATTTTCATTGGCTTTCTTATATTTCCGGCCAATCTATGTGAATACATTTTTATTATTGCTGATTATTGGAAAGGTTCTTGACAAAATGTACATATTAAGTAAAGTGTAAAGTGGAATTCAAAGAAAATTTGGAAGGGAAGTGGGGGATGTAAACAAAATGTCACAACTGTCCCAGAAGCATCACTGGGGAAAGAAGGTATCTAGGAACAGATAGTACTGGGAAGATAAACAGGTCCTCTTGGATTCTGCAGGACAGAGTGGGCAACAGTTTGTAAACTTTGGTGCTCCCTCGACTAAAATAACATGAGATTATAGATAGGGTGCTCCAGCAAAGTCCTGAATACTTTCTGTTGGGACGTGTGCATGGCATAGGTGTATGTATGCTCTGGTTTCTGATTTCAGGAAAGAACTGTTTTAAAATACCTTCTGAAAATCAACTAACTTGTACTCTGTATGGACTCTGTATACTGAGAGATTGGTGGTGTGTTTGACAGTGAGGAGATCTGAAAGCTATTTGTTGTTTGTCTGTAGTCCAGACTATTTAAGTGCAGAATTCTAGGATATTTGCAAGAATTTTACCAAGGAAAAATATGAGTCATGAGTTTTAGCCTCTGATCTTGTGTATAATATTTTCTGTACATGTAAGCAGCTTTTAGAAAATAACTAAGTGGGTTTGGTCACAGTGACAAGTAAACAGAGGCAACTTCTACTTCAGCTATAATGTGTTTATATGGATGGTGCTAGTCTTTGGTGACTGTCGATTGGAAATTGATTTAAAAAACATAAAACGCTGTCATCAGGCTATTTAGGTGCAGACATGAAGAACAGAGATTTTTGTGGAAGTAGCTTTTTCATCTTAAAATTTTTGGCCTAGGGTTTTCCCTGTATTTTAGAGGACTGGTATTTTATCTCACTTAACTTTTTAATGATGTGTTTGAGATTTTTCTTGCTGGTTTCAGGTCAAAGCACTGAAATTGTTCTGCCAAATGCTGTCAGCAGCACTTATTAGAGCTTGGGAGGATTGGGAAGGAAAAGAGAAAATGTTCAAGTCTCATTATAAATTAAAATAACCTTTCATATAGTCACATAAAAGGTCTTCTTGACAGCAGTATGTCATGCCATAGCATCTATTTCAGTTTTATTTCAACTTTACTTTTCAAACGCATAGGTGGATAGTCTAATTTTTTATCAGTAACCAGTATATTTTTTTTTCCAAGACTGCTAATATCCTAAGTGGATGCATAAGTTGATACACTTTCATAAAGAAAAAAAATTATACAAAACAAGAATATCCTTCAATGGCAGGATAACTGAGTATCCTTTGGATATTTTGACTCCTAAGATCTTGTCAATAGACTTGGGAAAAATACAACCCTTAACACAGTATTACTGTTGTTATGTTTAGTGCTGTGGGTTTTCTAAATTTTTTTTCTTGCTGCTTTTACAATTTTGCACCTGGAACCAAAACCAGAAGTGGAGCAGGAAACTTCATAGTTGCTTCTCTGCTCATCAGGGTAATACATAGGGAGTCTATGATAAAACAGTGTTTTTTCATGTCTCAACAGTTTCAGGTTTATGCTGTTTTAGAGCCATGCTGAGGGCCCCTATGAGGTGGTATCATAGATAACTGTGATGGCATTATTAGATAATGTTTTTTCAGTATGTTGCAGCCCAGTAAATAAGGAAACAATATTTCCTTCATTGCAAGTTAGGTGTCTAGGATCCTGTTTAACAAAGTACCTCCTTGTTACAAATGGAGATGAGAGCTTAGATAGATTTCTGCTTTTTGCCTAGGCCTTTGGCAGTCAGCAGTTAGCTTATCAGGGCGACCAGCACCCCAGGACCCAGTCTCATTCACTAGTTCTTTTGATAATGGCCAATTAGGTCTAATACAAAATGAATTATTGTTTGTCAGACACAAACAATAACAGAGTAAGGGGTTTGTGGCAAATTATATACTACACAGAAATAAACCACCAGTAAACGAAGTACAACAGTTTAAATGTAGCTTAAAATAAAGCTTAAAATGCAGCGCACAATAAAGGTACCTGTGAGTTCAGCTAGCAAAGAAATAGTACAACTTAGGACTCTATGTATATTTTACCAATCCAATCGGTGGTGGGAGCATACACTGAAGTCCTTTCCCTCAATCCCTGGAAAAGTAACTCAGAGCCTGCGTCCAGACCTTGAGGAGAGGCCTTCACACGCTTCCAGTGTGTATGTGAGAGGCTTCTGCCTTTCAGAAATTTTGTACATTTTTTATAGAGCAAAACTGAGACTTTTGGTTACCGTTATAATTTTCTTTCATCCCTCTCCATAACTACCCTCCATACCAAGATGTTGATTCCTGGTTGAGTGCTCAGACTTCCGGGCATCAGTGATAACTCCCTGCTGGGTCCTTCGGTCCAGCCTAGGTTATCTCTTGCACATGCCAGCCAGATTAGAGAGAGGGAGAGGGGGGTTACGTCCTGTCATACTCCTCAATTTCTGTTTCTGTCCTAAGAATTAGCTATACTTATTCTAAGGTGGGAAATAATTATGGTATCTACTGTGATGCTAAACCAGACAGCCCATAATGTGGGARAGTTACATCACTGAACTGTTCCAGCTGTTTTATCTCTTTAAGAAGATAATGCTGTGATTACCTGGAAGAGAAAATAGTTGAATTGATGCCTGATGATTTTTTCTTTTCCTTTTTGCGCTTTCTGTACCCTCTATGCATCCTCCTGTACCCCTTAGCCCACATGCTTGTAATTCCTGAAGCTTGATATTCCAGCTTAATTTAGGAGTTCTGCTAAGCAGAGAGACCAAACATCCTGAAGAAGGAATCAGTGTGCCCTGTGCTATCTTAAACCGGAGGCTCCAGCCTTAGGTGAAGCCTTCTGTCCAAAACATCTTGTGTAAACTAGGCTCTAGCCTCATCCAAGCAAAAAATTCATTAGAATAAAAAAACATTACTGCATTTGTAAAGTTTCTTATTAAAAAATCCTGGATAAATATACTAATTCCTGAAATCTATAAAACTTGTACCCGTGCTGTACACAGATGTGCATTCTGCCATCAAGTTATGCACCTAAGATCCCAAATACCAAAGTAAAACCCTTTTTATCCCCTTAACCGTGTCTGTGTCATTATTAAAAACTGGCCTTTCAAGGCAACAGAATTATATAGGTCTCATGTACTGAGATCTATGTGGCATTGATAATTTTATTTACATCTTTCAGTATATTAGTGGTGCTTTTCTTCAGTAATCTTTTCTACTGTTTCTGCTACAGTTCATTGTCTCTGTGAGTCTTCATTCAGTGTCGAAAATAAACTCCAATGAATGTTTCTATTTAAGTTTAAATGTATGTTAGCTGAGCAGATCCTATCAGTTTAGCTCTGTCAGCAACTGCTGTGAAGTAGTGTATTGATTAGAAAGTATTGGTATTGAATTACAGGCTTATCGTGGACTAAATGCCTTTGTGATCCTTCTTAAAGAGTGCTTGACCTCTGTGCTCCCTCCCGAAGCATGTACAAAAGCTGTAATGCTGCACAGCTTGTGGTCTGAACAGGGCATCCTTCCTAAACTGGAACCCATGGGAAGGCTGGTTGCTAAATAACTAATTAGCACTTTTCGGTTAATATAATGCCTTTTCAAAGGAAAATGGATCATCTGGTCTTCCTTGGCCATGTCAGGATTTTATATACTTCTGTGGAGAAAAACCTTATCTCTGCCTCCATTACTTAGGTTATTAATGATAGCAGAAAATAGAGATTAACACCAGAAGTATATCAATTACTTCAATTTGATTAGAGAATTCCTATTCAATTTATTTTGGCCCAGATTTTATCTGAGAAATCTCAGCTTAGTTCCAGGTACAAGCCAGGCAGTAATGCCTCTTGAGTACTCTTCTCCCTTTGCATTCTACCACATTTTCCACAAAGCAGGTTTCTGGTTTAAAAATTATATGTTTTAAGGCTGTGCTTGTAACAACACATCTGTATGTTTTATGACGGAATAACTTAACACCTGCATGGCAAGTTAGCATAATGCACTGAGAGTGCACATTTCAATCTGAAAACATGGGAATATTTATTTTTTTGTTTATAAAGTGAGATTAATGGGATCTTATCTACTGACATATGTCTCTTTATGTAGATAGAATGTAAAGCTTAACTGATGAATGTGATGATCAGGAAATTTACTTTATAAGGTGATTTATGCAAACATTTCATTGAAGCAAATCCACTATACTCTGAGAAGCAAAAAAAAAAAAAGAAAAAAATCAAATCTAGAACCTGTAACTTTTTAATTTCTTCATGAGTCAAAATTCTTCAATATTTTGATTTCTTTGTCATCAAACCTAAGAATTTCTAAGCCCCAGAGCTCTCCAAGACTGAATGTTTTCCATGTCGGTTAACAAAGTTTTCGCAGTTCAATAGAAAAAAAGAGCTTTTCAGAAAATCAGCTTTGAAGCTTAAATGATACTTATGTGAGACCTTTCCTTGTCCTCTAGTTGGAACTGAAATCACATACTGTCAGGAAAAAAAGAATTATATTTTATTATCAAATGCAACTCCATGCACAAGATAATGGCTAATCAAAGTAAGCCATTTTGTATTCTGTTTTGGTTTGCATAAATTACATAGTACACTAAAAGCATCTACAAAATTTCTACTCACTGTTATAGGCCACAGTGCAGCATACCCTTAAGTGTTCTCAAGATAATATCTCCACCACGGGTGCTTTTAATTGAAACATTGTGGCCACTGAAATCAAAGATAAAACCCTCTGATTGTAACCAGAATTTTACTCTTTAAATTCTGCTGTGGAAAAGCAAGGTCTGCTTTTTGAGGTTTAACTAAACAAAATAGACTCCATTTCAGCGTGCCACGTATATGTGGATCTTTAAATCCCAGAGATAGCTTTGTAGAGTTTGGGTAAATAATGTAGCAGATATCATTTCATTTCTGTAGTTTGGTGTATTTCATGCATTTCATTTAATGAGCAGCAAAAAAGATTTACAGGTTTCTTCATTTTGCCTCCTGGTAATTTGTTTGACAGCTGTACATAGATGCTGGACATGGAGTAGATCCACTGTCAGCATATCTTCTATCTTCTCTTAAGACAGGCATAAACATGTATGACAGATGGCCATACCTCAGTCTTTTCCATTTATTTCAATACTGCATTTGTTTTAATTATTTTGGAACCTTTTCAAATTAACAACATTTCTGCAGTGCCTTTGTGTTGGATTCTTCCTTGATCATGACACAGTGTCTAGAAAGTAAGTCAAATTAACCTATTACTGTTCTGTGCAGCTATAACTTCCAATTTTTTTTCAGTAAGACTTTTTTGATTAGCAGCATCAAAGGTTTTTATCAGGTCAAGAAGCACTGTCTATGCTAGTTATTCTTTGTTCAAGGCTGTAGCAGTGGAGCTAGAGCATTGTGTTTCAACAAGTCCTCTTGAGAAGGATGAGCTGAGAGAAAGCTGAAAGTGAAACCAAGGAAACCAAACTCCATTTAAAAACAAAACGAAGTGGTGATTTTTATTTGTTTAGGTTTTTTTTGTTTCACAGATGAGTACTTCTGTGAAGTACTACTTGATCTTAAATACACCATTACACTGGGCATTGCAAGCATTTTCACTGGCAAAAGGACTAAAGTTCTAGTATAAGACAAAGAAACACACACAGATTTTAAAACCATCTCTATAATCATTATAAATGATTAATGGTAATTCACCGTGCTGTTTCCTCTTCAAATACCAACCATACTATTTAAATGCCTTTGAGAGCCTTCTCTTGGCCCTTCTTTAAAGCTGATTTTAAAGTTTCTTTGATAGTAATATGGATTTCACTTTGTGTTTTTCTTTTCCATCTTTTTCCTCCTGCCTTCCATATTTTTTTTTAAATGCCAAATACTAAATTGTAAACTGGGAATAAGAGATGTACTTGTTTCTCAGCTGGATTGTTTAAAATCATCATTGAGAGCAATATGTGACACAGTCAAAGATAATCTCATCAATCTTGCAGGCAAGAACAAGATAATTATGTATGTGGTTACAAATGTAAACCTGTTCTCTGTGAATTGATTGAGTGCTCTACCTTTATGTTGTAGTTTGGTCCCTCAGTGATGCCAAACTGTCAGCAGGCAATAAAAGAAAAACAGTACTTGCTTATTCATTGAGAGCAAATGTCAAATATATACTCTATTTCATTGTATTGTTTTCTCCTTTTGCAGGAGTACAGTTATTTCTCCTGTTCCTTTTTATTATCTTAGGTAAAGAAACGTAGCTTTATTTTTAATGTCATTATGCTGTATTTTCTGTTTGCCTTGCCAAAATAAGTAGTAACATCTAGTAAATATATATATATTAGTAATGTAATGTACTAAACAGTAAGGAAGGAAACCTTTTCTTTTCCTACTTATGATTAGATACTCCTAAAGCCATATTTTGGGAGAAAATAATGAGGTATCTGATGCTTTTGTAAAAGCTTTGAGTTGCAAACACTTGGATGGTTCGTGTTTTGGGCCCCATGAGAGACCTGCTCACAGAAAAAAAAGGGGGCACTGTAAATTCAACAGAATAAAAATAAATAGCTGTTTCTGTGGCAGTGGTATCATTTACTGACTCCTTTTGTAAATACAGTTCAGCACTCTGTTTTTCTTTCTCTTTCTTGAAATAGTCCTCATGTTACTCTTGTTTTCAAGAGCAATTTTAGAAAATTATATTTTCAGTTTTATGAACAAGAGAAGATAATATCAACTGTGTTTTCTTTGTAATGACTGTATCTGTAAATTATTCTGTAATGTGTAAAGTGATGATAAATAAGTGATGACCTTTGTGTTTTCATATATCATACCAATAGATGTAGCAGGTGCAATTCTCTTAAGGCTGCTTGAACTTGCTGCAAATATGTAAACCAATGAAGTTGTATTACTTATTGCCTATTTTATTGAGTTTGATTTTGGGTTTGCTTCATTTCTCAATGTGGTTACTGAAAATCAGACTGACCCTTCATTTCAAATGCTTCACCTCTAGCATATTCTGGAGCACATGCATTTCTTTTTGCATGCTTTAATGCAATTTTATCTGTTAAAAGTAGATCTTTGTATGAATCAACTGGGAAATCTATGAGTTTGTTATATGTGTTAAGTCTTCTTATTTCTGAAGTCCTCTATGCTGTTGATTGTCCCTGAAGATCAATGTGTTTTTCTTAGGTAGTAGTTCATACACATTCATGTTTTTAAGTCTGTTTTTCTTTCCTGTATTTCAGTTTTCCAATTTGACACCGAATTCTACATCAGTGGACTTGCACCTATCTGTGACCAGCTTGTTATACTTTCCTATGGAAAGGAGATCTCCGAAAAAACGGTAGTTTTTTTATGTCAGAGTTTCTTTACAACATTATTTGACCTGCAAGTTGGGCCTTAAACTAGTCATGCAAATATGATTATGTGAGAAAAAGCTTGTAGTCTGCTGGTAGTGAACAATGCTTGAAACTTCTCTGATCTCCAAAACAAGGTCAGTGAAGGTGATGTTGAAGGCTAATGTGCTTACCTTTCAGAAATCATGTTTTGGTTCCTTTTTTTTCTTTCAGAGCACAGAAAGTCTCTAGGTAGCCCTTCTGGCTCCCTTTTCCTTCCTTTCCTCTCCACCCCACCACCGCTTTTTCTCTCCTTTTCTCTCTTTCTTCCTGATGTTTCTGCACCAGAAGAAATGAAGAATCTTATTTAACCATAAGAGGAATTGGCTAACGCTGTATCTCAAAAGAAGTGAGAGTGGTAAAGTTGATCAGCTCGAGCAGTAAGAGTCACTGTGGGGTGGAACGAATTACTGTGAGCAAATGGCATCGTCTCCTTTCCTTCTAAGATCCTTAGTTGTGTACACGCAGATCCATGCATGGATAGGAAGAAATTAGAATTCTTGTCAGCTGTTTTTGCTGTGTGCGGACAAATGCCATGTTGGTCTCTGACATTAATTTCATATTGCCAAATACAAGGCAAGGCAGTGGAGGAATCCTTCAAGCTGTGGTGTGTGAACCGCCAGATGCTCTTGATCATCTCTTTGATAACTATGTGTTAGACAACCATCACCATAGTAACCTTAAGAAACTGAGTGCACGAGTTGCTAGGCAATGAAATCCTTCAGGTTCAAACAAATGCTCAAGCCTTCTAAGATCAGTGGGATTAGCTTCTAGCTCTGCATTGGGATGTCAGATTATTATTTCTTTATTTATATTAAGGAGAAAAATAACGTCTCAGCAGAGTTTCCCAAATAATCAGCAGAGTAGTCCTCCAGTGCGGGAGAGTCCATAAAATAAAAGAAACCAGACAAATGGGATAAGGAAGGGGTAGGAAAAGGTGGGTTGAAATGCTGGGAAACAAGGAAATTGGGAAGCCACCATTAATGAAAAAGTGATGCAGGACAGGAGCTATTATAAAGGAGGTAGTGACTGCAAAAAGCTAAAGTCATTTTAATTGCTTAAGGAAAGAAAGATGAAAAGGGAATTTCAGGTGATACAATGGGAATTGAACATAGGAAAAGGTTTCTTCCTGTGTTTGCTTTTAATTAGTCTTTTAAACAATCTCCAAATGCTGGACTTCACTAACTTCTCAGTTCTTTGGGTAAGTGTAGAAGTACAAGAAAAGAACTCCGGGTAAGAACAGAAGTACAATTGTCCCTGACACTGTGTCTTGTGTACTGTTGTGGTGGAAACTCCTTCATTAGTGTTTTGGCTCTGTGGAGCCCAAACTGCCTGAGTTTGCAGCAGAATTGCTCACTACAAGAGTCCTTTGGTTGCATGGAACAGTGGTCTTCCTACACTTGATTTCACAGCTTGAAAATGACAGGTTCATACTTTTTACAAATTAGGTCAGAATTGAGAGCTTGCTTTTAAAGTATTTTTGTTTTGGGTTGTTTTTTTAATGGAACAGTGAATTGAGAAAACACAAAGTGATGCTACTTCCAGGTGGGTACGTTAGAGCATTTAAATCCACTTTCTATGTGTCCTTGCTCTTTTATTCTGTATTTTGATATAATTCACAGGCTGAAGTAGAAAATATAGGATTGTCTTGGACCTTGACTTAATTAAAAATGCAGCTAGTTGAAGACAGCTGTTTCCCTTGGACAGAAGGTGGAAATCCATCTGTCGTCTTACCACAACCACCTACACCGTGCTTGCAAGTTCATTTTACTCTAAGTTAATCAGAACAGCATAGGTTTTGTATTATTCTCAGATTAATTTTTCCCTGCTGCTGCTGGCTAAAATCAAACACTAGCTTAAAAAAATCAAACACTAGCTTAAAAAAAACCCAACAAATTCATCTTGATACCAGATTATCATTGACTCATAGATCTCTGTCCTTCAGGGCATGAGCCCAACTGTGTATGGGTCCTAAATTGTTCTGTTGCTTGTTGAATGAAGCAATTGATAATCATTGTGATAGCCCTGAAAACTTCTGTGACCAAGAGCAGAAAATTAGTGAGCAAATTCAAGGGTAGGATATATACCTCTATATCTCCTTCCCCACACTGATCTCTTCAAAGGAAGCAATCCAAGAGTAGGAGTAACTTTCTTTGTGTTCCAGATGCGGTTACTCTGTGAAGCACAGCTTTGCAACTTCTGTCATTCACAGCTGAGTACCCAGTGCAAAGTACTGGATCATTGTGCATGTTTGCAGCTGTTGAATTTCAGCCTTCTTTGTAGATGACCACCAGTTGGTATTGCTAAGGTGATTCATGTAGGATACAACTAAAATGTTGTGGTTTTGCTAGGAGGTGGAGTGTTGTGCAAGGCCTAGACTCGATATTGTGCAACCCCTGCCTGAGTCCTGCGAAGAGATCTCTTCTGATGCACTAACAGTACGAGGATTTCAAGAAAATGAATGTCGAGATTATCATTTAGGTAGGTGTTCTCAATATCATTTTGGTTTGGTTTGGTTTGATACCTTGCTTAAAGAAAGACTTGATTTGGGAGTACTTAGACTCCTTTTTCATTTTTATGTCATTTTTTTTTCATCTCCTTGAATAGCTGTAATTGCCTATGACACTGAAGTGTAGAGTGGAAATCTACAAGAATTAATCACATGAAAGAAAATAAACTTATGTATTTAAACATCATTATTTTTAATGCCATCTATTAGGTCAAACTGACTGGAGAAGTATGTATCCCATGTAATGTCCAGTATAGTGGAAGGCAGTGTCTTTGATGGAGATTTATTCACTCAACATGTGATCCATAGGAGCTCTTTTTACACAAAGGGCTTCAGGAAAAGCAAAATTAGTGTCACAATGTCTGGAAAAGCTGCTTTAGAGGGAAAGATTGAATAAGTGTCATTTCAACTGTAAAATGCACCTGGGTCAACTCAAAAGAGACACACTGATATTTAGCTTCCCTGTACTGACAAAGCTGTCAGTTATAAAAGAGATCCCAGAATGGTAAAATGGAGTGAATAGGAACTGGATTTTGGCAAGTTCCACCTAAAAGATAGATTTAACTATGCAACAGGAAGGGAGATTAAACCCTGCCACAATATATGTCATCTTTTTAAGGTGGGATAATTTTCTGATCTGTATGTTGTAGCTCAGAAAAATGCATGGCAAAACTGATGCAGAATTCTTTGGAAGATTATGTAGCCTGTGTTATACAGAAACATTCCTTCTGGCTTTTAAAATCCATGAATCTGAATTTTAAGCATCTCCTCCAGCAGCATGCTTCAAATCATAGGCTTGACAGATCTCTTTGTGTACATCTATGCCCTTAAGCCACTAGAAACAGACTACATCTCCTCCTGACCTCAAAAACATCTGTTCTGCTATCAGTAGAATTGGGGTTTCTTTATACATCTTCCAAGGCAGAACACTGATGTCCACAGTTGTACTTTTATGCTTAATGAATATTCTAGTTCACCTGACAAGTCTAAGTGTTTTGTATGGCTTTAAAGACAAGCATTGTTTTGTGAATTGCTTATCACTTCACAGGAGTGTATTTGTATGTGTTTATAGAAACTGATCAGAACAGTGAGTGGTTTTCTCTTCTGTACCTACAAAATACTGGTGTTTCTTCATGGTTCTGTGCAAAGGATTACTATTTAAAACATTCATCCTCTGCATTTAATTTTACCTTTTAATACTTTTTCTTTGAGCTTACTGAAAAATAAAGGCTTATGGTATAAGAAAATGCATTATACATATAGCCTTAACTTGGAACATTGTAAATGCATTGCTGTAATGATGTGCTGTGTCCTCAGGGGTTATGGTATCTATCATATATGCTTTTGATGGCCTTGACCTTGATGGGAAGGCTAAGTTTTTTGCAGGCTGTGTAGTGTAATAGCACTCTAAAAGTATAGTAATGGGTTCTAAACCATCATAAAGTTTACACATAGTGGATGAATCAGAATTTGCAATAAGCTGTAGTGGTTTTTTGAAAGATATGTTTCCATTTAAACCAGTTTTAATTTATTGGAGAATGCAGCTTCTGAAAAAGTATGTCCTGCAGGAGTAGCCTTGCTGTCTTCCTTGCATCTCTTCTTTTTAAATTCCCCTCAAGGGTGTACTAAAAAGCAGAGCTTTACTTAAAGAAAACATAATAATAATAAAACTGTGTGTGCATTTGCAGAGTATTCAGAAGGTGAACCACTTTTTTATATCATCAGTCCAAGAGATGTGGTTGTGGCTAAAGAGCGAGACCAAGATGACCACATTGACTGGCTTCTTGAAAAGAAGAAATATGAAGTAATTTTTACATCATTCTTTCCTTCAGATGTTCTTGGTTTGCAGATTGGATTAGGATGATGGACTTTGCAATGTCATTTCCATTGGGCAGTTTCTGTTCCTACAGTCATTGACTAAATGCTTGTAAAGGGTGGAAGTTAACTATACATCCCTCCATCACCTATAGTCTTACTATTGAAACAACTAATTAGAATTTCACCCAAGTGAAGTAGCTGAATTAGATGCTGAAAATACTACTCTCATCATCAGTTATGAAATGTATTAGCTGATGCTGAAAATTATTAAAGCTAGGGTTTGGCTTTAAAGCAGCAGAAAGAGTTAACTAATGAGCTGTACTTTTAAAAGTAAAGTACTATGGTTTTGAACTGTAGCTGTGCATGCTGAAAGTAGCATTGCTCACAATAAGGCTGATCCAATATTAAAAGATGAAAGACATACAGCACTCTTGGATAAAAAAGCTCAGCATTTGATTGCATCAATATTGGTGTGTTTTAAGTATGTGTATCTAAACACCTAAAACAATAAATTAATGCATACCAAGATGCACATGGTCTGAATTCCAATATCCTGCAGTTATTAACTTAGAGCACTTGTTATGATGCATAAAGTTAGCTTGTAAAGTCCTATTTATGTGTTGTTTTGTGCCCATTATAAGGAAAATAGTGGGAAAGCCATTCAGCATGTATTGCTTTTGCTAATATTATCATGATATTTCTCATGCAGATTTGTTTCAATCCCTGTGGATGCTTTTGCATCTAAATAAGAAACTTTTATGATGAGTGCAGTTTTGCAATATTTGTAAATCACATCCTTTGGTCCCTGAAGACTCCAGTAATTTGCAAGTGACAGCTGTGTGTGTGCCTTATGAAAACCATTCAAGTTAGTAGATAGGTGTGTTATAATGTATCTTAAAGGTTTCATTTTTATTTGTGGAAGTACCAGCTTTTTTCTGTACATTTGAAAGAAGTAGAAAAGCAGCAAATGACAAATATAAATCATTCTGACTGGAGAAGACATTTGGGCTGGGGAACTGCAAGGTAGTCTTCCCCCATCCGCCCCCTTTCCTGTTGATTTTTTTCAGAGGTTTTGGTGGTGAAGTGGTCTCATTTGRAAATGATCAAATGTGACTGCATTGTGTGTTTTATTGTAATCATGCAATTTGATCCTAATGTAATAATATGGAGTGAACCCAGACAGAAACAAAAGTAGTTTCTTCTTTGGTTGACTGCTTTTGTTTGAGTATGAATTCAAAGCTGTTCACCCAACCATGGCATTAAAAATTCTAGTGCTTCAAACACCCTACTCTGAAAAGCAGTTGATTTATACAGTTCTAGAGCTTTCTGTATTGCAAGTTGGCATGTTTGACTAGTATCTCTGTTCTCTCCTTTTTGTATATAGGAGGCTTTGATGGCAGCTGAGATCAGTCAGAAAACCATAAAAAAGCACAAGATTTTGGTAAGTCTCAAAGCTTCTATTCAAAAAAAAATACCTTCTTTCTTTCAGAATGCTGTAAGATGAAAGGAAAAAAGTCCTGTTCTTTATAACATCAAGCAATAATTGTTAGGTATAGTCCAACTAGCATTTGATTTCTTGGTTTCAGATGCGGAACAGGAGTGTTAGTCTGTGAAACATGAAAGGGTCTGCATTTTGTTAGAGTGCTGTTGACATTGAAAAGAAGAGAATTCCATTTCTCTGATTGCTGATGGGGTTTTGTTTACTTTTACTTTTGTATTAAATTTACTATTGTTTGAAGTAACACAGTGTTGCACTGTTAGAGATTGCATGCAGGAGTGACAGATTTCTCCTTAACTTTTACCTTGTACATTTGACAGGGCTTTGTAAAGAGTTTAAGAGATCCTTTTCTCCTTTTCTCACATACAGTCATTTCCCATGTTAATAGTCCCTTTTACAGGGCAACAAGGGGTGTCAATCTTTAAAACAAAACGGAGTTACACAAAAGCATCACTAATTTTAGCTTTTGTTTGTTTGCTTTTGTTTAAATTCACCAATACTGCTGCTTCTTTAAATCAAAGTTTGTACAAGTGTTAGAAGATGTGTTTAATTTTTTAGCCAGATTACTGGTGTAATATGCATCCTGTCTATCAGTAGGTCTTAAAAAACTTTTATTCTTGTGTAGTAGAGAAGTTGAATTAAGATTTAAATGGCATGTCATCACCTGTCACAGAGTTTATACTTAACAGAGCTGCTCTGTGACCCTTGCAAAAGATGTAAAGAATTATTGAAGGAGGTCCTGGCAGTGCATTCAGAGGGGGAAAAAAACCAAACCCAAACAAATAAAAAAACAAACGAAACAAAAAAAATCCACAGCTTTTGTTTTGATTTTCAGAAATTTGCTCTGCAATGAATTATTAAGTTCAGTGAACACAAGCAGTTTTTGACAGTTTGGTCTCTAATGCAAAAGCCAACAAAATGTGTTGAGGAAACAAAATGTTGTTATCAAGCCCTAAGTGAAGAATTAATGGTGCCCTGATTTATTTCAGTTTATGCTCTTGATGCCTTATCAATCAGGCTAATCTGAAACAGAGGCCAGACAAACTTAAGAGAATGAGAATAAACAACTTTAATACAGGTCTAACAGGCCTACTGGTACATTAGGGCAGACAAAAGCCTCCTCCTGAGGCTACACTCAAAATGGGTACCGAGTCACGAGATCTTCACCTTTTAGAAGTTCTGCGTTATTAACATTCTGGGTCTTAATTCTCCGATGATCTTCAGGTCATGATGTCAACCACCCCAAACTTGCTCCCCCCCAACTCGCTGTTGTTTACATATTTTGGGACTCTGAGGCAGCGAGGTTTCCTTGGATTCAGGCTCAGAGAGGGATTGTTTTGTCTAAAGATGGGAGAATGGTAGTTTTAGTGTTGTGCTAGAGAACTACAAGAATACAGAAGCATGAAAATATAAAAACTAAAAATCCTAAGGCATCACTCTCACTGCCAAATGACACCACACTCAGGATACTTTAGAAGTCTGGTAGCCTTAGGGATTTTTTAGATTGCAGTAATTGTCACTGCTCCTCTGCATCTCTTGAGCAGAGCACAGAGGTCCTAAACAGCCAGATCTACATCTCCTTTCCTTATTCGTCTTTTCTGCTCACTGGGAAGCTGGTCCACAGGAGAATGAAGATTACTTTCAGCCTCTTTTTGAGAATGGTGAATTGGAAAATACAAAGGCAGTTCCTGTAGTGTAATGAAATCCTAAAATCTTGTGTATGTGCAATTTTTTTCTTCGTAATAGATTGACCAATTGAAGTTGTTGCATACCTCTGTTCATATTCTGCAGTACTGTCCTTGATACTGATCAAAGAAACATGGTGCCTCCTAAGATGCAAATGTTTATTTTTTTTGTAAGGAGCAAGGTCTTCTTTTTCATTGTACAGCTTTGTTTTCTCTTTTTTTCTTTCTAGAAACAAGGTGGGTTTTAAAATTATAAATTAAATTATGCAGTGAGTCCACTGGGTTGTGTCAACATGAACATGAGTGTTGAGATTACAGCGGGAGGTTCATGCCAAAATTTTGATATATATTAGATGTCTACCAGAAATGTTTTACAAGTGACCTGTGTGATGAACTTTGAGAAGGGAGGTTTAGTATGCAATAATAACAAATAATCTTGCTAAGTTCTCAGTAATTCCTGCACTTTATTGAGCAACACTAGGATGTACATTCTCAACCAACTTTTTGCTGTCCTTTGCAAATTTTGTGTTGACAAAGAGCATGTCTTATACAATGACTGGTGGTTTTCTTTTTGAACTAACTTTCAAGGACTGTAAGATCAGCTATGTGTTTTCAACAATCCTTAATAATTAGAGGTGGCACAGTCTTCTCAGCATCAGTGAGATTAAGAGAATTATTTAAGAGCACCTTTTGTTGAACCTGTGAGCCATCTATGCAAGTATTTTGTGTTGACTGTTCTATGTGCCCTACTTGTAAAGGAGAATCAGGGAATACACTTAGAKCCTTGATATTCCAGCTGTATACACTGCTACTATGGTAGTTATTGTGGTAGTCAAGTCATTCACTTCCAAACTTTTATAACTAATCCTCTACTATTATTCCCTCTAGGACATTGGATTAGCCTATATAAATCACCTAGTGGAGAACGGAGAGTATGACCTGGCTGCTCGGTAACCTAGTGTTAAAGATCTTCTCTGCTGGCTAAAGTGTGTCTGTGTGGGGAAAAAGAAAAAAAATATTGATTCTGAAGTATTTGGGGATGTTGATTTTCCCTGTGTTCTGGAGTTTCTGAAGTTTCAAAATGTAGAGATGTATTGCTGTGCCCTAAATTTTTTTTGCATGTAGTTACTTCAAAGTTACTGTAAACTTTAACTGGAATTGAGACCTATATTTTTAAAAGTAAGCCTTGATTTTTCAAAGTTATACTAGATTTTCAAAACTAAGGTTTTCTTTGGATTTTGATAAACTAAATTTATTAGTGTGTCATTGCACATAATGCTATCAGAAAATATTTGGTTTTGCATGGGTATAAATAGAAATGTCAAATATGGGAATCCAAAGTAAAGGTCAGAAATTACCCAAAATTTGTGTTTTCATGTATGTGTAAGTGGAAGCATTTATTTTTAAGTGTTCAGTTTTTCTCAGCTGGAATTTAAAAACTTCACTTATAAAGCTGATCAAGAGGGTGCCATCTTTGCCCATGGTATGTGGGTTTCAACTAGATGATGTTTAAGCTCCCATCCAATCCAAGCTATTCTCTGATTCCATGAAAGCTAATATGGCGGTAATCACTAACGTGACTTCATAATAAGCAGTTAGTCCTCTTGGATGCAACAAAATTTTAAGGTTTGAAAGGAGAAGAACCTGGCATACTCTAAAGTGATGGTTGACAATATAAGTTAATTTTGCAAGTTTCATGATAGGGAGAAGAAATGAATCCTTGTAGTAATGCTGTCATATTGGTATTACTTTCTGAACCTACTTTTGTTCTCTTTTTCATTTTCCTTCCAGAAAGTGCCAGAAAATCCTTGGCAAAAACACAGAACTCTGGGAATTTGAAGTCTACAAGTTTAAAGAAATAGGTCAGCTTAAAGTAAGTTAATTTCTGTGTTTGCACTCAAGTAATTTGTATGCTGTACTTACTGTATGTTTTGACCAAGTTTCTAAAGCACCACATTAATGGCCTGTTATGGTATTCCTGCTCCAGATCTCTGTTTCTAGACAGTTGTCTTTCCGATTGATGTGTATATGTCTTAAAACAAGATTGGTGGCATAGTGCTACATATTTTTACTTGGCAGTCTCCAAGTAAAAGATCCATCCCCAAGGCTTTTACTTGCAAAGATGCTCACAGTTAAATACATTTTTTCCACTTACTTTTAATTTGTTTCCAGTATGTCCTAAAAATCCTACCCCAAGTTGTAAGGAAAATAGTCTCTGTAGGTGCCAATCATTGTGGCAAATCCAGGTCCCTTGCAACAGGTACACAACTTGAAGTGTTGAAGAATTGCAAAGCAACGTAAAGACCTATGCTGTGTGCTAGAAATGGTGGCAAGAAAGAGGTCAGTGTGCACTTCTTGTGTTTTCCCTGGTCGCAGTCCAGCTACTACAACAGTTAATGTGAGATTCTCAGTTAATAAAGTGCCCAGGACATAAAGCCATAATACTATCACTGCTAAACCAATTGAAAACATTATGCACACTCCCTTTGGTAACATGTATACATTTACTTCTGAATTTTATGTCTTCCTATTCAAACTCAATAAGCCAAAAAGGACATATTATTATGATCTCACAGCACACAGTCCCTTGCTGCTTTTGAGCCATTTAATTCTGTTCAAAGACCAAAAGTGTTTCAGGATTATGAATTTCAGAAATGTCTGATTTCTGTTTTGGAGCCAGTTTAGTGCAAAAGCAACTTTCCTTTAGTATGACTTCTTTGTGGTTTGGTGCATTCTTTAGTACTTCGGAAGATGAAGCTCTATGTTTATTTCAATCCAGTAGCAGGCCTGAATGCAAGTATAGGTGAATTTTTTATGCACTGCTTCTTAGTTCTTTTGGTTTCATTTTGTTTTTTGGATGCAAATGTCTTGTCTCCACTTACATCATCCAGACTGTAAAATATAAAAATATTTACAGGTTTTCTGCAAAAACATCTCTGCTCAATTACTGCCTTTCTAAACAGTTGGATGTTTTCAGCCTTTAGAGTATCCTTTTCATTCTTAGAGCCTAGGCCCAGGAATTCCCAGACTAAGAAAAGCACGAGATGCAGTCCATTACATCATTCTGCTTCAAGTTGCAGTTATAGAAAATACCTGCCCTATTTCACTATTTCAATAGCATGTAACTTTTCCCAGATTTTTAAAGATGCCCGACTATCATAAAGGGTGAACTAAATTAAGCCAGATCTAAATGAAGGGATCCTTGTAATGCTTGGGATCACTTGTGTGGAATTTTTACCTTCTTATGTAACCAGCAGACATTAAACATCATATTGCAACTGGGCTATAATGGCTTTATCCTGATGAGGAGAGTATTTGAGATGTGGAGACGGAGTTTATTTCAAAACTGAATTTTCTTGTAAGTTGTTACCTGAAATCTGATGTTTCCAGTCTAGTGCGATTTTCCACTAACTAAGGTGACAGTAAACTAAAGGTTTAAGCTTTCCTTCCTGCACAGAAGGATTAGTGATACCCCAGTGTCAAAGTTTCTTGGGTGAGTGTTGTTTGTTTGCATGCAATTTTAGGGGGGTTTTCAGTGTTCTGTCCTAAGCAGTCCTATTTGGCTACCAAAGATTGCATTTTGATATCTTGATGTCTCTTCCATGTCTTCAGTGAATATCCTCTAGCAAATCTAGTTGTGGCAGCTTCAAGATTCTTTAGCCTTGCAGTGATCTGTTCCGCTCCTCCTCAAGCAGCAGTGCTTGACGGAGTCACATACTTGTGCTCAAGCCCCTTCAGTATAAAATCTAATGTCTCAGCTCAAACAGCTGAGGAAGGTGGATGGATTCAAAGGAAGGTGCAAATTCTATGAGTGCTGGCTATTGTGACATGAGGGATTTGCTCCATTCTGTTTACTCAGCTGTGACAGCAGTGACTTTCAGCAGTGGTGCAGGATGCTCAGCTAGCAGCAGCAGCACTTCAACCAAAGCATTGGCTGGAAGACAGTTGAAAGACTTCACCTGACTGTAGTGGGCATAGCAGAGAACAGCAGTGTCCCGACAACCTCTTTCATCCCTTAGATATCCTTCAAGGAATAAGGAATTGTTGTTCTGACTTATTGGTGAGATGGTTTAGGCTATCTCATGCCAACTTTTATGTGGGCTTTCTTGTGTATACCTCATCCTTATATTTATTGATGAGAAGTCTGAGAAGCAGGTCTTAAGAAGAAATAAGGGAAGAAAATATATCTATGTGTAGTATCCCTTTTTTATTTTAAGTCACTTTAACTTCACGGTTCAAGAATTGGTACAAAGGCAGCCCGTGTATACCTCATCCTTATATTTACTGATGAGAAGTCTGAGAAGCAGATCTTAAGAAGAAATAAGGGAAGAAAATATATCTATGTGTCGTATCCCTTTTTTATTTTAAATCACTTTAACTTCACGGTTCAAGAATTGGTACAAAGGCAGCCCGAAGCTTTTTTTCTGACCTTGCTCCCTAATTGCAGCTTGGAAAGGAAATAGGAAGTTTATAACCTCCAGCACGTGTCTTAGTTCACCTCTGTGCCTAGGCTTTAAAAACAACTTGTGTGCTTCTTAGTGTTTGCTGAGCATGGTGGTCAAATTGCAGGAGGTGGCTGTGCTTTTTCTTCAAAGCAGGGGAACATGGGGCAGGAGGAATTTCCTTTGTGAAGCAGCCTGGCTCACATACAGTAAGGCAACTGCACCTCTCAACAGCTCAGTGTGTGGCCCAACTGCAACCAAAAGCTGCAACAGTCTGTTGGGGGAAATTGTTCGTTTAGGAGGTAGCAGGAAGGTAGAAAGTAGGAGTGCAAACAGCCACTGGAGATTGTCCACTGCCTGTGAGTCTCCAGCTGATGTCAGCTTGCTTTCTCTATGGTTAGAATAGATTTTTTATGAAGGGGCCAGGAATATGATTCCCCAGAGCAGCTGGCAAGACTGTGCCCTGAATTAATGGTTAAATTCTGTGACGGTGATGCTGGCAGCACTGCGTTTCAAACACTGGCCGAGCCCAAATGGCAGAGGGAGAGGAGAGGTCTAAAATGTATTGAGGTGGTTTTTATCCTGCTTTTTTCAAGCAACTTCAGTAACAAAACACTATTGTAGTATGTCAGTAGCAGGCAACAGGCAGCATCTCTGAGTGTAGGAATTTCATTGGTGTTGGTCCCTCAGCTACAAACCCTACAGTTGCCACACAGTTGGCGGGTGGAAATAATCTTGGCCTCTAGTTGCATGGAATAATAGTGCTAATAAGATGCTGTGCTAAAATTCTGGGGTATGAGCTGATTTACTCTGACAGCTTCTTATCTCTGGCCTGCTAGAATGCAATTCCTTATCACCTTCTATGAAGCAACAGATTACGTGTATTCACCTTTTCCATGGAGAGATATATTCTCAAATTAATATTCATTTGGGTATGTAAAAACAGCCCTTCATAGAATGTGGTTATTCCACAGTAAGTCATAATTCAAAATTACACATATATTGTGCTTACATGGCCAGGTTCTGGTAGTGGGGATGCTACAGTGAGAAACTGCCAGAATCTTTCCCAATGTCCATCAGAGCCTATGCCAGCCAGCTCCAGGATGGACCCATCACTGGCCAAGGCCAAGCCAATCAGGAATAACAGTAACACCTCTGTGAAAACAGATTTAAAAAGAAAGTAAAAAAGTTATTACACAGTTGTAATTGTGACCAGAGAAGAGCAGAGTGAGAATATAAGAGAGGAGCAACACTCCACTCGGTGGATGCCAGTGTCAGTGGAGAAGTGGAGGAGGAAGGTGCTTCAGGCACCAGAGCTGAGATTCCCCTGCAGCCCGTGCTGAAGACCATGGAGAAACAGCTGTCCCTCTGCAGCCCATGGAGGACCATGGGGATGCAGAGATCCATCTGGAGCCCGTGGAGGAGACCCATACTGGAGTAAGCGGATGCCTGAGAGAAGGCTGTGAGCCTGTGGGAAACCTGTGCTGGACATGGGGGGACCTATGCCAAAGCAGGCTGTGCCTGAAGGACTGCACCCCATGGAAGAGTGACCCACATTGCAGCAGTTCAAGGAGAACTGTTCCCATAGTGTGGACTCATGTTACAGAAGTTTGTGGAGAACTGTGTCTTACGGGAGGGACCCCGCGCTGGAGAAGGGTTAGGACTCCTCTCCCTGAGCAGCAGGAGAAACAACATGTGATGAACTGACCATAACGCCCATCTCTGTCTCCCTGCATTTCTGGGATGAGGAAGGTAGAGCACAGGAAGGAGGAATGGATGGGGGGGGCAAGGTGTTTTTGAGATTTGTTTTACTTCTTTTTATCCTGCTCTGATTTGGTTAGTAATAAATTCAGTTATTATCCCTAATGTGATTTTATTTTGCTGTGATGGTATTTGGTGAGTGATCCCTCCCAGATCTTGTCTTAACCCATGAATCCTTCATTACATTATTTCTCCTCTGTCCACTTGTGGAGAGAAATGAGGGAGTTGCTTTGTTGGGTGCCTGGTGTCCAGTCAGGGTCAACCCAGAACAACACATTTTTCAGCTAATGAATCCTTATTTTATTTACAAGGCCAAGACTTAACATAATGCATTTTGAAAACATTCTTGTTTTGAGGGGTCTTTCATGGGTTTTGTTTTCCAAATGACTAATGGTTATTTAGAAAGGACAGTGGCTCATTCTCCCATTCTAACTAGGATGTTGCCACTTGTCTCTCAAATGGAAGTTCTTTCAATTTAGTTAAACAGTTCCAACATGTGTAATCCTGAAGTAAATAACTTCAGGGTGCTGCTTACAAGTATGATTTTATAAGGCTTCCAGTGATTACCAAGAGCTGTTCTGTGCCTAGCTTTGCTTTCTGGTTTCACTGCTATTCTTTTTCTATCAGTGTATCAGGATGTTGCATGTCATTCCTCATCTGACACTTTGCTCTCTTTGTTCCTATAGGCAATTAGTCATTACTTGCCTAGACGGGACCCAGTTTTGAAACCTCTGATCTACGAAATGGTCCTGCATGAATTTTTGGAGAGTGACTATGAGGTACTGCAGCCTGATGTGTCCACATCAGTGTCCAATAGTTATTGCCAGCTAAAGATGCTTAGCAGTGTGGAATTCTGACAGCAAATTCTCAGATATATTCAAACAGATTGTCAAAGGACAGTTCCGCAATAATGAAAATATTAAAAAGTTGAATTTTAAGTTTAAGAGAATAAATAGCATGTTGTGCAATTGAATGCCGTGAGTTTGATTATTTATTATGCTGTTATTTTTAGTTTGTTTAATGTGCCATAAGTGGTTGAGGTGATGCACAAAGCTTACAACACCTGAAAGAGAGTCAGCTTCATGAATCTTAATAACATTGCCCTCAGAAGGAAAAATCTGTGTTCTGCACAGTACATGTCTGTGGGCACGTAAAAGTTGCTTAAAGGTGAAACACACCAGGTATCATCTCAGAGGCTTAGCTGAAACTTTGATGTTTTGAAATGTTCCTTAGGCCATTCTTTCTATTTCTGTTACAATCTCTTATACTTTTAGGGGTTTGCAACCCTAATAAAAGAGTGGCCTGGAGATCTGTACAACAACACAATCATAGTTCAAGCTGTGGTGGATCACCTGAAGAAAGATCCGCAGAATAGGACTTTGCTACGTACACTTGCAGAATTGTGAGTACTGTTTTAAATTCCTCTTAAAAAAAGTACACTTAAAATAGGGTGCTGTAGTTTATCCATATTTGCTTAGCTCTCTTAAAAACTTCTTAGCTGCAGTCTACAGAGTACTTTGTCTCCACTCTGCTGATGGCACAGCATACCAATTCTTTACCCTTCCTTGTAAAGTTCACATTGAGTATGAAAGCAAATTGTTAAGCATGAGATTGGATTTCCTACTCCTTTTTCCAGAGTAAATAGCTAGCATTCCTCTTCATGCAGTCAGAGGAAACCTCTTTTGTAAAGCTTATATTTCAGAATTACCCACAGGAAAATAAAATGGTGGGGCATTTTGCCCACTATTTAAGAAGTATTGAGGTTTACTCCATGGCTGGAAATATGCAATTGGAAAATGTGCCAAAACTGATCTGGTTCTAGGTCACTTTGTAGAGGGATAAAGCTCTTCGATTTTCTCAGCCTCATCACTGTGTTAAGTTCTTTTCATACTGCTTATTTGAAGAATGGATAGTTAGTGCCTATTACTATGTTAGAATCTGCCCCAAAGTTTCAAGAGAACAATGTTTTTTTAGCTCTGAAGAGAGTTCCAATTGGTTTCCAAGAACTGAAAAGTTAGCATTTTGTGTGTCCCTGTGAATTGAAAATGGAAAATGAAAATGCAGAAAACCACAGGTCAGAACAGAAATGAAGGCAAATAAATGGAGGTGAAATTAATGTTGCTTGATTTTATTTCCCTGTAACAAAAATTAATCACAGCTCTACTTAGATATTTATAAAATCAAGTAGTATCCTAATGTGTTTAACATAATGTAGTATGTGATTTTCCTACACTTAGGTATGTAACATTACATGTATTATAATCCTGTTTTTATCAGGTATACTTATGACCAGCGCTATGGCAGAGCCCTAGAAATCTACCTAACTCTGAGGCACAAAGATGTCTTCCAGTTGATCCACAAGCACAATCTCTTCAGTTCTATCAGAGACAAAATTGTTCTGCTTATGGATTTTGATTCAGAGGTACAGTGATCTTAATGATTTTGTATTCACTTTCCACTAGAGATGTTTTAACAGATTAAAAATAAATGAGCTAAAGATAGTGTTGCAGCAGAGAGTGTGTTTGCTGCATCTGGATACATTCTGAGATAAGGAAGTTTGTTTCCCTAGACTGCAAAATAATTGACCTGAGGATTATATTTTTCATTTGTATGTCCATTTGTTTCCCTTGTAATTTGTCACTCTTAGTGAGAAGAGTGCTAGATTTGAGGTCATTGTTGTGATTCTCAAGTCACAAGATTAAGTATCATTTCACACATAGTATCATTTCACCATATTATTCTTTCTGTATTTGAATCAAATAATGGTATTAATTAGCCAAAGAAAGGAGACAGTGAATATATTTAGGCATATATCAAATGTACTTGCCACGTTCCTTTCACTAAGTCAATTACTCTGCTTCCGAAAGTTTGAAAAGTTATTAACTCAAATTCCAAAAATCAGAAAGTGCTCATTTTATGATGAATTATATTTTCTTTCTTTCTAGCTGGCTATAAAATGTGAGCAAATGAGTTTTGGTATGATCCCTGGGAAGACAACCAAGCAGATCTGCTCTTTTTTCAGTGCAGTAGTTTAACTGTTGTAGTTAAAATATGGAGCCATCTCGACTGTAGGTGATCATTGTTAATATGCCCATTCTAAACTGCGTGGAGTAAAAAAGTATTTTTTTTTAATCCAGTAGAAGTGTATCAGGAATCTCTGGTTTGGTATTTTTTTAATATGATGCAAAAGTTTGCTCTTGAAAGACAAAACAGAACCTGAATCCTGGTGGCCGTTCAGCTTGCTTGGTCTTGTCTGCTTAATGATATTGGTATGCAGGTAGTTTGGAGGAATCTAGTTGTAAGGCAGGTTGAATTGTGTGTTTCTTACATAGCTATCACCCTGCACTTTCCTTTTACAATGGAACAAATAGAATTTCTACATCGTTTGGCGGTGGCTTTTTGTGACTGACAACTCGGTGGGCATACTTCACCTGCAGTGCCCAGCATTTATTGCTGTTAGTGAGGAAACGTGGAAGTATTCTGGAAGCATACTATAGTGTTGTGCTGTCTCAGGGTATGCTGATGTTACATAAACTGCTCTCTGAATTTCTCTTTCTGAAAAGAGTAGATCTGCAATCCATCTGGCACCCATCAGGGAATAAGCATAATTCTATATAGAACATAAGAACATGTGTGTACCTGTTTTCTACCTGAGTTCTCTTTCTCTGTTGTAGAAAGCTGTAGACATGCTTTTGGATAATGAAGATAAAATTTCTGTGAGTATAACAAGTTCATGGCATGGCAGTCCAATGCTAGCTTGTATTACCTGTCCTCCTTTCAGTCTTGTAAATGTGATTATTTATCGCAGGTTTGTTTTCTTTTAGATTGACAGAGTTGTTGAAGAATTAGAAAACAGGCCTGAGTTACAGCATGTGGTAAGTACTCCTAAATACTGTTGATTTCAAGTTGAGCTGAATAAACTCTTTGCTGGACCTATCTTTTACCTTGTTTATCTTGTTAAAGTGCACCTGGCACTGAAATGTCACAAATTATCAGGGCCAAAATGGCTACTTCTGCCAATTTGCTCTTTAACAGTACTTAAATGATCTTAAAATGTATATCTGTAAGAATCTGATAACATACTGCATGCTTATTAACATACTGTGAGGTCCTTCTTATAGCATTGTAGGCACTTGTCTTTTCTGGTCAATTCCTTCTTACTTTTATTCCCCCTTTTTTCCTATACATAAAATGGGGTTGGTTGGTGGATGCAGCTCTGAAATATGTTCTGCTGATCCTTAGAGAAAATTAGTTGCTTGTCTTTCTGGAACTGTAACTTCCATACATTGTTGGATTGTTCATGTTTGTACAGAATTACAATTTCACTGTAAGGTTGTGGTTCCACACTGCTATTCCAAAAGTTCCTCCTTGGTTTGAATGGGCTGTCAGGGGAGTACATAATGTGTAACTGTGGGCTTGGGCTGTATTAGGGAGGTAAGTTTATCATGCTGCTGGTTACAGATGGGGCTCAGGTATTCATCTGCTAGAGAGAGGATTTATGGGTTAGAGATTTGATTATGGGAAGCAGATCTATGAAGTGTGTGGTCCACAGCCCAAGGGCTTTGCAGAGGCAACTGACAGACTGTCATTTTATGGAGGGGATGCATACAGAGGAGGGCAACAAAGATGGTGAATTGTCTAGAGGGGAAGCCATACAAAGAAGTAGCTGAGGTCACTTGGCTTGTTCAGCCTGGAGGAGACTGAGGGGAGTCCTCACAGCTATTTACACCTTCCTCATGAGGAAAGTATCAAGGCTGGCACTGATCTCTTCTCTGGTGACCAGTGACAGGACCCAGGGGAACAGCATGAAGCTGTGTCAGGGGAGGTTTAGGTTAGATATTTGGATAAGCTTTGCCCAGTAGCATGTCTGGGCACTGGAACAGGCTTCCAGTCTGGGGAAGTGGTCACAGCATCAACCCTAACTGAGTTCAAGAAGCATTTGGAAATGCTCTTAGTCACATGGTGTGATTCCTGGGGCTGTCCTGTACAGACAAGGCGAGGAGTTAGAATTTGATTATCCGTATGGATCCATTCCAGCTGAGGAGTTTCCATGATTCCATTAATAATATTGGATAAGTGGGTTTGAATTCTGATTCTCTTTTGATTCCTAGTATTTGCACAAGCTTTTCAAAAGAGACCACCATAAAGGCCAACGATATCATGAGAAACAGATCAGCCTTTATGCTGAATACGATCGACCAAACTTACTACCGTTTCTCAGAGACAGCACACACTGCCCACTGGAGAAGGTAAGCCCCAAAGCCCTCCAAGCACGGGTCCCTGATTTTTATGTGTGGTCTGTCCTTTATAGTCTTGTGAATTTCTTATCTGTGTCTGGTATTGTCCTCTACTGCCAAAATGAGAGATCTTTTGAGTTTGTGACCATCACCGGCAGTTTGGTTTGCAAAGCTGATGACAGCTGAGACTTTCCTGTCTCAGCTCATAGGGTGGGAATTGATGGGTATTTTTTATGCAGAAGTACTGAATTCACACTTGACATGTAGCTACAGCGTATCTGCTCCTCAGTGCTTAGCCTGACTGAATGTAGGTTATGGTTTCAAGGAATTAACAATGATTTTGCCAAATCTAGAAGCTGTCAGTGTTAGGTCATGAAAAATCAGTAGCTGTAACTGTAGTTTTTCTGTCTTTATATTCTAAGGCCATAAGTTTATCTTGAATAATATACACAGTATATTATGAACTAACTGAACTAAGAGGGTTAAAGATGTTTTGTCTTTGTGCTGTGGCTGATAAACCTGAGGTTTTGCAGAGCACCAGGTTTCCACCTTCTAATATTTTTTGTATTTTTTAATATTTTCCTTCCTTGCTCTTTCTTGTCAAATTACAAAATGGATAAGGGTAAGGCCAATCTTTACTTGTTTCCCCTGCTTGAATAATTGTGAAATGAATGGAAATTCCAAGTTTTCCAATTTGGATGGGTCAGTATTTTATTATTTGTATTAATTAATGTTAATGGCTGAGCAGAGCAGATCTTGTGAAAGGATGCCTATCCCTATGCAGCTATAATGATGACACAGTGGAGCAGTTTTTAAGAGTAATATTGAATACTGCATTTTACATGGTTAACATTCCAAAGAAAACCGGTGCTGTTTCTGGTACCTCTCTTGTTTTGCGTGCTTTTGTCAACTGGAAAATACTTTCTTAGTACTGGAGACTTGGTACTTGCTGAAACTATTACCTGAAACTAGATTGTCTCACTGATCTTTTTTTTATGCAGTGAGTCTGAAAGGTTTCCAGCCAGAAACTTTTGTCCGCAATATTGGCTTACTTGTTTTTAACTTTCTAATTCGTAGTTTCTGCCTTCATGTGGTCATGGTTTTATGTATAAAATCTTACCAGATTTTTTTTTATCATTTTGATGCAAATTAGTTTTAGTTATTGCACATCCATCTTCCTGTCTTCAGTGATGGGTGGTGAAGAAAAGTGCTGTGTGAAACTGATGCTCATTGCTGGCACTGTGTTGCTGAAGTTACGGGCTATGAGCAAGAATAGGTCAGAGACCCATCAGCTTCTGGAAGGTGTGGTACAGTAATCACCAAAGACAGAGAAAAAGATGTTGGAAAAAATGTGTTATTCTAACCTTAATTTTAAAATGTTAACATCTTTGGGTAAGAAGCTAAGGAAGAGAGGGAAAGATACTACTAATAATTCTGTAATTATGCTTTTTACCGCACAATGTCATATAGTAACACTTGCTGTGACATGCAGACCTTTGTTATAAGAAAATGAAATGGGGATTAAGAATTTCCCAGTTACCAGTATTTTCAGTTCTGAGTTCCAACACAGTGTATAAATTGCGAAAAGCAATTTCTGCTTGAAAAAATCCACTCTTATTATTGCTGTAATAAAATTATAAACTCATCAAGAAATAATTTGTGTTCTCTAGAACTAAACTGCTTTTATTTAAGTGCAGTCTAGCAAACTTTTTAAAAATGAGCTAAAGGAGAAGAAGGAATGTACCCTCTTTTCCTCTAGAGGGAGCATGAGAGTCAGGAAACAGGCAGCGTCTGGAACTATTGAATACCTGGTGCTTTGTTGTTGACCTTCTAAGTGGAGAGGGAAAAAAGGCTGTCAGCTGTGAATATAACTTATTGGTATCATTCATACTTTCATGCACCTGACGTATCTGGTTGATAATTCACTTAACCCTATCCCAGATTTTGTTGTCCATATCTTTAATCTTTGCAGTAACCCATGTGAAATACTGAGAATTGGAAGGAGAAGGTCATTCCTTCCTGCATCTTTAGTTGTAGCTGTACTTCATGTATTTAAAGTTTTGATTTACAGGTGTGAAAGTCTTTAGTGGTGAACAGTTGTCTTTTTAGAAATGCTATGAATCTTGAGTTTGCTTTCTGTTTCCAAATTGGAAACAGACATGGCATGGTTTGTGGCATACCAGCCTTGTCTGTTTCCTGTTACTACAAGTTTGTTGGTAATCAGTTCGGTGGTTTTGATAATTGTGCTAGTTTCAAACTACACACAGATTCTGTAGCTGCTAATGGTACTTATCCCTCAGGTCTTTAAACTAAATTAACAAGAAATACTTACTCCATGTTCTTTCATAGTTGTTATTTTTGCATTGTCTTCTTGGTACAAAATTTGGATGGCACTCTATCTCCTGAAACCATTCTGGTTACCCTGAGGAGATCTTCAGCCTTATGTTATTAATGAATGTCTTGCAGATTTCCATCACTAGAGACCTCACAAGTCCACCCACAGGAAGCAAATGTTGACTGCAGATAACCTTAATGTTTGGTATTAACCAGCTTTTGGAGGCAGAATAAAGAAGTTTCCAGCAGAATTAAAGGCAGAGATTGACATTTTCCATACTGAAATACCTATCCTGTCCCCAGATTTATTCAGTCTCAGAGAATAATTTAAAAAAGGGTCATGGAGTTTCCCTTCTTAATTAGTGCCAGAGGATTTGACAGTGCTTATTAAGGGAGCGGTGTTCCTGTCAAAATGAGTAATTTAACTTCATGGAAAAACATCTTTAAGCCTCTTGCAGCATTTTTGACCAATAAAATTTCATGTTACATTGTTTCTTGTATTCTCTCCTCTCTTCACTTAAATTCAAGGCTCTTGAGATTTGCCAGCAGAGGAATTTTGTAGAAGAGACAGTCTATCTTCTGAGTAAGTAACACTCAGTGTGATAAATTACAGCACTTCTAATCTTCTAATAAAGTTTATGCTGTGAAAACATGTTGTCTAGTATTGTTTAACATGCTTCAACAGAGACAAAGTTGGTATGCAGTCAGTACAAGCAAATAAGATGATTTAGAAAACAAAGCAGAGCACTGGATGGATATGATGTCTTAACTCCATATATTATGTTACTGTGTTTCTTACTTGGTGTTTTTCTGGGGTTCTGGAAGTGTTGGGGAGGATATGAGGAACAAGTTGGGGAGGGAGGTATTTTTGGTGCAATCTCCAAGAGAAGAGCAATACTGTCAATTTTGAAGAGAGAGGAGAAATTGAACAAATGTTTTATTCTGAATACAACTCAGAAGCTTTATATTATCTTTTGCTGAGGTGGGAAATTTGCTTGTACTGCTTTCTATCTTTTCCATAAAATTAATTGTAAATTAACTCCCCCAGCTGGCCAAGAATTCTACCTCTGAATGAGAGGTACTGGAAAACTTGTATGTTTGTGCATGTATTAGTCATGAACAGAATGTAAGCAATTTTTTAAGCAATGTCTGGTTTGGTATCAAGAATATATTTTGGACCATTTCATTGGAGAGTAGGATTTACTCATGAATTTGTTTAAAGAATAGTTCATAATTTCTGGTACTTCTTCCTGTTTCCTCTTATTTTTCATGGGTGTAAACTGCACTTACTTACTGCAAATTAAGAGTGCCCGTGTGGGCCGTTAAAGATGATATTTTATATTATAGCTTACATCCCTACACATACACACACTCGCCCTCATTAGATGTTGCTGCAGTTCAGAACCCCATCCTTGAGAAAGCCTCCAGGTCCCAGTCCATCAAACTGCTCCAAGTGCTTGTTCCGATTATACTGATTTGCATTCCTGTCTCTGAATGTACTAGTTTTGGTCTTAGTCGAATTAGTTTGAATCAACCTAACACTTAAAAAATTCTTATTGAAAGGGCTTCTTAAAGCACTGAACACTGATAAGCAATTAGCATTTATAATGTCTTTCCTTATTTTTCCTTCCAGGCAGAATGGGTAATAGCCGCAGTGCCTTGAAGATGATAATGGAAGAATTGCAAGATGTAGATAAAGCTATTGAATTTGCCAAGGAGCAAGATGATGGAGAACTTTGGGAAGACCTCATTTTATATTCTATTGACAAACCACGTAAGTGAGATAGTTTCTGGGAAGACTTGCATGTGTGAAATGCTGTTGCAATTAAACAATCGAATTATTCACATGTCTGTTAGAGAAGATCTTTATATATGAATCAGGGAGGTGTTCTGATTTGTGAGGCACAACATAGCTTGTCCTACTGTGCATAAAAATTTGCAGTAGGGCAGCATTAGGGTAAGCTACCGAATGAATGCTTGGAGGCTTACCATTTCAATAAGCTCTGCATAGTTATCTCCTTAATGACAAATCAAGGGGAGAGTAGTGCTTCTGGTTTAGCAGAATGAGACTTTATTTTTAGACAGCCTTGAAACAGATTCTGCAAGCTTTATGAGGATGTTGTGTAGTCTGTTATTACAACTGCTTTCCTCTGAGATTCTGAAAATGAAGTGCCTACACCATTCTTTCCCTCATTTTGTTTCTGTGTTAAAAAGGTAAGATTGGTAATAATGAGTGCATTTTGCCTTTCATCCATTATATAAGTAGCTGCTCCAAGTTAAAAGTTTAGATGGAATCAGAAACATAAGCAACATCAGTGTWGTCAAGGAGGCAGATTCAAAGGTCAAAGGATTAAGATAATAGATAATGTTTTTAAGTGTCTACTCCATTAATTTTTGCAACCTCTTTTAGGGCTTTAAATCAAGACTTTAAAGTCTCTCTTGGGACCTCTTTTCTGGGCGATTGAAAGTCTTGTAGAATTAATGACAGAAAACATACCTTTTCATCCCTTTGCTGCTAATTTTGACCAGAAGAAGTGACCGGAATCTGCTGCTCCTTTAGAAGAATGCCATTCTCAAATTACCTTTACTTGAATGCAGTCCATCACTAAAAGTGGTGCTACAATCAGTGACATCTTCAGAGCAAAAGGGATTCAAAGTATATAGAATTCTCTTAGTTACTATCTGTTACAGTTTCTCTCTATATACAGAGTAACTTTAGTGACACTGCTCAGATGATGGGGTTGAAGAAAAAACACACCCTTGAGTCATCATTCTAGTGGATTTTTTAGCCAGATGCTCTTCAAAAAGCAAACGGCTTCTATTTTGTCACTCTCACCAATGTTTAGAAACACACTGAAATTAGGATAAGTGCTTGAACACTTTTTAAACCCTGGAACTGGAAATTATAAGTAAAGTAGTTAATTTTCTCACTCTGCTTGAGTGCGCTTTTTATTGAATCAAAACACTGGAAGTTCTGTAAATTGCCAAACTGTATATTCCTCACTTGTCCAAAGGCTTGCTGTCAAGTAAATACAGCTGCAAGAAACAAATGAAGACTGTAAGAGACTTAATGTTTTCGCCTAGTAGAAAACTGTCAAGGAATAAGCCAAAGCCTGTAGCTTGTCACCAAAGTATCCTTTATATAGGTGTTGTTTTTCTTAATTTCTTCGCCTCTTGGTTTTCACAGCTTTTATTACAGGTTTGTTGAACAATATTGGAACCCACGTTGATCCTATTCTTTTGATCCACCGCATTAAGGAAGGCATGGAGATTCCTAATTTGAGAGACTCACTAGTGAAAATTCTTCAGGACTACAACTTGCAGGTATGTATTGCATTCTTCATGGGATACTAATTTTCAGAGAGACAGCAAAATCTCTTTGTCACTGAACAGCACAAGAAATTGCTTTCATTTTTTGTTCAGTCATCAGTCATGGACACCGTGGGTCAGTACAAAACTACAACAGAAATAGCAGAAATTTGTCAAGATCTCTTGATGGCTTCTAGCCCTTCAAATTTCTCTCATACTGTTGTAAGCCTGGTGGTTAAGTGGAACTGGAAGCATCTTGGGTGATTCAGCCTATTTTACACTGCCCAACTGTCCAATATTGGAAAGTTTCATGACCAGTACTTTTCATTCTGTTTCACATATGAGGAGGCAGAATGCAATATGCCCTCTAACGTTCACCAGGTGTTAGAGCCATATGTTAAGTGTCATACTAACTGAGTGAAGATGAGCTTTTGAAATCAAATTCATGTCAATTGTGCAGAACCAGCTGGTTTGAGCATGGTGCTAATAATGCCAAGGTTGTGGGTTTGATCCGTGTATTATGGACCATTCACTTAACAGCTGGAATTCACGCTCCTTCCAACTCAGAACATTTTGTGCATGTGTTGATGTTTATGCATTAAAAAAAAAAAGGACCATTCATTGGATTTGGGGACTTTTTAGCCCATATTATATGCAGTTCCCTATATGGTTGGTTCTGAGGCATGTTAGTAAGAACTTGCAAGAAGCATATCCTTCAGCTTTCCTTGCAAGTAGTGAGCAGAGAGTGTTGCAATGCATATTTTAAATCTCTCTGCTACGGAAGTCCCAAACTTGAATTCTCTGTCATGCTGTCCTGCATCTCTCTACTGAAAGAAAGATACTGAATACCTTCAATGTGACTATGCAGAGTCCAAAAAAACATAGCTCAGTAGGCAGCTGAAACTCCAATTTTCTGAGCCTCAAACATTTCTTCCCTGACTGCTATTAGTCTTTCAACATCTTGAGCAAAAAGGTGGGCTTGATGGTTACAGTAAGGTCACAGCTGGTGTCTTGCCAGGCCAAATAAAGCCTGTATGTCACTTCAGGGCAGGGTTTAGGCCTCTGTAAGTCTTTTCCATTATTTTATTTTTATATGAACTTCAGATGATGATTTAGGCTATTTCAAAGGAGCATTTTATGCAAGGAACCTCCCCAGATAAATGGATACATGTTTGCATGTCATTCATGTTGTAACATTACTTCCAGGTTTTGACTTCATCAGGTGCTAATATCTCTCCAAAATGATACTAGCTAAATACCATGCTGCATTTGAACAGTTGAATATTAATCTTGGTGTACCACCATTGATCTTCCTGTTCCTGAATTCTCATTAAATCAAAATGTAATTTGGTTGAGTCTACAGGCAGACTGAGAAAGTGCTCTAGGCATAGCTTCAGCTTTACACATATACACAGTATATTGTGTGGCTTTGGACAAAGCTGATGACATCATTTGGTCATCTTTTGGGGATGGAAGTACAATTTTTTCTTCAAATACCTTTTAACAGAATTACTTTTGGATTAAAAGGATGTATTTAACCTTGAGAGTCATATCTAAAATGCTCGTTGTTATCATTGAAATGATTCATGGATTTCAAATTAATTGATTTTGAAATAGAATTGGATAACTTTAGGGCTTAAAAATTAAATTTCGTAGGGATAATAGAAATTAGGGAAGCTTAATGTAGTTTGTGATTGGCTTGCTTGTACAATGGAAAAAGGTACCGCCAAAAAAGGCAATATTTCATTAGAGAAATGTAAGTTATAGTTGAAATAAGTCTGTTCATTAAGTGTTGCTGGCAATATAAAGTGCACTATTTATGAACAGATAGTACATCTGCATGGAAATTTAGAGGTGTTATTGCTGTTCTTGCACACTCGCCGAAGTAGCCAATTGGCATACTCAGCTTCTACAGAGGCAGTGTTTCTGCATTCAGCCTGTGCATCAAGACACGGCTGGGACTTCAGCTGAATGTCTAAACAGCCTCTCCTCGCTGAGGGCAGTTCTGYCCGAGCAGAATTGTTATTGTTGCCTTACTTGTTGCTAGCTGTTGTCAAGAAAGGCTCTGTTGCATTTGTATGATGCCTGGTCATGCCTCTGCGCATGTTTTGCAGGCTCATGCTAAGAAGTCCAAGGCCTTTATTCTGGCCTGGCACAACTCTTACTTTTGGTAGAAACTTCTTGATATGTAGCATGTAATATACCAGACATTTTGAAATCATTCAGAAATGGAAATTTAATTGGCTAGGGTTTTCTATAGCTTCATCTCTTTGGATCTCAAGCTCTGTATGCATTTAAGTTTTATTGCTCTCATTTTCAAAGGCAAAAAGAATCTTGTGCTAAAATCCACAAAGGAGGAGCATGAGTGAAAAGAGAACCTGCTGTATGACTTGCAAGTCACTGCCCAACACAAAAAGTGTGCTGGTCTTTTCATGTTGGCTCCCTAAAAGATGTTACACCTATGCCATTATATTGTTTAATTGTGGGCTCCTTTTGCAAGCCCTGATATGGTTGCTTTATGCCTATGTAAATGCAAATTTCTTATTATTCTTATTTCTTTCCTCCTGAGTTTCTATACCACTAAACTTTACTTAGGTGTGATTTGAAATATGGGTAGCTAAAAGCAGTGCCTTTGACAGACTTTGTCTTTATTTAATTGAAAAGAAATCACCATTGTCCAGGTTTCCAAGCATTGTATCACATGTCTCCCAGAGAAGGCTGATAGTAAATCCCCCTTATTTGTAGACTTGTAAGTTAGGTATAAGCCTGTTATGTTTTCCAAATGTATAAAATAAATGTCTTTTCAGCTTTGGTCTGTATCTGAATGAAATGTAAGAAATGCTTGGGGTATTGGAATTAGGCTTCAATACCTCCCTTGTTTTAGAAAGAAATGCTTAATTTTTCACTCTTTCTATGTCATTTGTTAGAATAAATCTTTGAAAGATGTTGGTATTCTAAAACTACTTTTCCCCTAGCCTTAAAATTAGAAAGTAATTTGTTTATATATAGTACTTAGAAATTTTGGGTCCTAGCCATTTTACTCAAAAGTTGACTTACTAGTTTGCACTTTGAACCTGCAGTAACTCTGGTGGGTAACAGACATTGATCAGTTCACAGAATTCACACCTATCCATTCATAATAGAGTTTATGAACTAGCAGAACTCAATTACAATCTGATGAATGCTGCCTGAAACAGCACCTGGACTAATTGTTAGGTTATGCCCCTTGAACATAAGTAAAATGCTGTTCAGGCTTCTTGGAGGCACTAGAGGGCAGGTGGCAGTTTGCACAGGGGGACATATGCCTTTTGTCTGTAAAGACTAAAAATAATGTGGTTTTAATGTGGTCATGATGCTATTTGAAAGTATTTGGTTAACTGGCCTTGAGAAACCTGTACCTGTTTGAGTGTTAAGCTGAATCAAGATCAGAATTTATTCCCAGAGCTTTGAGTATGTATTTGTTCCCAGAATTTATTCCCAGAGCTTTGAGTATATATTTATTCCCAGAGCTTTGAGTATACCCTTTCAAATTAACTACATAGTGTAGTTCTTTTCTTAAAAGACAATGTTAGGTATTTGTAAATAAGGACTGTTCTAACTAAATAGAATGTTTTATGCCTTATATCTTCCCTAATATAGCCAGAAAAATATACTAATTTTTGCAATAAATATTTTGTTTTCAGCAGTTTTTATTACTTTCACAAAAGGCATTATTTCTGCACAAAACTTCTTTCTGTAGGTGCATGATGCTCTCCTGCTCATGCTCACAATTACATACTTTTAAAGGATAAAAAAATTCACTTTCATCCTCAGTTCTGTTTCTTCTTGGAAAGTGGTTTCATTATGGATTTATGCACAATGTCAGTTTAACTAGTTCAACATAATCTTAGGGTGCACAGTTACATACTTCTCCCTTCTTTTAATGAAGTTCCTTCTCTCTTGACTCCGAATTACCTTTCCTGCTTTGCTTTCGGTAACTCTGTAATTATTCATCTTTGAGATCTTTAAATCTATTTCTGCAGAAGTGTTGAGGTTTATTATCTTGCGAATTGACATTTTACATTCTTCACTGTGATTTCTTCTTTTTATAATAATAGCTACCTGCTGTATTCCATTTCTAGGAAAATAAGTTCTGACAGTCATTAAATGTGGTATGTAAAAGTTTTAATGTTGTTTAAATAATGGGAGAAAGATTTCTTACAAGATACGTTTTATCAGGTATTTCTTTTACTCCTAGGTTTTAAGGCATGAAACAGTATTGAGGTTTTCCAGTGATCTAGTGATGTCTATTGTTTCCTTCTTTTAAAAGAATTTTTCCTTTTGGCACACTGTATTTTAATTAGAAAATGCTAAGACACACTTCCATCTTCCCACTGTATCTTTGTTCTGCTCCTTTCATTTAACATGGTCGTAGCACCAAATCTGTCAGATTTTAAGAAACATTTGGACAACGTTCACAGGCACATGGTGTGATTCTTGGTGCTGTCCTGTGCAGGGCCAGGAGCTGGATTTCATGAACCTTGGGTCTCCCTTCCAACTCAGGATATTCTATGATTCTGTGATGGTTTTGCTCCTTTTACCTAAACGTGGGGTGTTTTCATCTGTCTATGCTGAGTGCACTTAGCAAAGGCTCTAGTACCTAGTCAAAATATCATCCCCTCCAAGTTATCTACTTATCTTTGGAATATAATTTGTTGACTGAGAATAGTTTGAATCAGGTAAGCACTCTTTCTAATACATAGCCTGATTCAATTGGCCTTGCAAAAAGTTTCTAGTTTTTTTCAAATTTAGCAACATTTTTCTTTATTAAGAACAAAATTTTGCATTCTTCATTGCCTTTGGATAAAGTTTGCAGGGGAAAGACGTAGCCAGATAGTTCCTGAGATTATCAACAGATTAAAATGATTATTTTTCCAACTGTTTGTCTTGTAGAGGTGCATTCAGTTGCTGGTGCTCTGAAATGTTTTATAATTCAATGTCTCTAATTCTGGAACACCAGTTGATATACCTAATTAGAAATGTTTAAAGTCTTTAAAGTCTTACTCTATACTATTTTTTTATGTACTTCCAATTTGCAGCCTTATCTGCATATCATTTTTTTGCAGTGTGTTCTTGTTACTTCACAATCTATATGTGAAAAAGGGTTCTGGACAGTGTCCACCTGGCTGTAAAATCTGCTATTAAATTTCTTCTTAGGTATTTTCATTACCTGTATTTTTCACTATTTTAGAATGCTCAATGTTTTCTGTAGTACAAATTATCAGAAGAAAGGAATGAGAATTGCCTCTTTGTACGTCACTTTTGGTAGGGTGGTTCATCTTATAATTGACAGTGAGTCTCTTTGGAAAGCATTTTTTAAAGGAATTATTGTCTTGGAAAACAAGTCTCCAAACATCAGTTTGGGAGGAGGAAGAAAAATTCCAAAAGACTTACTTGAGTTTGTGGTATTTCCATATTGCTTCACTAAATATTGTGAAATAAGCCTCTGTATAACTTTTATGCCTTTGCTTCTTCTGTGTTTCAAAACAGTGTCAGGCAATCACAGGTCGAGCTAATGTAAAATACCAAATAAGTCAAAAGGGAGATGAGATTTGGTAAAGATGAATGAACTATGAACCTTTGATTAGTTGTATTGATATCGAATACTGCATATTAAATGACGCTTCAGCAGGATATATGTTTGCACAAAATATATTTTGAATTTCTGGCTTACAAAGCTTTTATGATTATCAAATATCTTTTATGAAGAAGCCAGGAAAGATATGGGTAGAAGAGGTTTTGAAATGATTTGGAAACCAATTCTGAGGGGCACTGTAAAAATTCTTCTCTGGTGTAATTTGTTAACACCATCTCATAGAAAGATGTTCATAATTTATGATAATAGTATATCTGCGAAGGATTTTGTTTCTTGATATTTGCTTTTGTTTTGTGTGGGTTTGGGGTTTTTTATTGTGGGCTTTTCATTTAGGTAGAGGTAATGGCAATAAAAGGTTCCTCCTTTCCCTTCTTTACAATACCTTGAAAAGTCTTAAACAGTCCTTGCACTCCCTTTGGCTGTAGAAACACAATGGTGACTTGTCAAAATAGTTTATATGCCCATCTGTTCAACAACCGCTGTCTTTCATGTCCTTTGCACCAACAGATCTTGCTGCGGGAAGGTTGCAAAAAGATACTCGTTGCCGATTGTCTTTCTTTATTGAAGAAAATGCATCGCACACAGCTGAAGGGTGTTCTAGTGGATGGTGGGTATGCAGGAAACATGATGACTTTCAAGGTTTTGTAGACTTTTGCTTGATTTATACACCCCCAGTCTACTTTGGAAGCTGCTAAAAAGCCTAATCTGTAGAGAGCAGTAGCAGGAGAGTAGCTAGCTGCTTTTCCCCTTTGCAAAGGAATTACTTGTATCTCAAAAACTATGAGACCCAGCATGCAGCTCTTTCTCATGATCAATGTCTGCATAGCCAGTAATGTGTCCTGCAGTTTGTCTGTAAAGGTGAAAATGCTGTTTGGTGCTTACATGGACAGTCAGATGATAATAATTTGCAGCCAAAGCAAAAGATACAAGATGGTCATCAGAAACAGTTCCAAATATTTTGCAATGTGTTAATGATGCGTGTGAGGAGTGCTGTAATTCACACCAGCTGAGTGCTAATAGCAAGAGACAAAAGCTGACAGGACAGAGGATCAGAGCCTCTGCTCCAAAATGCTGCAGTTAACAGCCACCCATCCCATGTTCCCTTTTTTCAGTTTGTCTTTTGTCTCTACAGTGCTGATCATAAACAGCCTCAATCCTGCAGTTCTAGCATCATCAGATGTAAATATTTATCGTGCTGCTACTAGAAATGCTACTTCGGTATTGCTCTTCCATTTTTAATAGATCCCGTTGGGCATCTTAATTAAATGCTTTAAGACCCAGCTCCATTTCTGTAATTGCAGTATGTTCATGCCTGCTCTGCTTTATAAAAAAGTAAGCATGTAGTTTGTTAAAAAAGCTTTTCTAAATTTTCTTCTGTCTTGTTTTCCCAGAGGAGAATATCTGTGAATCATGTCTGTCTCCAATACTTCCTTCAGGTAGGATGCTTTTCTGAAAAAAAAAGAGGTTGTACATTTTTTTAATTATTACTAATTTAAGAGGAACTACGATTTGTTTTTATTGATAAAAACGTGTCATCTGACTTGGTGATCATTGTATAAATTTCAATCTCCTATGCAAAACTTGCTTTTTGAATTCTCATGTGGAAGTGGAGTCTAATTGGACATTTTTTGTTGCAACAAACCCAGATATTCTTTCTTATGCAACTCTGACTTCCTCATTTTCTATTTTGAATACATGGAATTCAAGGCAACTTTTAATTTCATCAATATATGAATTCTCAAAGATTATTAGAACCACAAAACTAAGCTGCTGCCACCAAATCTTGTCCACCTCTGCTGGATGATTTAGACTGAGCATGTAGATTATAAAATTTTACAGAATATACTCTTTGTCTGAGTAGTGGAGAGCTTTTGGCTTCAGTCATGGCTACCATATTTGAAACAACTTTAAATAGACTGGCTTTAAGACACCTTCTAAAGTTAGTTTTGAAACTAGTAATTCAGGATGTTGTTTTGGAGATGCACATTCTGCAAGGCAGCTGTAGTTAAGAAATATCAATGTAGTTGTTTCGTATCTTAAAAGGAAGTAATTTGACTAAGAGAATATCTGTCATGGCATTTTCAAACAAGAGTATATAAAACAAAGCATATGTACAGACATTTGTTTGCTAAGTATTACTAGCGCAGTAGAATCACTTACAGTTTATCTGGTTTCTACCATTTTTGACTCAAATAAATAAATTAAAACAACTATACTGGGATCACATGCAGCAACATACAGACCAGGAAAATCTGGCAGAGTTGAATGTGCTAGTGACTTGAGGTATGTGTGTTGAGGAAAAAAGAGCCAAAGTAGAACGTGAATGATGCTCATGATATGGTTATTCTTTAGACATATGGACGTTGTATATGGGGTTCTAATTTGCCTAACATTCATCTGGGAATTAAAACCCACATAATGTACCTAGGCAGCTTGTTGCCAAATTTCAGGATCATGGTGTGCAGTGCAGGATCTAGAACTGCTCAATGTTCTGGCTCTCCTCACACTACCGCAAGAATTTTTCTGCTAACATTTTTCAAAAGCAGCTGAATTATTGGGTGGTAGTTCACTCTTGTCCCTGCCCAAATTTAGCATGTAGCATATACTGAGATGTAAAATTCGTGCTGGAAAGCTATAGTGCATTTAAGCCATGGAATAAAATTGTTATGTAACTCCATCATTGGCACATATTACCTGAAACCATCACTCTCCATGGTTTCTATGAATGAACCAGAATAGTTTGAGAGATGTTACTATATATACTGTTTCTCTGTGTATAGAATGTGGGCAAATATGCTGTAGTCACCAGATCATTTGTTTCATTGCCCTGTTGAAATGAATTTACTTTTCTTTTTCCCAGATGCATCCAAGTCCTTCAATGTGCTAGTGTTCCACTGCAGACACATGTTTCACAAAGAGTGCCTACCCGCATCTAGCACAGTAAGAAACTAGCTTAATATGTTTGACAAAGATAAAGTGACACATTATTTTCTTTTGTCAGGTGTGGCATGCTTTTGTTAGCATTACATAATTACATAATTACATAATTACAATAATAACTTGTGATGATACCCTGTAGTAGTATGTGACTAAGGAAAGGGAGTTTAAGGACACTGTAACTGAAGTTCATCCAAAGCAGAAAGAAATTGCTGCTGTTTGAACAGTATTTTATCACTTTCAGCAATCTGAAGATGTAATGCAGCTCTGGGACATACAGGGAATACAACCTGTCTAATTTTTTAATAAATCCTTTTCCATCACAGCTTTTACTTTAATTGAATATACTGAAAGACAAGAATAAAGTTATTTTCTCAAGTGAAGCATATTAATTTATTCTGGCCCAGAAGACAAAAATCAGTCATTTCAGTGTTAAAATTTAAATAACTTTGTAACCATCCTTATACTCAAAACATTTTTTTATGTATAAGTGTCTTGGGGGGTTGGTTTCTTTTTCAATTAACCCTAAGTAAAAAAAAGTAACTTCTAGATATAACAGGGTTTGAATTTAGGAATGAAAGCATTTGAATAGTAACAAAATCACATAGAAAATTAAACTTTTCTGATTCTGTATCTGTCTCTGAAAATTAACATGTAGTGAAAAAAATTATATTAGTGAATCACTTCATCTGTAAGTAACTAAACAAAGTGCTTGTAGCCATATGGTACACCATGTATATTTAAATATGTTATGAATAGCTTAATGTATAAGATAATTTGTACAAGAAAGCACAACAACTAGTAAATTCATTATTTACCACAAATTTTACTGTGAGAAATAATCTAAAATTTATGTAGCATTCTCAATTTTCTGGGACAGGTGACTGACAAGGTGGGATTTTTAAATGTTATACTGATTTTATATTACATATATTCATGGATAGTATGTATGGATACACGGGTATATCCATGTAACTGAGCCAAATTTCCCGTTGTATTGTATTTTGTGACCTTAGGTGATCAGTCGTGTTACTGATAACTTGCTTATTGGTGACATACTGAAAGGAAAATAGTGCATGCACAAAATGCACAGAGCTAAAAATGGAGAAACAATAAACACATATTTGATATCAAATGATAGTATTTGGGCCCTGATCTTAATTGTTAGAAATCTATGGAGCACTGTCCAAACACAGAGCTGTGACTAAGGCATCCAGTAGTTATTGGAACTAGCCAAGTGACCTTTATATATGAAGGTAATCGGTGATGCTTTTGACTGTACATTCCATTTTTGGTGAAGAGGAAATTTGACCTTACTCTCCTGTCAGGTAGTGGTAATGCTCTTGGAGTGAGTGGTGAGTTGTACTGCCCTCTGACTCCCAAACAGCCTGCCTTACCACATTTTTCTATATTGTCTTCCCTCATTTATCCATGACTGTGTTGATAGGGAGCAGCCTGGCTGTGAGCAGTAATGTTGAGAATGGGCATTAGCACTTTTCATTTATCTTCACACATTCTAACGTGGCTACATTTCTCTGAGATATTCCTGTTTTCTTTTCTTTATTTCTAGGTATCTCCTGTCCAGTTCTGCAATATATGCAGTGCCAAACACCGGGGGCCAGGAGGTGCAATCCTGGAGATGAAGAAATAGAAGTCTCCATGTCAGTCAGTGACACCAAATCTGTTAGGACCAAGTAGAGCCACTGCATTTTTCTGTTAGCCATCATTTCTATATATAATTTTGATTGTGTTTTAAAACTGGTTCCTGTAATTTATCCAGTTTATTGAATATTTTGGAGAATGAGAAAATTTTAAAATCTTTCTCTAGTCTTTGTTATGCAGATCATATGTCATGGTTCCTTTGCTCAGCTTGTCACTTCATTCTGGAACAGAAAAAAAAAATAAAATGGAAAGGGAAAAAACCCACAGTTGAGAGATTTGTGTTTGCTATCAGTTAATATGCTTTGCAATTTGGATCCACATCAGGCTTATGGTTGTATATTATAAAGAAAAATGTATTGCTGTGACTTCACTCACCCAGCTCCTTCAGCCCTGATTTAGTCTAGGGACCTGTTTACTCTAAGACCCATAGGAGTCTGATTCCTTCCAGTAGAAGTGCTTCAGAATCTGAAGTTTTCCATGTGCCAACTCATATCCTCCGTTAACAAATTTGTTTACCGCAAATACCATAGATTGGGAATTTGCCTTGGTTACACGTTCATAGTTCATTAGAAACTGGTTAATTTCTCAATTCATCATCACAATGCAATAGTTTAAAGTGAGCTTTTCTCATGTTCATCTCATCCAGAAACTTTTTCAAATGTCAGCAGTACATCTTTACGCTTACTTTATGTATGGTTGAAGTATACGATTTCATTCAAGTACAAGGGAAAAAAAGATCATCTGACCTTTCAAAGATTAGATCTCTAAAAGTTTCTTTTGGCCTTAGCAATTTAACAGCTAAGTTAAATAAGTCATTTGGATGTTAACAGAACTCTGTTTTTCATTTCAACTGTGTTCTCTTTTGTAGATCCAAAGGAAATGATCTTTCAGAATATTTTCACAGCAATGTAATCTGTTTATAATATATGCTGACTAAATTCAATATAAGCATCTTTTTCTCAAGAAATTTCATTTTTCAGAACCCCCAAGTTATTTTTCTGCTTTTTAATAACTTGAGTTTGAAAGTAAAAATAATTGTATTACCATCAAATTGTACTGTTTAAAAAAGTTAACTTACTAAGTTCTGAAACAATGGTATAGTAATATTGAGGTCTATCTGTAGAAATGGAAAATACAATACCTCTAAGTTCTTCTGTACCTTATTCCTATATAAGCACTCCATAAAATAATTTCTACTGTGGAAATTTGGATTTCTTCTTTATATAAATTCATAATACTCTTTTAAAATCCTCAATTAGCTAAGCTGGTCTAGCAATATGAAGAATTAATTTTTATTGTCCACTGTGCAGATCTGTTTAAAAAATTAAATAAAATAAATAAATATTTATAATAAATAAATAATAAATATAAATATGTATAATATATTTAAATAAAATAAATACAAAATTTTTTTGTGTTTAGAAAGCTAGGATTTACTCTGCATGGTTACATAGGCAAATTAATTTTTGAAAGAATAGATCCCTTAAAAACACAGTAATCATAGTCTTTGTTAATGCAGACAGCTGAGGAGGAGAAAATAACAAAATGTGCCAATCATTAATGAGCATGGTGTAGGTGGAATAACAAAAGGATAGGAGGTGTGTAGTGCAGAGCATAGACTGCGTACATCAAGCTTCACCCATAAGAATTAGTGTCTGGCTTTACAGCAGTTCATTTTCAGCAGCTAGTAACATTCTGAGGTATATTATTCATTTATCCATTCTTCACTATATTGATCAGGGAAGCTGCTTTGTTTCCTAGTAATTTAAATGCTCCACTGAGCTCAAGGGTTATTTCACCATGATGTTAGAGTTATTGCATGCCATACCCGTAAACAAGTTTTAAAATGTTTTAAAATCCCCTGCTTCAGTAGCTTTAAGCAGATTTTCTGTTTTATATACCAGGAATGCAACAAGCTGTCAGGTTACAGGAGAAAAAAGTCAAATTACTTCTATACATGTATATAGCAAGGTCTCCTGTAGCACTGAGTAATATATGATAATTTCAAGAAGGTATATTTTTTACTTCAGTTTGGCCTTAAATTCCCTGAAGAATTTGAGTTCTGTGACTCAGTCTGCCATCGTCAGCAATCATACTGCATTATACCCTGGGATATTCTCTGCATTATGCAAGTAATTTTAAATCACTGTGTGAAAATCTAATCAAAATCTTCTCTAAATCCAAAGCTTCTTTCATTTGGGCTTCAGGGACTACCCTTTTTAAGGGTACTTTCAAGGCTACCCTTTTCAAGGGTACTTTCAGGACTACCCTCCTGAAGTCTAAATTCGCTTATTAAGGTTCAGCGAGAAATGTACAGAACCTGACTTTGATTCACTGTTCTTCCTAAGAAGCTTTTACATCACAGAAAACATCGGAGGGTAGAGTCTAAAATATTCAGCTACCCAAGAGCTTTTCTTTTGAAGAAGAATTTTGCCTAAGAAGTAGACTTAAAGTTCCAGAGCTTTTCAGAAGAGTGCAGAATAGCACTTAATCAGTTTCACCTGCACTTATTTAAGATGTCAAAGTTCTTGTGCTTCTAAGGCAAACTTAAGATAAACTTAAGATAAACTTAAATGCTATTTTTCTCTGATATATCCAGTTCTGTGTGAGTTCTTGACCAATCAGGCTTACTGAAAGGATCTGTGATGGATCAAGTAAGGACGTCTTGGTTTGTTGTGTCAAAAGAGAGAAAACTATTTGGGCTTGTAGCAGGACATGTCACCACCCCACAGGAGCTTATTTCGTTAACCAGTCAGGTAACTCAAACAGAACAAGCTTTTGTGTAGTGAGTTACTTTGATGCCATGGGGTTAACACTGGTCTGGTATCTCCCAGCTGCCAATAAACATCTTACTGTTAAAAGTGATATCTGGCAAGATAAGTTGTATTTCTGACTGACAGATACTCACTTTACAAACTATAAAAGTGACACCAAACTTTCACAAAGCTGAAATCTCCTATACATTTCCCTGCAAATGTATGGATCTTCTCCCATGTGTAGGGACCCCTGCTTTGCAGTAACCCTTCAGGGGTTAAGTGTGCATTATCGGCATTTCGGTGATAAGTTGCACTATACTCCTAATCAATACTATTTCTTCTGCTATCTTTCCTATGTACCTTGATATTGTGCAGTGTTACATGTTATGCCATAATCTGCTAGTAGTTCTTGAGTTTTATATTGTGTAGTAAGTCATTCTGAGTAAGATCTTTCATCTATTATCTCCATTAAATAAGTAATTCATTCTTATTAATATACCTGATCTGCAATCCTTAGAACTTGCAGGCCAAAGTGATTTCTTAAATTTTAACTGTTGTCAAAATCTGAGGCTAAGGTAGGGCTTGTTTGAAGCTCCCACTCATCCTGTGACAGGCTAAAGTGAGTCTTCGGATGATATTTCTCATCTGTCCTTTTTTTTATTATTTTAGACCCTCAATGTTGTGTGATAGGCTTAGTGACACAAGCTACACTGTGTGTTGAGCTATGCTGAAGATTTCGGTGGGCCCAAGGGAGTGGGGAGCTAGAGGTGCCTGCTGAGCATGAGGCTATGTAGTCCTGCTGAGAGCTCAGTTAAAGTGACAGCTTCAGGATAAATAAAATTTGACTTCTGCAAAAGGAAGGGTTTATCTGTTCTAGCAGATCTACAATGTATTGAATCAGCTGTGTGTGGCACTTGGGCAAGTGTCTGCTGCCAGTCCTGACATGATTCAATACTTCGAGTTCTTCTATATACAAAAGGTATGTTCTCTATAGCTGCACTGCAGGAAACCTTGAAGCTTGAATTGGGTATCGTGTGTTGGAACATGAGTAAGCTCAGTGCCTAACATTGATCTTGTGTTACAGAGCAAGGGCAAAGACAAAAGGAGCTGCTTCTCTGTTTTTGTATCCATATCATATTCCTATTTGGAATAACTGCTTGCATGGACAGTCACTGGAAGGATTTGTCGGGCACAACTGCAAAGCATCTAACAAGAAATAGCAAGTTGTCTGTTATGCTTCAAAATGTATTTTTAGTAAAAGACTACTGGAACATCTATTCCTACATTTCAGTTTCTAATTGGGTAGAGGCTGTCAATATTCAGTATAGAATGCATAGGTTGATTAAGCAAGTTTTCATCTTAGGAAATTTGATCACCTTTCATCTAAGGCTTAATGTTTATTCAGATAGAGTCTTTTAAACAGGCACCATTTTATTGTTTGCTGTTGAGTACACTACCACAGTGGTTTTCTGCTTGGTGAGTTGAGTTCCTGACTGTAATTCAAGAGAACTTGAATTGCAAATAATCTCTTAAATAAAAATTTCATGGTGGATTTCCTGCTTCTGAAGTGTTGTGATTTAGCATTCAAGTTCTGTGTGTCTGTAGTCACTTTGGAAATGTGTGTCACCCCTGCAGGTTGGCTGCACTGGTCCCTGCCTATGTTATTTGATGTCAGTTTGGAAAAACACTTGCAGGGAAATTCTTACCTAATGCTAAACAAGGGTGATTATCTGAATGAGAAAAATCTCTCCAAGAAACCAGTTTTCTCTCTCTCCTGATGTACAATTCTGGTGTCTTATTCAGGCACCATAACTTTTGCCTCTATTTATAAATGCTAGACATAACATCAGGGTCTCTTCCTCTCTAGAAAGCTTCCCCCTCGAGTGCATCTTTGCCAAATACTAGCCATAAAACAACTGCTGTACTTTCAAAACAATTTAAACAAGACTTGTAAGAAACAAAGTACCTAATTTAGAGAATAACTCTTTAATTATATACTTTTGGGACTGTCTTCTTATTCTACTATGCTATGAGAGATAATTTTCTCTTGGCATTAGAAATACCCCTAGATGATGTTTTTTTCTGTTCTTCAAGACAATGAGTGCTTTCTTTTACTGTAATCAAATATTAAATTATGAGGAAAACAGGACATCTGAAGTATCTGAGGCATCAAATGTAGAAGAGAATGGAGTGTGTGAGAAGTTCTGAGAGAATTCAGTGAGTCATAATGGGAATGACCTAAATTTAGCGTTAAAAGCCTTCCATAAATGGGGATCATAATAAGCTTTTGCAATAGATCAGGTCTTAGGAGTTCTGATATGTTCTGACTGCGACATTCACCCAGCAGCCTGTAATCTGAATGGACAACGCTGCTAGTGGCATTTCTTCCTGGATTGTGCCTAGGACCAGTCAAGGTGCAGGAGTCAGAATGAAAGCTGATACCCCCTCCAGCCTGAAGGACTTGCCAGAGATGGAGGTGTAGTAGTGTAATTAAGGGCTAGGAAGTGCAGGAGCTGCAGAGGGCAGTTGGATTGTTGGTAGAGCTTTTCTCCTCTTGCTTATAGTTAGATCCCAGTACGATTTAAATACAGTTAGGTTGACAAGGTAATGGTATTTTGGTGTCTGATAGATGTAAAATCCCATTCAGTGAGATGTCAACAGGATGACATGTTCCAAATAGTGTTTATATAGGATGCAGATTTACCTGCTTCTGGTGAGAGCGATGGATGGAGCCACAATAAATAAATTGTGGGTTTTTAAAAATCAGTTTCAGTGAAATGTTCTTAAAAATGAGCAATTGTCTCACATTTTATCATATGCTCACAATAAAGTAGTAGCACTGGAAGGTGCAGATGACAAAATTTTTTATTGTGTAGGACCCATTTAGTAGCAGCTATTTTTACACAAGCTGGCACAAGTATCACTGAAGCACTTTTCGGTGTTTACAACTCTAGTCTGTCTCTATTGAGTCTTCATCTGAAATTTCTTCAAATCAATGAAGATCTTTAGTTACGCAAAGCCAAAGCTGGGAAGCATTTTCCCTGTGTTTCCCTGAACATTTGAGCCAAGAATATATTTCTGAGCCAAGAATATATTTCTGAGCCAAGAATATATTTCTGGCATAACTTAGTTCTATGCTATGCAGACTTTCAATCTCTCTGCAGTATCAAACTTTCCAGCGATATGCTAAAGGAAGTATGTTCCATTTACATTCTTTCATAATGATTCTCTCTTTTTTCCTTCTCCCTTTCTCCACTCACCACCCCTCTCCAAATATGTGCATTGGAGTGTGCCTTTTTTTGAATTGTGTAGTGTTTCCCAGTCATTATCTGCAAACATACTGTGCCGTGTTTGTGTTAAAGTATGTGCTTTGTATGTCCTGTGGAAGGTAGCCAGGTCTTTGTTCATCCTTCATTCCTGGGCGGATTCATGACCTGGTGTCAAGCTAAAGAAAACATTTTCCTTCAGAGGCAAACTTTCCAGGACAAAATTTTCAATGGTGCTCAGATAATCACTGAGGTAGGAAGGGATCTCTCAAGATCATCTAATCCAGTTCCCCTGCTCCAGCATTGGTTGCTCCATCACCTTCCCAGGGTCTGATTGAGTCTTGAGGCACATGGGTTTCCCAGATCTCACTTGCTCTCTAAAGTTGATTATATGATTAAAATAAGAACTAGAGCCTTGAAGGGTGAGATTTACTTTTATCCAGTGTTCAGAAACCTCTTCTGATTGACACTGTCTTTCAAAGATAAAATTAAGAACCTTTTCTTCAAGCTTTGGACTTTATGCCTGGGTATTTTACAATGTTGCCATCTAGTCCAGAGATGAAGCCAATATAAACTTCTGTAGGGTTAAATGATGTTCCCTAGCCAAAGAGCAGATACTCGTTAGTGCTTGGCTTGGGCAGAAGTGTGTTATCCACAGAAACAGCACTGACTTCCTTAGCAGTGGTAAAAATGTAGCTGCATTTGAGCGTGTTTCTGGCACACAAACTTTCATTGCTGCTGCTTTCTTTCACAGGTAACTCCTCTTGTCTTGCTTGCCCACGTAAACAACTGCCCTTGCACCTCTCACCACCTGAGAATTGCAGTGGAAATCCTCTGTTCCCCCATTGCGTATACCAAGAGCTATGGTTTTCCCAAGCTGCTTTAAAGCTCTTAGTCTTACATCAACTTAACAAGCAGATGTAGTATGTTTTCATTGCTGATAATGAAGGATGAAGCTAGGATGAAGCTGGACACATTTTTGTCTCTTAAGTACCAAGGAAGAATGAATGAAAATACATTGCACATGGTAAGAAGAGGAACAAAATGGCAAGCCTTTTTTTGGGGAAGGGAGGGAGAAATTTTATTTCTTTAGCAGAATCAATATGGAGGATTTCATTTGCATGAAAAATAATGGGGGGGAGTTTGTAAGTTATGCAGGCTGGTGATGCCTGTGCTAGACAGCAGTGATGAAACATGATGGGCTCAAGTCAATCATCAGCACATACAAATTCATCTGCAGCCATTCTATAGCTCAGTGAAAGTTCTGCTTTTATAGGATGTCTTGTATTTCTTGACCATTCTCTTGGGTTTACTTACATGCTGTACTAGAGAGCAGAGCTGCAGTAGATTTTTTGCTTTTAGCACAAGACCATGTATGTGAGGAGTTTGAGGGGATGTGTTGTATGAATCTTTCTGACCATGCACAGTCCATCCATAAAAGGATTGATGAGATAAAATCCCATATTGGCGATTTGCGAGAGCAGACAGGTTTTGACTTTAGCAATTGGTTGACATCACTAGGTACAACAAATTGGCCTGCGAGTTGTATTAAAGAAGGCTTATGATTTTTTGGCACTTTGCTTCTGATTCTAATAGTTATTCAAATAGCTTAGAATTGTTTTATGAAAGAAGCTGAGCAAGTGACCCATTGCGTGTTACTTGCCCAAAAGAAAAAATGGGGGAATTCTGGAGGGCTGGTTAGCTGAGAGAGGTCGCGTTGACATGTTGCAGCTTGGTGAGATGGAGGGGTACAGGTATCGCATTCAACTAGGATAGTTGCTGAGATTGTGTGAACAATTCTTCTGAAGCAGCGGGAAGGCAATGCAAGGACAGCATGTTTTTCAGCTGCTGGAAACTCCCTACAAGATACTTGTGTTGGTTAGCCCTGGGAAAAAATAGAAGTAGATAAGGAAAATTGGCAAGTGAATCATTAAAGGAGGAGATGACGTTTAGGATGTGGACCTCGGAGATATATGTATTACAGAAAATGTATGAGCTAATTATGTGTGCTATAAAACTTAGACATTGTTTCCAATAAATGGAAGTTGGCTTATAACTCATATTGAGTGGTCCAAGTCTTCCCTTCTGAGACAGGAAGCACCTTACAGAAAGTATTTCCATGAGACTTCTTGTTTGTAAACACTCTACCTTGCTCTATCTCGCTTGCCTGCAAGCGCTCACGCTTGGGGAGCAAGGGGAAAGGCACTTAGCAACAGTGTTGCTTTCAGTGCGAGAACGGATTCTGCAGGCCTTATACGCCACAAGGCAGCATACAGTGGAAGCACCTTACAGAAAGTATTCCTCTCAGAGTTCTTGTTTGTAAACACTCAAACTTGCTGCATCTTACTTGCGTGAGAGCGATCACGCGTGGGGACCAAGGAGAAAGGCTATTTGCAAAACTGTTGCTTTCAGTGTGAGAAGTGCTTCTCCATGTTTTGCAGGTCGCAAGGCAGCATGCAGTCTAAGCAACTTACAGAAAGTATTCCCATGAGAGATTATACTTGTAAACACTCAACTTGCTGCATCTCGCTTGCCTGCAAGCGGTCACACGTGGGGAAGGCTCTTTGCAAAAGTGTTGCTTTCAGTGCGAAAAGTACTTCTGCATGCCTTATGATGCGAAACGCAGCATAGAGTGGAAGCACCTTGCACCAAGTATTCCCATGAGAGTTCTTGTTTGTAAACACTCTAACTTGCTGTATTTCGCTTGCCTGCAAGCGGTCACGCATTGGGAACAAGGGGAAAGGCTCATTGCAATAGTGTTGCTTTCAGTGCGAGAACCGCTTCTGCACGCTTTATAAGGCGAAACTTATGATACAGTGGAAGAACCGTTGAGAAAGTATTTCCTTGTGAGTTCCTGTTGGTAAACACTCTAACTTGCAGCATCTCGCTTGCCTGCAAGTGCTCACGCGTGGAGAAAAAGGAGAAAGGCTTTTGCGAAAGTGCTACTTTCAGTGCGAGAACCGCTTCTGCCGGCCTTATAAGCCACAAGGCAGCATGCAGTGGAAGCACCTTACAGAAAGTATTCCCATGAGAGTTCTTGTTTGCAAACACTCTAATTTGCTATATGTGGCTTGCCTGCAAGCAGTCACGTGTGGAGAACAAGGGGAAAGGCTCTGTCCAAAAGTCTTGCTTTCAGTGCGAAAACAGCTTCTGCAGGTTTTGTACGTCACAAGGCGGCATAGAGTGGAAGCACCTTACAGAAAATATTTCCATGTGAGTTCCTATCTGTAAATACTCTAACTTGCTGCATCTCGCTTGCCTGCAGGCGGTTTTTTCAAGGGGAAAAGCTCTTTGCAATAGTGATGCTTTCAGTGCGAGAACCGCTTCTACATGCTTTCTAAGGCGAAATGCCGCATACAGTGGAAGCACCTTACAGAAATTATTCCCTTATATTATAAGGGAATTATAATTTCCCATAATTATATGAGACTTCTTGTTTGTAAACAGTCTAACTTGCTGCATCTCGCTTGCCTGAAAGTGGTAATCCATGGGGAAAAAGAGCAAAGAATTTTTGCAAATTGTTGCTTTCAGAGTGACAAGAACTTCTGCGCATTTTGTACGTCCCAAGGCAGCATACCGTGGAAGCACCTTACAAAAATTATTTACATGTGAGTTCTTCTTGGTAAACACTCTAACTTGCTGTCTCACTTCCCTGCAAATGGTCACGCATTGCGAACACGGGGAAAGGCTCTTTGGAATAGTGTTTCTCTCAGTGGGAGAACAACTTCTGCGGGCCTTATAACCCGCAAGGCACCATGCAGTGGAAGCACCTTACAGAAAGTTTTCCCATGAGAGTTCTTGTTTGTAAACACTCTAACTTGCTGCATTTCGCTTGCCTACAAGCAGTCACGCGTGGGGACCAAGGGGAAAGCCTCTTTGCAAAATTGTTGCTTTCAGTGCGAGAAGTGCTTCTGCATGTTTTCCAGGTCGCAAGGCAGCATCCAGTCGACGCACCAGACAGAAAGTATTCCCATGAGAGATTTTGTTTGTAAACACCCTAACCTGCTGCATCTCGCTTGCCTGCAGGCAGACACGCGTGGAGAACAAGGGAAAGGCTCATAGCAACAGTGTTGCTTTCAGTTCTAGAACCGATTCTGCAGGCCTTATAACCCGCAAGGCACGATGCAGTGGAAACACCTTACAGAAAGTATTCTCATGAGAGTTCTTGTTTGTAAACACTCTAACTTGATGCATCTCACTTGCCTGCTAGCTGTAACCCGTGAGGAAAAATAGCAAAGACTCTTTGCAAAAATGTTGCTTTCAGTACGAAAACTGCTTCTGCACGTTTTCTATGTCGTAAGGCGGCATAAAATGGAACCACCATACAGAAAATATTCCCGTTCAAGTTCGTGTTTGTAAACTCTCTAACTTGGTGCATCTCGCTTGCCTGCAAGCCGTCACTCCTGGAGACCAACGGGAAAGGCTACTAGCAAAACTGTTGATTTCAGTGCGAGTACCGCTTCTGCATGCCTTCTAAGCCACAAGGCAGCATACAGTGGAAGCACCTTACACCACGGGAGTTCTTGTTTGTAAACAGTCTAACTTGCTGCATCACGCTTGCCTGCAAGTGGTCACACGCGGGAAACAAGGGGAAAGGCTCTTTGCAGTAGTGATGCTTTCAGTGCGAGAAATGTTTCTACACACTTTGTAAGGTGAAATGCAGCGTACAGTGGAAGCACCTTACAGAAAGGTTTTCATGAGAGTTTTTGTTTGTAAGCACTCTAACTTTCTGCATCTCGCTTGCCTGCAAACTGTCACGCGTGGAGAACAAGGGGAAAGGCTCTTTCAAAAAGTGTTGCTTTCAGTGTGAGAAGTGCTTCTGCACGCCTTATAAGCCGCAAGGAAGCATGCAGTGGAAGCACCTTGCAGAAAGTATTCCCATGAGAGTTTTTCTTGTAAACACTCTAACTTGCTGCATCTCGCTTGCCTGCAAGCAGTCACACGTGGGGAACAAGGGGAAATGCTTTTTCCAAATGTGTTGCTTTCAGTGCGAGAACCGCTTCTGCACGCTTTATAAGGCAAAACATATCATACAGTGGATGCACTATACAGAAAGTATTCCCATGAGGGTTCTTGTTTGTAAACACTCGACCTTGCCACATCTCGCTTGCCTGCAAGCGGTCACACGTTGGGAAAAAGGGGAAAGGCTCTTTGCCGTAGTGATGCTTTCAGTGCTAGAACCGCTGCTACACGCATTGTAAGGCGAAATGCAGCATACAGAGGAAGCACTTTAAACAAAGTATTCCCCTGAGATGTCTTGTTTTTAAACATTCTAACTTTCTGTCTCACTTGCCTGCACGCGGTCACACGTGGGGAACAAGAGGAATGGCTCTTTGCAAAAGTGTTGCTTTCAGTTCGTGAACTGCTTCTGCACGCCTTCTAAGCCACAAGGCAGCATACAGTGGAAACACCTTACACCACGGGGGTTCTTCTTTGTAAACAGTCTAACTTGCTGCATCTCACTTGCCTGCAAGCGGTCACGCATGGAGAACAAGGGAAAAGGCTCTTAGCAAAACTCTTGCTTTCAGTGCGAGAACCGCTTCTGCGTGCCTTATAAGCCGCAAGGCAGCATGCAGTGGAAACACGTTACAGAAAGTATTTCCATAAAAGTTCTTGCTTGTAAACACTCTAACTTGCTGCATTTAGCTTGCCTGCAAGCAGTCACACGTGGGGAACAAGGGGAAAGTCTCTTTGCAAATGTGTCTCTCTAAGTGCGAGAATCGCTTCAGCACGCTTTATAAGGCGAAACTTGTCATACAGTGGAAATACCTTACAGAAAGTATTCTCATGAGAGTTCTTGTTTGTAAGCATTGCTGCATCTCGCTTGCCTGCAAGCAGTCACGCGTGGGGAAAAAGGGCAAGGACTCTTTGCAAAATGTTGCTTTCAGTGCGAGAAGTACTTCTGCAAGCTTTTTGATGCAAAACGCAGCATAGAATGGAAGCACCTTACAGAAATTATTTCCATGTGAGTTCTTCTTGGTAAACACTTCAGCTTGCTGTCTCGCTTGCCTGCAAGCAGTCACGCGTTAAAACAAGGGGAAAGGCTCTTTGCAATACATTTGCTTTCAGAGCGAGAAGTGCTTCTGCATATTTTGCACGTCACAAGGCAGCATGCATTCGAAGCACCTTACAGAAAGTATTCCCATGAGAGATTTTCCTTGTAAACACTCTAACTAGCTGCATCTCGCTTGCCTCCATGCAGCCTCACGTGCGGAAAAAGGGAAAGTCTGTTAGCAAAATTGCTGCTCTCAGTGTGAGAAGTGCTTTGGCACGTTTTGCACATCACTAGGAAGCATGCGGTGCAAGCACCGTATAGAAAGTATTCCCATGAGAGTTGCTGTTTGTAAACACTCTAACTTGCTTAATCTCGCTTGCCTGCAAGCAGTCACGCATGGAGAACAAGGGGAAAGGCTCATTGCAAAGGTTTTGCTTTCAGTGAGAGAACCGCTTCTCCACACCTTATAAGCCGCAAGGCAGCATGCGGTGGAATCACCTTTCAGAAAGTGTTCCCATGAGAGTTCTTGCTTGTAAACACTCTAACTTGCTGACTCTCGCTTGCCTGAGAAGAGTCACGCGTGGGGACCAAGGGGAAAGGCTCCTTGCAAAAGAGCTTTCATTGCGAGAATTGCATCCACATATTTTGCATGTCACAAGGCAGTATGCAGTGGAAGCACCTTGCAGAAAGTATTCCCATGAGAGATTTTGTTTGTAAACACCCTAACTTGCTCCATCTCGCTTGCCTGCAAGCGATCACGTGTGGGGAACAAGCGGAAAGGCTCTTTGCAGTAGTGATGCTTTCAGTGCGAGAACCGCTTCCACACGGTATGTAAGGCGTAATGCAGCATACAGTGGAAGCACCTTACACCAAGTATTCCCATGAGAGTTCTTGTTTGTAAACACTCTAACTTGCTGCATCTAGCTTGCCTGCAAGTGCTCAAGCATGGGGAACAAGGGGAGAGGCTCTTTCAAAAAGTGCTCCTCTCACTGCCAGCAACCGCTTCTGCACGCTATGTACAGCGAAAGGCAGCACACCGTGGAAGCACCTTGCACCAAGTATTCCCACGAGAGTTCTTGTTTGCAAACACTTGTCTCGGTTTTGAGACAATGTTTTCAGAGCGATAACATTACAGGGAAACGTTTCCTCTGAAATGAAAATAAATTTGATAATTTTTTTTCCCCACCAACAAGAAATAGATGCTGGGCAAAAAAAAGGTGAAGAGAAAAAAGGTAGTTTTATTAACAAAAACACAGTGCCCACAGGACACAGATAAATAGTAACCATTAGATAACAAGGTTACAGATAAAAATATAAAGATAACCGTCAGATATTCAAACAAAAAAAAAAAAAACTCGCCACGCAGCAAGGCAGCAACTTCGCCCCTGAGAAAAAGAAACAAAAGGAAAGCCTACGTGGCGGTTCTTGTGGCAGTGGCAAAAGGAAAAAAAACAACCGAAAGAGAAGAACCGTACCAAAGTCCCAGCTTCCCAGTGGATGAATCAGAGGGCTCTGCATGCCTCCGCTGCCAGCCCGGTCCGCCCCAGAATCCCGGACGAGATGGAGCCGTGAGGCCCCTCCCTCGGCAGGACCGCTCCAGGAGCAGCAGGAGACGCAGAGGGGATGTTCGAGGAAAAGCCACCGAAGCCAACAAACTGAGCCACCAGAAACTGCAACACTGTAACTCTGCTCCACGCAGCAAGCTAGAGACTCCCACGACGAGAAGCAGAGAGAGCAAGAGCTGAGCTCGAGCTGCCAGATCGCGTGGCATCGCTGGCTGTTAAACTTTCCGCTGCGGCTTCCCAGCAGCCCCTGCTCCTTCTTCCGGGTTACATTTAAAGAGACAAACATTTTTTTGGGCATATGTGCCAACAGAAAAGGAATACAGAACAAAACTGGCACCAAACATCAACCCAAGACATTCCACCCCCGATTCCATATCCGTTTGCTTTTAAACCCAAACTAATACATTCTAACTCTAAAGACTGACATATATATATATACATATATACAAAATAGTGGCAGTGACATACAGGAAAAATTACATGCGGTTTTCATTCAATATCAAATCCTCCTGAGGTACACAACGAGTTTCTCCGTCCTCCCTCATTATCCACCATGTAAAACCTGGGCCCTGAGCAAAAGCAACCCCACGGATGGGTTTGTCTTTGCTTGAGGCAGGATTAATCCCCACATTCTTTCCTAAAAGACCTTTAAGATTTACTGCTGGGACCCTGTCTCCATCTACTGTATACAGGGGTTCAGATTGGGCAGGACCTGCTCGGTTGGTAGAGCCTCTGGTGTTTACCATCCAGGTAGCCTTTGCTAGGTGTTGTTCCCAGTTTTTGAAAGTACCTCCACCCAGTGCCTTCAAGGTGGTTTTTAAGAGTCCGTTGCACTGTTCCACTTTGCCAGCAGCAGGTGCATGGTAGGGGATATGGTACACGCACTCAATGCCATGTTCCCTAGCCCAGGTGTTTATAAGGCTGTCCTTGAAATGAGTCCCGTTGTCAGACTCAATTCTGTCTGGGGTACCATGCCTCCAAAGGACYTGATTTTCAAGGCCCAGGATGGTGCTACGGGCAGTGGCATGAGGCACAGGGTAGGTCTCCAACCAYCCAGTGGTGGCTTCTACCATTGTGAGCACATAGCGCTTGCCATGGCGGGTTTGAGGCAGTGTGATGTAATCAATCTGCCAGGCCTCTCCGTACTTGTACTTGCCCCACCTTCCCCCATACCACTGGGGCTTCACCCGTTTGGCCTGCTTGATGGCAGCGCATGTCTCACAGTCGTGGATAACCTGGGAGATACTATCCATGGTTAGATCCACCCATCGGTCTCGTGCCCACTTATATGTGGCATCTCTGCCCTGGTGGCCTGAGGCATCATGGGCCCATCGAGCTAGGAACAACTCACCCTTGTGCTGCCAATCCAGGTCAATCTGGGACATCTCAATCTTTGCAGCCTGATCTACCTGCTCGTTGTTCCAGTGCTCCTCATTAGTCTGACTCTTGGGGACATGGGCATCAACATGGCGGACTTTCACGGGTAGCTTCTGCACCCGGGCAGCAATGTCTTTCCACTCTTCAGCAGCCCAAATCGGTTTTCCTCTACGYWGCCAATTGGCCTTTTTCCATCTGCCCAGCCATCCCCACAGGGCATTGGCCACCATCCATGAATCGGTGTAAAGGTAGAGCTTTGGCCACTTTTCCCTCTCAGCAAYGTCCARGGCCAGCYGGATGGCTTTGAGTTCAGCAAATTGACTTGATCCACCTTCTCCTTCTGTGGCCTGTGCTACCTGTCGTGTAGGGCTCCATACAGCTGCTTTCCACTTTCCGGTCATCCCGACGATGCGACAGGAACCATCAGTGAAGAGAGCGTAGCCTTTATCCCCTGCTGGTAGTTGGTTGTACAGTGGAGCTTCCTCAGCCCGGGTCACTTGTTCTTGTTCCTCTTCATCAGCAAGACCAAAGTCTTYACCTTCAGGCCAATTTGTAATTATTTCCAGGATCCCAGGGCGATTCAGGTTTCCTATACGGGCACGCTGAGTAATGAGAGCGATCCATTTTCTCCAGGTAGCATCGGTGGCATGGTGGGTAGAGGGGACCTTTGCTTTGAACATCCACCCCAGCACTGGTAGTAGGGGTGCCAGGAGGAGTTGGGCTTCAGTGCCAATCACTTTTGAAGCAGCTTGGATTCCCTCATAGGCTGCCAAGATCTCCTTCTCTGTTGGAGTGTAGTTGGCCTCAGACCCTCGGTAGCTTCGGCTCCAGAATCCCAGTGGCCGGCCTCGAGTCTCACCACGGACCTTCTGCCAAAGGCTACAAGACAGACCATTGCTCCCAGCTGCAGAGTAGAGCACGTTCTCCACTTCTGGTCCTGTCCTGACTGGGCCGAGGGCTGCCGCATGAGTGATTTCCTTCTTGATCTGGGTGAAGGCTTGCTGCTGTTCAGGGCCCCAGTGGAAATCGTTCTTCTTGCGGGTCACCAAGTAGAGGGCTCACAATCTGGCTGTATTCAGGGATGTGCATCCTCCAAAAGCCAATGGCACCCAGGAAAGCTTGTGTCTCCTTTTTGCTGGTCGGTGGAGACATTGACGTGATCTTATTRATGACCTCTGTAGGGATCTGACGCCGTCCATCTTGCCACTTTACCCCAAGGAACTGGATCTCTCTAGCAGGTCCCTTCACTTTGTTCCTTTTTTATAGCAAAATCGGCTTTCAGGAGAATCTGGATGATCTTCTCCCCTTTCTCAAATACTTCTGCTGCTGTATTCCCCCACACAATGATGTCATCGATATACTGAAGATGTTCCAGAGCCTCACCCTTTTCCAGCGCAGCCTGGAT
>NW_026623377.1:1808938-1811954 GCF_030028575.1 Malurus melanocephalus
ATATGCACGGAGCTTTTTCGCCACAGCAAGTACAGTCTCATCCCCTTCATTGCATTTCATCATCGCTAAAGCAGAGGCTTATTCTTGTGGCCCAAGTCGCACAAGTCTTAGCCACATCAGCGGTGTGCATTTTACCATGTCTGGGCTCCTGATTATTTGATCATTTGAGAAAATGATCTCCAACACTGCCAGTTCTCTCAAGCATTTAATCCCCTGTTCTTTGGTCTTCCAGAAGGTCTGATGTATCTGGAGATCTTCTACACACATGTATCTTTCCCTCACACTTTTTAGGAGCCGGGCCCAGAGACTGAGAGGTTCAGACCCCCTTGCCATCCCTTGGTCAATAGCTGCATCACCTGACAGGATCCCAACTGCATCGCTTCACCACCATCCAGCATCATATTATCACCTGCGGTGTCCCAGACGCGGACCAGCCAACCCAATATAGATTAATTGGGCAGTCTTTTGTAATCTACCCTTAAGCCACGAATGTTTTCTGGGGTCAGAGACTCAACAATAACTACCGGTTCAGATTCCCCTGCTAGCTGTGAGGTTATTGGCTGCCCATCATCATCTACGGGGCGAACGGATTTGATTTTATGTTTCTTTCTCTGGATAGGGGTCACTGCTACTGGCTTAAGCTCACTGTCTGGTTTAGCTGCAGCCTGWGTGACTGGGGTGTCTGCTGACTTGTCCTTTGGTCCCTCCGGCTCTGTCTCCTGCCCTACAGCATTGAGCAGTGTGSGATAAACATTAGCCAGGACCCAGCATATTGCAATGACCTTCTTTTCCTTACAGTTCTCATTGCATTTCTCTTTCAGGTATTTCCCCACTTCAGCTGGGTTCTGAACTTTTTCAGGCGGGAAGTTAAAGGCTATTGGTTCAGGGAATTCCTTCAGTATTTGGCCTATATTTTCCCATATCCCACACCAYTCAGATTTTTCCACACATGGGGAAGGTGTCTGGGTAGCCCCTCTGGAAAACTCAGCTCTCATTCTAGACATGCTGCAGACCGTATAGAGAATTCCTACCAGATGGAACATCAGGAAAGTAGCATCTTTAACATCGAGGGGAAACTGAACATCCTCAAAAGGTGAAAACAGGTTACCCAGACTAGGACGGAGAAACAATATAGTATACGAGTTTTCAAAAGCTCCCAGTACCTCTCTGAAACTTTTATAAATCATCACTACCACACCTATAAATATAACAACACGAATTTGTATCCCTGATCTATAAAACTTCCATGCAAGGGACAAAATTGTCCCTATATATGGATAGCCAAACAGAACTAGAGACCAAAATGACAAAATTACTTCAAGGAGCATGGTGACTTCTAACAGTAAAACAATTCCAAGCATTTAAAACCAAAATACAATTATTAAAATTTTCTTTTCACTTTCTCGAGCCCCACATTGGGCGCAAAAAAATTTGTCTCGGTTTTGAGACAATGTTTTCAGAGAGAAAACGTTACAGGGAAACGTTTCCTCTGAAATGAAAATAAATTTGATAATTTTTTTTCCCCACCAACAAGAAATAGATGCTGGGCAAAAAAAGGTGAAGAGGAAAAAGGTAGTTTTATTAACAAAAACACAGTGCCCACAGGACACAGATAAAGAGTAACCGTTGAATAACAAGGTTACAGATAAAAATATAAAGATAACCATCAGATATTCAAACAAAAAAAAAAAAAAAACCTCGCCATGCAGCAAGGCAGCGACTCCGCTCCCCCGGGAAAAAGAAACAAAAGGAAAACCCACGTGGTTTTTCCTAACAGTGGCAAAAGGAAAAAAAAAAAAAAAACAACCGAAAGAGAAGAACCGTACCACAGTCCCAGCTTCCCAGTGGATGAATCAGAGGGCTCTGCGTGCCTCTGCTGCCAGCCCGGTCTGCCCCGGAATCCCGGACGAGATGGAGCCGTGAGGCCCCTCCCTGGGCGGGACCTCTCCAGGAGCAGCAGGAGATGCAGAGGGGATGTTCGAGGAAAAGCCACCGAAGCCAACAAACTGAGCCACCAGAAACTGCGACACTGTAACTCCGCTGAACGCAGCAAGCGAGAGACTCCCATGACGAGAAGCAGAGAGAGCAAGAGCTGAGCTTGAGCTGACAGATCGCGTGGCATCGCTGGCTGTTAAACTTTCCGCTGCGGCTTCCCAGCAGCCCCTGCTCCTTCTTCCGAGTTATATTTAAAGGCACAAACATTTTTTTGGGCATATCTTCCAATGGAAAAGGAATACAGAACAAAACTGGCACCAAACATCAACCCAAGACAACACTCTAATTTGCTCTATCTCGCTTGCCTGCAAGCGCTCACGCGTGGGGAACAAGGGCAAAGGCTCTTTGAAAGTGTTGCTTTCAGTGCGACAAGTGCTTCCGCAAGTTCTGCAGGTCACAAGGAAGCATGCAGTTGAAGCACCTTATAGAAAGTACTCCCATGAGAGATTTTGTTTGTAAACTCTCTAATTTGCTGTATCTCGCTTGCGTGCAAGCCGTCACGCGTGGAGAACAATGGGAAAGTCTCTTAGCAAAAGTGTTGCGTTCAGAGCGAGAGCTGCTTTTGCACGCCTTTTATGCCGCAAGGCAGAATACAGTGGAAGCACCTCACCGAAAGTATTTGCTTGAGTATTCTTGTTTGTAAGCACTCTAACTTGTTGCATCTCGCTTACCTGAGAGCGGTCACGCGTGGGGACCAATGGGAGAGGCTTTTAAAAAATGTTGCTTTCAGTGCGAGAACTGCTTCAGCGTGCCTTCTAAGGCGCAAGGAAGCATAAAATGGAAAAACGCTACCAAAAGTATTTCCATGAGAGTTTTTTTTTGTAAACACTCTAACTTGCTGCATTTAGCTTGCCTGCAAGCAGTGACTCGTGGGGAACAAGGGGAAAGGCTTTTTGCAATTGTGTATCTTTCAGTGCGAGCAACCGCTTCTGCACGCTATGTACAGCGAAAGGCAGCACACCGTGGAAGCACCTTGCACCAAGTATTCCCACGAGAGTTCTTGTTTGCAAACACTCTAATT
>NW_026623377.1:1812823-1817400 GCF_030028575.1 Malurus melanocephalus
GCGTGGGGAACATGGGGAAAGGCTCTTTTCAAAAGTCTTGCTTTCAATGCGAGAAGTACTTCCGCAGGTTTTGCAGGTCGCAAGGAAGCATACAGTCGAAGCACCTTATAGAAAGTATTCCCATAAGAGATTTTGTTTGCAAACACTCTAATTTGCTGCACCTCGCTTGCCTGCAAGCTGTCACACGTTGGGAACAAGGGGAAAGGCTCTTTGCAGTAGTGACGCTTTCACTGCTAGAACCGCTGCTACCCGCTTTGTAAGGCGAAATGCAGCATACAGTGGAATCACCTTTGTGAGGAGCCATTTTAATCTTGGTTTGCCTCAACACTGCCTGTCAGAGGCATGTGGGGGAAGGGGTGCGCACGTGCAGCCTGCAGGAGGCAAACAGGAGATGGGGAAACCTTGTCTCTGTGGGGATTTCACCTGGGAACACCTCCATGGGCACCTGGAGACACTGCTCTCCCCAGAGACATCTCTCCAATCAGATGGTGGAAGGGCTCCACCAATGGAAGAAGCTTGGACTGGACCAATGGTACCCTGGTCAGCAGGCAGACTTTGGCAGGAGCAAGAGGGTATAAAAATAAACTGCGCCATGAGTCCCCGCTGGTTAATTGGTGGGCGTCGGGCAGTTGAATTGCAGGGCGCGGGTGAATTGGCGTGCGGCGGATTGAATTGGCTTCTTGCTCGCCCACCACATGCGCTCGGCAGGATGCCATCTGCCCTCCAAACCTGTCGTGCGTCTGCCTCTCCTCGTCCCTTTGCTGACCCAGCCTCCGCTGTCCTCCCTGAGCCACCTGCCTGCCTCCGACCTCGCCCGCCGCTGAGATCCTCGCGTCAGCTCCACCCAGGGTCCCGGTCCTGTCCGAATGTCCACTCACCGTGTGTCCAGCAGCCCATCGCCACGGGAACCGCTCCTCTCCCCGAGCCGCTCTCCCTCTGGCAGCAGCGTTCACCCCATCACGGGGACACCGACGGCACCCACCGGTCCTACTGGTGGTAACGCCCGCTCTCTCCCTCTGTCTCCTTTACCCATTCCTTTTCCATTTTCCTTTTGCTGTCTTTTCCAGCCCCCTTTAGTGGGCAACTACTTCTCCGTTCTCGGGTTACCAATAAATGGTTCTGAGATCCAAAGTTTGTCTCATTTGACTTCATTTCGTTCTTGACCATCCATTTTAAAAGAACTCCTCGCAGTTCCCTACGGTTATAACGCGACAACCTTACAGGAAGTATTCCTGTGAGATTTCTTGTTTTTAAACATTCTAACTTGCTGACTCACTTGCCTGCATGCAGTCACACGTGGAGAACAAGAGGAACAGCTCTTTGCAAAAGTGTTGTTTTCAGTGTGTGAACCGCTTCTACACGCCTTCTTAGCCGCAAGGCAGCATACAGTGGAAGCACCTTACACAACAGGAGTTCTTGTTTGCAAACAGTCTAACTCACTACATCTCGCTTGCCTGCAAGCAGACACGCGTGGAGAACAAGGGGAAAAAATTTTCCCCTTCAGTGCAAAAATTTTCCTTTCAGTGCGAGAATCGCTTCAGCACACCTTATAAGCTGCAAGACAACATGCAGTGGAAGCACCTTTAAGAAAGCATCCCCATGAGAGTTCTTGCTTGTAAACACTCTAACTTGCTGCATCTTGCTTGCCTGCAAGTGGTGACCCGTAGGGAAAAAGAGCAAAGACTGTTTGCCAAAGTGTTGCTTTCAGTGCGACAAGATCTTCTGCATGCTGTATGAAGCGAAACGCAGCATAGAGTGGAACCAACTTACACCACGTATTCCCATGAGAGTTCCTGTTTGTAAACACTTCAACTTTCTGTCTCGCTTGCCTGCAAGCAGTCACGCATGGAGACCAAGGGGAAATGCTGTTTGGAAAAATTTTCCATTCAGAGCGAGAACCGCTTCTGCACACATAATAAGGAAAAAATTATCATACAGTGGAAGCACCTTATAGAAAGAATTCCCATGAGGGTTCTTGTTTGGAAACACTCTAACTTGCTGCATCTCGCTTGCCTGCAAGCATTCACGCGTGGAGAACAAGAAAGGCTCTTTGCAAAAGTGTTGCTTTCAGTGTGAGAACCACTTCTGCATGCTTTATAAGCCACAAGGCAGCATGCAGTGGAAGCACCCTACAGAAAGTTTTCCTTTGAGAGTTCTTGTATGTAAACACTTCAACTTGCTGCATCTCACTTGCCTGCAAGCGGTCACACGTTGGGAAAAAGGGGAAAGCCACTTTGCAGTAGTGACGCTTTCAGTGCGAGAACCGCTGCTACACGCATTGTAAGGCGAAATGCAGCATACAGAGGAAGCACTTTAAACAAAGTATTCCACAGAGATTTCTTCTTTGTAAACATTCTAACTTGCTGTCTCACTTGCCTGCACGCGGTCACACGTGGAGAACAAGAGGAACGGCTCTTTGCAAAAGTATTGCTTTCAGGGCGTGAACTGCTTCTGCACGCCTTCTAAGCCACAAGGCAGCATACAGAGGAAGCACCTTACACCACGTGAGTTCTTCTTTGTAAACAGTCTAACTTGCTGCATGTCACTTGCCTGCAAGCGGTCACTCATGGAGAACAAGGGGAAAGGCTCTTAGCAAAAATCTTGCTTTCAGTGCGAGAACTGCTTCTGCATGCCTTATAAGCCGCAAGGCAGCATGCAGTGGAAGCACGTTACAGAAAGTATTTCCATAAAAGTTCTTGCTTGTAAACACTCTAACTTGCTGCATTTCGCCTGCCAGCAAGCAGTCACGCGTGGGGAACAAGGGGAAAGTCTCTTTGCAAATATGTCTCTCTAAGTGCAAGAATCGCTTCTGCACGCTTTATAAGGCGAAACATATCATACAGTGGAAATACCTAACAGAAAGTATTCCCAAGAGGGTTCTTGTTTGCAAACACAATAACATGCTGCATCTCGCTTGCCTGCAAGGGGTCTCTCGTGGGGAACAAGGGCAAAGGCTCTTTGCAGTAGTAATGCTTTCAGTGCAAGAACCGCTTTAACACGCTTTATAGGGCGAAACATCATGCAGTGGAAGCATCTTAAAGAAAGTATTCTCATGAGAGTTCTTGTTTGTAAGCACTGTAACTTGTTGCATCTCGCTTGCCTGCAAGCAGGCAGCATGGGGAAAAAGGGCAAAGACTCTTAGCAAAAGTGTTGCTTTCAGTGCGAGAAGTACTTCTGCATGCTTTATGATGCAAAACGCAGCATAGAATGGAAGCACCTTACGGAAATTATTTCCATGTGAGTTCTTCTTGGTAAACACTTACACTTGGTGTCTCGCTTGCCTGCAAGCAGTCAAACGTTAAAACAAGGGGAAAGGCTCTTTGCAATACTTTTGCTTTCAGAGCCAGAAGTGCTTCGGCATATTTTGCACGTCACAAGGCAGCATGCATTCGAAGCACCTTACAGAAAGTATTCCCATGAGAGTTTTTCCTTATAAACACTCTAACTCGCTGCATCTCACTTGCCTCCATGCGGTCACGCGTGGGGAACAAGGGGAAAGGATGTTTACAAAATTGTTCCTTTCAGAGCGAGAAGTGCTTCGGCACGTTTTGTAGGTCACTAGGAAGCATGCAGTGCAAGAACGTAATAGAAATTATTCCCAGGAGAGTTGTTGTTTGTAAATACTCTAAGTTGCTTCATCTCGCCTGCCTGCAAGCAGTCACGCATGGAGAAAAAGGGGAAAGGCTCATTGCAAAGGTTTTGCTTTCAGTGAGAGAAACACTTCTGCACACCTTATAAGCCGCAAGGGAGAATGCGGTGAAAGCACCTTTCAGAAAGTATTCCCATGAGTGTTCTTGCTTGTAAAACCTCTAACTTGCTGCATCTCRCTTGCCTGCAAGCGGTCACGCATGGGGAMCAAGGGGAAACGATCTTAGCAAAAGTTTTGCTTTCAGTGCGAGAACCGCTTCTGCGTGCCTTATAAACCGCAAGGCAGCATGCACAGGAAGCACCTTACAGAAAGTATATCCATGAGAGTTCTTCCTTGTAGACAATCTAACTTGCTGCATTAAGCTTCCCAGCACACAGTCACGCGTGGGAAACAAGGGCAAAGGCTCTTTCAAAAAGTGCTCCTCTCTCTGCGGGCAACCGCTTCTGCACATTATGTACAGTGAAGGGCAGCACACCGTGGAAGCACAATGCACCAAGTATTCCCACGAGAGTTCTTGTTTGCAAACACTCTAATTTGCTCTATGTCGCTTGCCTGCAAGYGCTCAAGCATGAGGAACAAGGCCAAAGGCTCTTTCAAAAAGTGCTCCGCTCAATGCCAGGTCCACTACTGCACGCTATGTACAGCGAAAGGCAGCACAAAGTGGAAGCACCTTGCACCAAGTATTCCCACGAGAGTTCTTGTTTGCAAACACTCTACTTTGCTCTATCTCGCTTGCCTGCAAGCAGTCACGCGTGGGGAACAAGGGCAAAGGGTCTTTAAAAAAGTGCTCCTCTCACTGCCAGAGTCTCTACAGCGCATAAGGTACAGCGAAAGGCAGCACACCGTGGAAGCACCTTGCACMMAGTATTCCCACGAGAGTTCTTGTTTGCAAACAATCTAATTTGCTCTATCTCGCTTGCCTGCAAGC
>NW_026623378.1:0-60109 GCF_030028575.1 Malurus melanocephalus
CAGTGTCTCAGAGGCAGCTGCCCAGCCCATGGATGTGAGCATGCTCCATTGCTGAAAGCAGCAATTCTGATGGGCCCTTGGTTTCCTTTTAGATGCTGTTAGCTTGTTCTGTGCTGGTTAAAAATGAGCTGTGACTTTCTTGCCTGGGGGCATTTGTTTCATGTAGCTTTGGCATTGCTAGCCATTGTGGAGATTTTTATTTTATTTTACGCTGTGAATAGCAAGAGGTTTGATTTGCTGTAGAGCTGCATGTAACTGTTGGTTACAGGGAGCAAAAAATGATGCCACAGGGAAGCATGATGTGATAGACAGCACATCTAACTTCTCCACTGTGTAGGATCGTTCCAGAAACTCCAGAATTTTGTAGTGTTTAACAGCCACTATTTTCTGCAGTCTTGTGTGCCTTCTCCTCAGCCTCTTCAGGAATTCATTTAGTTTTTCTGTCACAAATACAGTTTTTGACAACTCTAAGCCTGAAAGCTGTCCTTATGCCACATGAAGGAAAGCAAGATCATGTGAGTGATGTTCTTGTCTATACAGATAATTTTCTCATCTTTGAGGTGATACAGTTTTGGAATAGGTTTTAATGGCAGTTCCTGCTTCTTGAGCAGAGTTTCAAATTATATTTATTAGCATGCTGCAAGAATCATGTTCACTTACAAAATTTATATGCATCAGCAGTATTAATTTGACTTCTGATTTAAAATAAAAATGTATTTTGCAAAACTTTTGTATTTTTGGCCACATTTTTGATTGTTATAAATCACTATAGTATCTCTAAGTGGATTTTTACCAAAGTTTTATGGTACAGAAAATTATCTCTTGCTGTGGATACAGAATCTCAACATGAATGTCTGTATCTTTCATAATTACTAAGAGAACAAAGTGTGTCTTAGTTTGCTTGTATTTTTTGATCTATTCCTTGTATTCTGCATCTTGTTTTTTATACAACTTGACAGTGTATTGTGCAGACTTGGCACATTAAAGGTCATCTTATATTTTTACATTTAAAGGTATGTGTTGTAATGTTCTAGTTTTAGACATTATCTTTCATCCAAACGAAACTTATCAAGAAATAGAGCCCATCTGCTGCCACAAACACAAAATATTTTAAGCTCTAGGCTGCATAAGTATTCTACAAACACACCAGGAATAATTAGATTAGGATATATTCGCACGAAGGTTTAGTGCAAATATAAGTGAGTTTTATTCTTGTATAGCTTTGAGGGTTAAAGGTTATCCAGGGCCATCAAAGCCTTTAACCAGTGAGCTGTAAACATACCTTGTGCAAAAAATTGCTCTTGTAAGTAATGTTTTTCTCTTTTCTTCCCCAATTTTAGATTTAATGCCTTTCCTTTGTAATTTCAAGCTTTTTTGAGATCTGCATTTTTGCAAAATGTTTGCACTGTTTCTCTGTGCAGGTGTCTGCAGGTGCTCCATAGCATAAATTTGCCATGTATCACCACAAAGCAATTGTACAGAATCAGGTTCTGAGGATGTTCCTCCTTCTGAACCCTGGGCAGCTGAAGGTCCTTCTGTGCCCTCTCTTGATTTTGTTTACTGGGCTCTGCTGGTTCCCCTGAGCAGGGAACATAAACCCTGCAAAGACTGACTCGAGTTCAGCTCATGGTGCTTAACTTTGAGGCCTCGGTTATGAAGTTCTCTTTGATCCTTCATCAGAAATTAATTTCATTCAGGTGGTTGTTACCCTTCCCTGATCTGGGATCTCAGATAGGTTCAGCATTGTGCCCTTGGGCACTGTTTTTTGTGCAGAACTTGAGTGCCATGCGTTTATTTATCATTCTGGAAGGGGTAATTTTATTACATTAATGTTTGGGGAGGTTTCTTGTTTCCATTTTTAAAGAAAGTTAAGTTGCCCCTAAAGTTCATTGTACATCAATGTAGCCCTGCACTGAGCAAAGTGAATAGCTGGGAACCCTTCCTTTCCTCTAAGGTAATAATAGAAAATTCAGTTAGTTACCTGCTACTTTGCTTTCCTCCCTGCACTTTGACATTTAGCACTGCAGTGTTTTTTATTTTCTTTGATTTTTCTATTCAATTTTTCTATATGCAATTACCATTCTATCCTGTTTTTCTATATTCAATTACTCACATATTTCAAGCTATTTTAAAATTGTATTGTAAGCACCATTGAGGTTTTTTTTGGGTTTTTTTTTTTTTTTTTTTTTTTTGTTTTTTTTTTAGCTAATCTGAGCACAACTCTGCTCACTTGGACCAGTTGGGGTTGTGGTTTACAGATTTCAAGATAACCATAGGTCTGGGATCAACTAATGCCTCACTGAAAGTAAACAGGAATTTGTTAGATGGGGCTGAAATAGTAATAAGAAAATAAATATAATTTTTAAAAATCCTTGTAAAATGATCTGATTTTAAGTAGGTGATCTCTGATAAAAGAAACAACAAAAGTCAGTGTGGGCCCATGGCTGTGGTCTGAAAACCCTGGTGAGTGGCAATAGCTCAAACCCTGGCAGCTCTGTGTGCTGACCATGCAGCAATTCAATTTCTGAACAGTCTCAATATGTGAGCTGGCCTTTTTGGTCATTTTACTGAAATGCCACTTTGCTTTCTGGTTGCTTTCTTATTAGAATTTCCAGTGCTGCTTTGCTAACAGAGGGCTGCAATAAACAAGCGATGTTGCAGTTTTTAATGGGACCATACTGCTTCTGGAAGTTTGTTCCATTTTGCAAAGCACTGTCAGGCAATCCTCCCCATGATGAAAGAATAAAAGCATGGATACAAAATGAGCAGAAGAATTCACGTTCTGCAGTGCCTATGTGAGGAAGAAAAGGACTCTGAGTCTGTTGGCTAAACAGCTTTTGGCAATTTTATTTTGCCTTTGAAAAAAAGAAAAATAAAACAGCAATACTTCTTCTGTCCACAAATAGGAATTACCTACTAAGGAATTATTTAATAATATTTCATATGAAGAAAGCTAAGTGTCAAAGGTGTAGAATTATTTGATTCTGAAAGACATGTAAGTGATCTTTTAGCTTTTTTTTTTTTTTCATTTTAATTTTTTTCCTAATGCATTCCCAAGGTCATTGACACGCCAACAGATTAGTTTCCTTTTAGAAGACAGATTTAGTGAGAAGAAATGCTTATGTTTTAGAAGTACCAAAGTAAAATTAAAAGAACCTCATACTTCTGAATCACTGTTGAAAAAGTAGAACTGGAGACTGTAGGAACATGTAGCAGACATGTAGCAGAAAATTAAGAAAAAAAAAATTAAGCTGACTTACTCAGTGGTTTGTTTCCTTTCTTTAGTGGTTGGAAGGGACTTGTGGTTTTAGTTTGATTGGATTTTTTTTATTATTATTTTTAAAGCATCCATGTTACTTTGGGAAAGAATTTGACTTTTTTTGGTGTAATTAACATGTAGATTGCAGAATATAAAACATTCTGTTATCTGGTCAGTTGGGTACATACAGTTCTGCTTTTTCTATTTGTATGCTTCCAAGTGCATGCTTTGTGTACAATAGTGACAGCTATTATATTGTCTATTTAATTACAGCCAGCTCTGTGAGAGTGGCAGGGCTGGCATTTAGCAGATTTGTGGCTGAAAAGCATTCCAGGGGAGTATTAGACACATCTCTTCTTTCCAAACAGAATGTGTTTTAGTATATGATCTGTAGTTTAAAGTAAAGCTCTGGAAAATACTGCTATTTACTGGAACTGTAATCAAAATCTGCTATTGTTTGTACTTGGAGCAGAGTACATGAATGCTTTGTGTAACTGCTTTTTCCCTGGGAAGATCTTAGGAAATTTTCCCTGGCATTCTGACGTCAGAGACATCCTGTTTGATGTCCTCTTCAAAGAAAGCATAATTTAAGGTTAAAATCAGATTTCTCCTGACCCTTTTGGTGGAATTTTGGTGGCTGAGGGATGGAGATGACACCGCATGGTCCGAATGCCCTGTCGTGGTGCTCAGTCACTTTGTACAACCTTTTTCTTTTTATCTTGCCCTAAAGGAGAGAGGTTCCCATCTGCTTTCCCGGTTGTGCACTTTCCACATATTGGAAAATTAAGTCTCTAAGTGTAGGAAAACATGCTGAATTTGGTATTTAGAAACAGTGCAGTTCTCCCTAGAAATGCTGCTGGGCTGTTCAGTGCTGCTGCTAAGGTGTGCAGTGTGTCACCTCTGAAAGGTGCTTTCATTGAATTGGTGTGCATGCATACATACAGGGTGAAAGCAATGTACAGCAATGTACAGCCAAGCTCTTCTATTGGGAAAGAGCTGCTTTGGGGTGCAGGGTGAGCCTCAGAGGGGCTGGCTGTTTGAGATGGCAAACAGAAACAATTGTTGACTTGCTTGTCAGCATTAGAGGCTTTCCTTCCAAGGGGTTTGTGTCAGCAGTGTTAAATCCAGAAGCCCTTCAGAAAACACAGAATGAGTATCTGAGACAAATATCCAGAATTTAGGCTGTCTGTGAGGTCAGGTGAGCAAACATGTATTTTTCTGCAGGTGCACCTGTGGAAGAAAGGCGAACGAAGTATAATATCAAAATATTCGTGTAAACTAGGGTGCTTCATCTGAGAAATGATGGCAAGAGAAATAATTATTGACATAGCCATCCTCTTTTAGGGTGTGGGGTGGGGAGAGGAATGGCCACTGCATCACCTTCAGTGTAATTTYGTGTGTGACCTCAGATCACCAACTSTCTTAAACTCTGTCTTAACAAGGTCACAAACACTTTATCCTGTTCACGCATTTTCTTGTGCATCAATTAGTTAAGAATAGTATGGGAATGAGTATGGGTACAGTGTTAGGGGAAGCACAGATTTCAGAGTTTAGAAATAATCACCCTAGAAGTTGCTTTCCTCTGTTTCACCTTGATCACCGATAATGTGGGGTTTTTAATTGATGATGATGTCTTTTTTTTTAATGGCTTGTAATAAAATTTAAAAATCCTGCTTGGTGCTTATCCTTAAATAAATGTAAGGAATTCATTCCATTATTGCCATTATTGCTCTGTTTACCCTGTTGTGAAAGCAGTCAGAAAGCTATGGTAAATAAAATAAGGATAAATCAATATAACCCATAAAATCAAAATGTTCCAAAAGCAACACAGGGAGTTTTGGTTGTCATGCACTCAAGGTTGCTGTGTAGCTTTAGGCACAAGATGCTGACTCCATGCAGAAGTTTCCTTGAGGTGGGTTGGAAATAAGATTTTGCATCTTCTAGGACAACATCTAGAATTTCAGATGCTTGAAGAATCACTTTCTGACTATTATTCTGAGCTGTATATATGAGAAGAATACTTGACAAACCCAAGCACAAGTAATAAACCAGAAGATACTCAAGCTTTATTTTTCTGAAGTTTCATTTTCATTACTTACAATACCAGTGTATTCAAGGATTCCCAGGAAAGAGACCATTTCCAAAAAGGGGAGGGATGGAAAAGCTGGTCAGGTTGTTCTTTCTGAGTCCCCACTCTCATTTCTACTGTCAGTGTAACTTGGCATTCAGGGCTTTTTGATGTCACTGGAATGCAACAACAGATTGTATTTGCAAGCTTCCTATTTCCCCAGCAGGGCTTTAAACTTCACATGTTATAATTTGCATTTCAATAACGCCTGTAAAGTGTTCAGGTACATCTGACGGAAATACCATGTGAGTCAGTTTTAATCCCTCATGCAAAGTCTGCCAAGCTTGTTTGTCAGCTCTAGTGTTTTAATTCCCATATCTTCAAGTTTGTGGGAAAATGCAAAAAGAAACAAAGATTTCATTACCTTTGCACTCCAAACCGCCTCCTGTTATGTATAACTATATTTGTATGTAAATCCTCCCATACTCAGAAATACTGAATAATCTGACAAGCTATGACGTGGGGTTTTATTTTTGTCAGTAGAACATATGAGAAGAGTCTGACTGATTTTGTTCTGAAAGTTTTTAACCTTCTGAATATTGTGTTTTGCCAATACCATTAGATCATTTTTATCTTCAGCAGAAAAGAATCATTTGGCAATAATTGTAGGCTTAATTGAGTGGACTCACACTGTGCAGTCCCATCTTAAATTCTTCAGTGCCTTCTTTTCATCCTCGATGAGTCTATCAGTCTATCAAAGATTGGATGATTTTGTTAATTTATTTTTTGACGTCTTCATACAATTATTTTCCTCTTGTGAATGTTATCTATTCTAATTAGTTTGCGCCAATTTTTTGCTTTTAATGTGTTGAATCTTTTTAGCAGAGTTAGTGCCTGGTTTTGACAATGAGATATATATAATTGCTTTTTAAAAACGTATTTATCATATCTAATACCAGTCTTCAAGTGCATATTTGGCACAAAAGCAATGAGATGTAAGGATCAGAATGCAGGAAATTAGTATTTCAAGTGTGTTAAATTATAATATTAAATTTATAATTATAAAATAACAACCTTCCAGTAATGACTGCTGAGTGCAGAATGTGAGCAAGGCAATTCATGATGTTCAGCCGGCCAAAAAAATTGCATTTTGGTAACCATATTTTGCTTGTTTAGTTTTTATCATATGTTGGGTGGATAATCCAATCCCTGGAAAAGTCCTTTTTTATGCTGATGGAGTGAATGTAGTTTTCCACATGGAACAGGACTGTTCACAATATTCAGCTGGAAAAGGATTTTTGATAATATTCAATATCTGCTTAGTCTTCTGCATTTGAAGTAACTTTAGGTCAATCTGTGACCCGGGGCTGCAAGATTGAGCAGTGGTGAATTAACCAACCTGCTTTACTTTTTCTAGTTCTTGAAATGCAATGTTCACACAACTCCAGGAACTTTAGATATAGAGATCTTTGTTTTGTTTCTTGAAAGAGCTTTACTTTCATACTTAGAAATGGCTTGAAACCTATTATATATCATAAAAAATGAACCGTAAAACAGAGTAATTTAGACTTTTTTTTATATATTTAGCTTTTCAAAAGCCTCACACATGACATATTAATAATACAGTGATTGATTTGGCAGTGGGGATGGTTTATGAAATGGCTTTGAATGTATAACAGTAATAGTTTCGTGCCATTACATTTACATTTAGACAAGCAAGCAAAACTAGCAGTTGCTGTTTTATATTCCTCATAAAAGCTAAAGCATCCTTTTGAATTTTTTACATATGCAGTAAGAATGAAAGAAAATGTAACCTCTCGAAAGCATTTCTGCAAGCTGTGAATGTGCTGTGATCACTGTTTAGTATTAGTCTTGCTGCCATGTTTTGATATTCTTGTTTGTTTCTTTGGTGGGGGGGGGGGTTTGTTTGGGGTTTTGTTTTGGATTTGGGGTTTTTTGTTTGTTTGTTTTGAATTTTTGGTGGAATTTTTGGGTGATTTTCTTTGTTTTTTAATGTAGCTGTGCAATTCTGTGTAAGGTAAAGAAAGGAGGTTACTACTCTCTTTTAGGGAGTTTACCAAGTGAGAATTTCGTTCTAGGTAACAGTTATTTTTTCATGCTAAGCTGGCATAATTCTTTTGAAAGTCATAGAGAAATGTAACTTGGTTTTCAACTCATTCACATGAGTATTTCAGGTTTTTGGTAAAATAGTTTTGGTAATTTATGTGGTTTTGGAAATGCATATGGCATTTCCAAATGCTTATAAATGCATTATAATGCACTATATAATAATGCTTATAATGCATTATATTTTGCTTATAAAAATGTATGTTTTCCCTCTTTTTTTCATATTTGAATGAAGAAAGTAGAAAAGAAGTGTAAAATTTAATAAATATTAAGATCTGAGTGGACTTGGTGCTGAAAGTTGTTTGTAATACAGCATTCTGGCTTAAGCACAAGCTGGTGTAAATATGTGTTCTGCTGCTTTATTAGTGTCCAGGAATTTTTCATCCTGGTTGTGGGTTTTTATTTTTTTYCTAAGARATCCTGTTGAAATGGGTGATGTRCTTGCAAACTGCTGGTCCATATGTTTGAGGTTTTGTGAGAGAGTTTGTTTTGGTGTCAGATTCCTACTCATTCTAACAGACAGCATTTACTCCAGTCCACCCAACCCCCAGTTTAGTGGAGCAGGGGCAAGTGTGGTGCCACATTTCACTGGATTTCCAGATCAGATTTCCATGATTCTCATGCTGAGACAGAGCAAACACACGGGCTGGGAACAGAAACTTGAGTCTGGCCAAACAGTTTGCAAGATGGTTTCAGAGACTTTGGAATTGGTTCATTCATCACACCTCCCCTTCTGAATTGCAGAAAGAAATGTTTGTTTTCTATTAGACATGTCTTTGAGAAAGCTGACAGTAATTTCCTAGGAAAACGTAGGGAGAAAGGTGTGTTGGTGCTGTTTTGATTTATTGACAAGCTGTGTGACTTGGTCACTGCTTGTCTAATGTAATTACTAACCTAAACTGTGTTATCAGCACACCTTTGTTTGCTTTAACAAGTGCCTGAAAAGTTTGGAACCCTCCCCTGGAGTAAAATTCCAAATACACTGTGTTGTAACTAATGAGCACTTGCTAAAGAGCTGGAGGTAAAGCATGTTCGTCTTTGAGAATATGTTATAGTTTTTTAGGTGGGTTGTTTTTTTTTCAAGACTGTGGTCAGTTGAAAGGAACCCATCAGACCAGTTGAGTCCAACTCCTGGCCCTGCACAGGACACTCTGAGAATCACACCGTGTGCCCTAGAGTGTTGTCCAAAACACTTCTTGAACAGACAGGCTTGGTTTGGATTTTTAAAACTTTAGATTTATAAGGATCGTGACCAGCTGACTGTTGAATATCTCTGGAAATGAAAACTCCCTGCTGCTTCTGGGCCTGTTGTTAGCAGAATCCAGGGCAATGAAATTCTTCTACATCTGTCTGGAATCACTCACATTCCAGCTCGTATCCCTTGTCTCATCCTGTCCCTCTGTGCCTTGGAGGAGAGTCATACCTGTACCTCCCACTATGTAGTTGGAAGGCAGAAATAAGGTTTTCCTTGAAATCTAGGCTTTTAAGCTCTCTCAGAGGTGATGTGCTATAGCAATCTGACCATTTGGTAGCCCTTAGCCAGACTAATTTCAGTGTATCAGGGTCTTCAGTAAAAAATTGCCACCACTGTATGCAATAAAAAGGAAAAAAAAATGATTGGTCTAATTTTCTCCGTGTTTTCCTTATTTTCTTTTAATAGCTTGGACTTCATCATTTTTGTTGAAGTGGTTTGTAACTAGTTCTGACAAAATCGTTCTGCATCTGTGCCATGCTGTCCAAGTCATCCCTGTCTCATAACCACAAAACCCCATTATTCTAGGAAAAAAGCGAAATTGTTTTCCACCATGCTTAAAGAAAAAAAAAAAAAAAAGTGGAGCAAATAAAATTTAGCTTAGCTTCAGAAGAAAGTATTTTGTTTAGGAGCTTTTTTTTAGAGTTTGCAAGTTATGAACATTACAAAAGCTTGGAACAAAATGGCTTTCTGGGGTTTTATTCCTCTGTATTGCTAACTCTCTGTAGCAGCTGGTAGATAAAAACTCTTTTACCTGTCTAGTTAGTGCTTTATAGTTTCAACATTGAAAAACTTGTCTCCAGCAAGTATCACCAATGTGGATTATTTTAAATAAAACCTCTTTTTGTGGTGCTCTACTTTAACTTTTTTTTATGTTTGCAGTAAGGCTATAATAAGGTATCTTGAGCTGAAATATGATTTTTTTCCCCATAAATGTATTATTTGTCATCATGTTACCTAGGCTATTTATAAACAACTCAGATGCCTCAGGAAGATGAATCCTATTAGAATACATTAAGTAACATAATTGTAACAGATGATCCATAGGCAAATACTGCGCTAAACAAATTTCCAGCTAAAAAAAAAAATCAGGCCCTTCATTTATCTGAGATGCACAGATCAAATCTCTCTAAAAGTGTGAAAACCTTTGTCTGAGTTTTTCCACTTGTGAGAGTGTTGGTTTTTTTTTGTAGGAAGACAGATCCTCTTTGACACAGGGAGTAAGGCACAGTCTGCTTTAAAAACACTCCTGATGTTAAAGAGGACCTGTCTCCCTACAAAAAACACTCTCACAAGTGGAAAAACTCAAAGCTTTTCACACTTTTAGAGAGATTTGATCTGTGCATCTSAATAAAATTTCAGGTGCAATGTCTGATTTTTATCACTGCCATAGGATCTGGTGTATAATGCAAAGATAATGATCTCACTAGTAAACTTTAAACATAAAGTTTGTAAACTAATGAACTAGTTTGTAAACTAGTAAGCTAGTAAACATAAAAATAATTCTTGTGTTTGTCTGACTCTGAGGTAGCTTTGCTGACATGATTATTTCTATCAGTCTGTTGTGATTCTGCAGTAAGCTTATTTACCATCTGCTTTCAAGATGTGTGTTCCTGGCTAAAACATGATGTTTCCAGCTGTCACTTGCCTGGTAGTGTTAGGTAGAGAAGAAAAAATTAAAAAGTTGTTTCATCTTCTGTAGAATATTTTTCAAAATTCAGTCTTGCAGTTATTAAAGTATGATATGCTTGAGGCATGGACAGGCAGATGGGATATGATCCTTTGCATCATAGTATCTTCTGCCAGAAGTCATGATTTGGGGGAGATATTTCTTGGTGTTCCTTCATTCCTTCTCCCAAAAAAAAAAAAATAAAAAAAAAAAACCCAAAATCCCCAACCCATTGTTAAGAGATTTAACAGATTTAAGAGATTTAACATTGGTTAAGATATTCCACCTATCTTGATTTCTTTCTTTGAAAAATAAGTTTTGCCTGTATCAATAATTTATAAGGACTGTTAATTTCTGCTGTAAAAGTTGGAAGTATGTACAGTATTGGGTGATGGAAAATTTGCAGGAAAACATTATTTTGTGTTGCACCTTCCCTGTCCACCCCATCATCCCAACTTGTAACTTGTTTTCTGGATTGTTTGTAAGATCTGGATGTAGACTGTACTTATGATCCCAGAGAAAAAAAATATACATTGTAATAGCTGATAGATACTTTGTATCTTATGTAGAGAACTGAAATAAAATTAAAAAAAAAAAAAAATCCAGAAGACAGGAATGTGTTCAGAGCACGGCCAGATGTTGCTTACAAAAATTAGGAGCAAATCTATGGTTTTTTCCTAAGTACTTCAGCTATGTAGTAATGGCCCTAAAATTCTACATTTAGAATGGCTTGGGAATAATACAGCAATACAAAATTCTTAAATACATGGCAAAGACTTAACATTTCCAAATACTTACGCAGCCGGGGCTTTATCAGGCTGTTCAGTTTACCATTCTAGTCTACATTAAATGTGGCAGGTTTTCGTTTTGTTCGATGTCCTTTAACAGTACAGAAGGATATTACAGCTTTATTGTAATATTACAGTTTTGTATCCAACACAGCATCAGGGTGACCAGCAGGTCAGTCTGGAGGTCCATTGAAACCCTTGTTCTGTTTACAATGCTGGCTGTAAAAAGTGGCTCAAGTATCTGTTTTTCCTTTCCAACTCTCTTTTGGATCAGGTGCTGCAGGGCTGGATGTAGTTTCTATGTACTTATTAATCTTTAACAGCCTTCTTCTACTCATATTGTTCAGCCTTCCTTAAATCTGGATGTAACCTCTGCCTCTAACATCCATTAGCAGGGGTTTCACAGAGGAGCTTTTGGCTGGGTGCTGAGTCACGTCATCTGGGTTTGAAGCTGTTTCCTGTTAGCTTCAGTTGATGCCTCCTGCTCCTTATTTTGGAAGATAGAGTGAGGAATCAATTTTTATCACCTTGACCTTGAGGACCGTGTTTTTATATACGTTTGTTATTTCTCCCCTGAGCTGTGTCTTTCTGGAAAGAGACTGAAGTGGGTTTTCTGCTTTTGTGTCGGGATTTTTTTTTTGTACAGAAGTTCTTTTAGCTTTGTCCATCTTAAGTTTCCCTTCTGCAAATCATTTCTGGTTCTGCTGGATCCTCTTTTGAGATAGCAGAGCAAGATGACACACAGCACTGATGTGGACAGACCATGGATTTGGAAAATGGCAAAATTAGTTCTGTGTTGTATTCCTGGAAGTTCCTAACTCGTAGTTTACATTTCTGAAAAATTACTGATACATCAAAAAAAATTCCCCACTTTAATTTCTTTCTTTTTGTCTGTATTTATTTTTTCTCTCAATTGTTGGCCACTCAGTGTCCTGTGTTGCCTCTTTTTTTCCTGACACTTAGGAGAAGCTTGGGATCTCATGGTATTTTCATGATAATGCTGTGAAAGTGTATTGAAGTGAAAAGGAACTGTTTCATTGGTTGTTTAAATTGTTATAGAGGAGCAGGGTGGCTAAATTAAGCTAACTTGGTGAATGGAGAATTCACCATTCTGGTGTTTTCACAAAAACTGCCTCTATTATTTTAGATCTGATTTTTATTCAAGTACATTAATGCACAGGACCAGTGTAGAAAGAAAGGCCCTGGGATGGTATTCATCAGCTGAGGGAAGTGTGTTTTCTTTTTGGTGGCATGGAAATATTTAAGGCTGGGTTGGGTGGAACTCTGAGCAGCCTGGTGTAGTGAAAGGTGTCCCTGTTCATGGCTGGAGGTTTGGAATTAGGATCTTTAGGGTGCCTTTCAACCCACACATTTCTGACTTATGTGACCATGGAGTTATCCTCAAGCTCACCCCATCTTTACACTTCATCAGTCCATGGTGTCTCTGCCAGAAATCGTAGATTTTTCAGTTTTTGTAATTGGAGCTGCTGTGAGCATACCCAAATTATCTTGCTACATCCGTTCATGTGTTTTTAATTGTAGCTAAAAAAAAAAAAAATGACCAGAGAGAAACTCCCTGATGTTCAAGCTCTTTGTACAAGCCAGGGGAAACCAATACCTGATTTAGCTGGCTTTGAGGTGCAAAGGTTGATTTGGATGGCCTAGGAAGAGCCAAAATTCAAGTTTACTATTGCTGACCTCTCAGTAATCTCGTGTGTGCTTTGGGAGTCTTACTGAAGACTAACAAAATTACTTCTTTTTTTTTTTTTCCCCCTGCCCCTCGATACTTAATTAAATGTCAGAACAACCTTGTAATTTATTAACACACTAAACCTTTGTTCTTGTTGCATTCAGTTTCTTTACTTGGTGTCTCTGGATTCACTGGTCAGAACAGCTATGAAAGAAAATAAGTTAGAGCAGGTATCAAGAAATCCACTGCATGTTACTGAAATGGATGAGACTCTTATTTTCTCCCTTAGTGAACACGAAGTAATGGCTGCATTTTTGTTGTTCACTTACACTGAACATCAGGTAGAATATAAATGACAAATGGCCAACTTCTGCTATATACCAAAAATTATGGTAGGATAACTAAACTACCTTGCATTTTTTGCATTTGACTTCAGAAGTGACTGGTTTGATTGTGCTGTTTGGAATTCTGACTTTAAGGACAGTCTTAAAGTGGTGAAACTGAACTTGGAGCTGGAATTACATAAAGATGACACTAAAATAAAGTCATGTAGTATTTCTGTCTCCAAACTGCCTCAGAGTGCTCTGAAAGCTTGTAAATATTGCACGTGACTGACCTTTATCAGTTACTGAGAGCAAGAAAACTCTTCCACGGGGCTAAAGATGGTGCCAGAATCTGTGGACAGGTGTGAGGCTGAAATTGGAGCAGGTGGTTTGTTTGGCATTTGGCCACACATTTAAATCACCAATTCAACTCTGTTCACCTGCAGAATAACCAAAGTGAAACCTCTGTGAAAATGGACAGGCGTACCCCACCCCAGTAAATGGGCTAACACACATTTTTCTGAAAGCACGCAACTTTAATTCCAAATTTTCACTGAAAGGAAAATGCAGTGGTTTTGTCCTGGTTTAAAATGTGTATCTTATTTAGTCTGGGACTGACCTTATGTTTTGGGTTGGTTTTTTGTTTTTTTTTTTCTTTTTCTATTGAACCAAAGAGTAAATCTTTCTCTTTCTACGAAAATAGTTTAGTGCTATGACATCTTTTTGGAACAGAAAATTAGGGAAATGACAAAAGAAACCTCTCCAAATACTAGAATCTGTGAGCATTAGTTCTGTTTTTTTTTTTTCTTTTCTCCTTTTTAACAGAAACAAGGATGCTAGAAACAGATGAGATATGAAATGTCGATACAGTAATATATATATTTTAAATTGTGGTGATTTTTTTTTTTGTATTTTGGTTCCAGTCCTCCTCTTTGCATGCGATCCATCCAGCTGTGCCCAAACATATCCATGTGGATCTTAATACCCATGGAAAGCTGGTTTGTAAGATTGGCGCCCTGATTTGCATGTGAAAACCCAGTGATTACTGTCAGAATGCTGCAATCAGAGATGCAAGTTGGAAGTTCCACCATGTCCTATATAATTTCAATTTAGAAAATGAAATGAAGGTGCTCTGCATATGTACTTTTCATGCAGAAATTATAAATAGGTATTGAAACTATTCGTTAAAATTGTTAGACAAAAAAATTACTGAACAGGCCTCCAAGTTCTGAGAAAGAAATCTGCATGATGAACTCAGCTCAGGATTATTTCACAGTTTTAATGATGGATAAGTTTTATTGAGTGTGTGGTGTGATGTTAAATGGCACTGTGTAGATTGGAGAAGTAGATGAGGGGGTGGTTTCCAGTAATGTAGAAAAGAATCTGAGGTTTACAATGACAGGTGAGTCAGAGCAGCACTATTCTGGTACTATTATATATAGCCTCTTTTGGATTAGTTATTTTACTCATCTGTAAAATTTCCATTTGATAAATGCTGTATGCATTATAGATGTTTTTCCAGGGGAAAAAAAATAAAGATTTGTAGAAAACTTCAGTTGCCTATAAATTCATAGTAGTGTTTTCCAATCTCAATGGTTCTTCCTCCCACGTGCACCCACACTGAATCAGGCTTTAATCTGATTTCTTTTCTGCTCCTTTAGAAACAAAAAAAATGCTTCCTTCCATTGATGTTCTGTATTTATGTATTAGAAGGATTTCTTCAATTCCAGATCTGTTTCCATGCAAAGACTCCTTAGAGGTCAGCTTGGCTGTTTGTGTCAGTATGGCTGTACACAGGCTGCCTTAAATCCGAAGTGAAACAAAAATATATATTCTAAATCTGATTTTGCTTCTAGGCAAAGTAAACTTGCATAAATCAGACATTCTTTTAACTGGTAGCTTCTTCATTCCAAATACGAAATTTTGAACCTACTGTTAGCCCTTGCTATATTTACTTCGTTAATAGTTAAGACCAGAATTCAGTGTTTCACTGCAGCATTTTCAGTTCTCATTATTTCTGTTTTCAGTTATAGAGTCTGCACCTGGATTGCATTTAATTTCTTCAGCTCATACCTCTGAACAGTCAAAAAGAAATCTAAAAACACAGAAAAAAAATGCTCAGACTGAAACACCACTGAATACTTATTTCTTAAATGTTTGAGTTTTTTCTTGTACATTATTTTTTAATGCACTACCACAGCATAATTTTTTACTTCAGGGCATGTTAGAGTATGTATTTATAATGAGACTGACTGTGTTCTTTCTTGCTCTGGTGCACATGGCTCTAGTGAAGTCATTGGGCTTATGTGAGACTTGCTAAGGTAATATTCAGACTATTAATCTTTACATTAGTCTCACGTGGAAGAGCAGCTAATATTCAAGAGTGAATTTAAGGTTATTGCTGTGAGTTCCAAAGTTATTTTATTCCATTGTTCCATATTTTTCTCATTTTTCCCTCTTGCTTATTTTGTTTCTTTGGAAAATTACTATTTCTGAATATTGGAGGCCATCAGGAGCAGAATTTGTTGTTTTCCAGGATGCATTCATACACAACATGAATTGTTATTCATGCCGTGTACTAAGTCAAAACTCTGGAGAATTTTTCAAAGGGATTATGTGGAGTTAGATTGGAAGGGTGAGGAAAATATTACAAGCCAATCTTCCTGCAGGGTAAAAGGCTCAGTGCGAGATTGGATATACATTATTTGTGTTGTTGCTTGCTCTGGGAGGAAAGTAAAAGAATCTTAATGCAGAGTTCAAAAAACAGGAAAGGAAACCAAAAAGTGAGTAAATGCAAGTTTTTTTTCAAAAGGTATCCCTCTTAAATGTCTCTTTATTCAGAATATCAGTCTGACTGGATATAAGAGTGTTGGCACCAGCTCCACTTAGACATTAATTAAATAATCCCTTAGTTAATGATGCTTGTCTGTTATGCATTGGATTATAGGGATCATTGCTGATGGCACACTGTAGGTAATAATTTATGGTGAATTTCTTTTAGCTAAAGCTACGTGGTACAGCTACAGAGATGGTGGAGATTTTACTCAGAGAAAACCTCAGGAACACTGGACTTTGGGAAGAGGAGAAAGGAGGAGAGATGGTTCGATACTAAATTATGTTTGCTGATGCCTTGTAATGGAGAGAAGAAGGGACAAGTAGGAAATGACAGCAATATTGTGTGGACACTTATTAAAAAAAACAAGCCAGTGCAAGAGAAGAGGTGGCTGAGGAGGGCAGGAGAGAAGGAAACCAGTAACAATAACAAAAATTTAAATGCTGCCTTTGGAATTAGAAGGAGCCTGGCCTGGTGGTGTTACAATAGTGGGGACACCTTCTTAAGTACAATTTACAAACATATATCCTGATTTTGAACAATTATTTGACAACATGCATGAAATTTAGTTCATTAATAYGGAAAATTAACWTTWKKTWTTTTTMATTTTGAWCARTGTTCAGAAATTTTTGCAGWCCAAAGGARCTGTATGTAATCATSATACAATACTTTTGTGCACAAGCCAGAGCAGTCCCAATYTGACCCATGAGCTGTTTCTTGCAATATTCAGTAAGGACAATATAATTGAATATCGCAATCCTGCTGCTTTTATGAATGGCTGCTTCACAGATTGTGCAGGATTCGGGAGAATGCTCCATTCATTCCACACTGATAGCCCAAATGAATAATAATCTGTTCATTTATGTATTTACATTCTGTGGACATTTAGAATGTTCACCTTGAGCAGAAGTGTGAAATACCCATCGGTTGCTGTTCAGAAGTTCTTCAGAACACCTTAGAGAAAGTTCTCTCACACTGATTTGCAGGAATAAGGTGCACAATAGATGCCAGTTCTGTTGTGATAGGTCGTGGTTAGATTTGCCTGTGTAATGTTATTAGGGGACATGTTTCCACCAAGTCCAAAAGAACAGATCAGTAGTTGTTCAGAAGGTTTCTCTGCTTGTATGAAATCATTTATGTAGAGGGAAATGGAAGTCCCTAGTTAGATACCTAGTTAAATTATTTTCCTCTTTATGCAAGGAACTGTTTACTTTAATTGTTGARCTGTTGTTATGAATGAACACWGTGRGTGCTGAGTTATGAATCCTGCTTCCCATCTCTGATAAAACCTTGTTATTTCTCTTCTTTGAATCCTAAAATATTTGTCATATCTTTTTCAGCAAATATAGTAAACAGTAAAGCTTTAGTCTTCAACAAAATGCTTTCCATTCATGGAAACCCTTCTGGGAAGCTTAAATTAGCTACCCTTACGTTACACACTGTTGAAATGCTCTGAGCCACTATTGCATAATATGTTTTCCAGTATCYCTGGAAGACTCAGTTATTATCACTTTAATGACAAACAAAACTCTATGCCTGTGAGCTCAGAATGAGTGATAGCTAAATTTTGTGGTTATTTTAGGGTAGCACAAGTTCCAGATGGAATAGTTCTTTTTATGTCTACAGATWTTTTTTTCTTGAATATAAAACATTTTAATCTCCATTTTTACATTATAACTTTTCCATTATATTTTTATTAAAATGAAGCAGTTGGAAAATGGACTTTTTGTCAGCTCATTCTTTATAGTTTTGGGGTTTTTTTAATAGWAATGGCCATAAATCACAGTTAATTCAAATGCAGTGCCTCTTCYAGTCCGTCCTCTCTTTTTTGTGTTTGTAATTATCAGGGTTTTACTTGATTATTGTGCTGAAACTGGAACAGTACCTCACTGTATTTCCCCAAAGAACTTCCCCATCAGCTTACAGCATTCAGCTCAAGTGTTGGGGCATGAAAGAGAGGAGGAAAGATGGAAAAGAAAGCTGATGATGACTTTTTTTGATGGTTTTGTCTTGTCTCCAGCAGTTTCTTGCCTTTTGAGACTGATTTTGTTTAAAGCTCTGCTCAATTTTTGTAAATATTCTAGCACATGGAAAAGGTTTGGTTTGGGGCTTTTTGTTTTTGCACTTAATGCTTTTTCTGTTGTAAAAAATGTACTCTAGTGCCATGCATCAATTATATAGGCTTCTGAGATGGGAAGAGGAAAGGAAAATAAGATGTTTCTGAGACCTTTAAATAACCTACTCAAAATAACTTTTTGCCTGAATAATGTTTCATTATTTTGTTCTGACCTACGCAGGTTAGAAGCACAAGCTATGCCCTAATGGAAACAGAAGCATTCTTATTTTTCTAATGATATGAAAGTACTGGATTTTTTTAAACTGCTGGAAAGGTTTGGGTGAGTGAGGGTGAGCTTTCACTGAGCCAGACAGTCACAGGCTCCACACACTGGGGATGCTTTAGAATGATATTGCATTGCTTTAGGATGAGTATAACTTGTTAATGCCTAGCACAGCTATGGCTAGCATTRATATTAACCAATAAATATTGTATTCCTGGGAAGTAGATTTATGATTTACTGTTAATTGAGGAGAAAAGCCCCAATAAGCTTTTTTCATAACTGGATCCGGAAATTAAACAGGCAGAGAAAGCTGTATTTTAATATGGGTTCAGAATATKTCAGGTCATAATCTTCAGTTTGGGTTACATTTTTTTCCCCTCATTTTAAACCTGGTAAGAGATAAGGGCTTTACCACCCACCCTGATACAATTTAAGGTGCATTTTGTTTTCATCTGTGAAATAACAGAAGGGCTGCTGGACTTCATAAATTTAAAGCATTTTTAAATTGTGATAGGGAGGCAGCAGAAAATCAGAGTTTTTTGCAATTGTCCATGCTAAGGGCTGAGCAAATGCTCTGCAGCTCCACCAAGGCAGCAGTGTCTGCACTCTGAAGTATTAGAAAAAAACACCAACCCCTCCTGCTGRTAAAAGTTTAGGCCAAAAGGGATTCGTGCAGTTTCTCTGTTCTTTCTGGCTATTCTTAAATATTGAAAAAAAAAAAAATCGTGGGTAAGATATTTGATTAGTATTCCTAGTCCTTTAAATTTGCCATGAATTTTTATTCACATGAAGTTTCCAGTCCCTTGAAGATACTGAATGGTATCTTTTTCATTTTCAACTTTTGTTTGAAAATGATTACTCCGTTCAGGTTTTTTTTGGTTTTTGTTTTTCATTTTCTGGTGTTTAAGTGTTTCATTTRGAAAATGAATGTTCAGGCCACTTTGTCTTGCCCCAGTCTGACCCGCTTTGCAATGGAAATCAGATTTAATTACTTCATCTTGAAAGTGAGCAGATTTCTGAAACATCTGTGGAAGCATTTTGTCACTAAAATGTATTTCTTAATGGTTCAAGCAAAGGTCTTGTTGAAAGTGGAATAGATGAAACAAGTAATCTCCTCAGAAATGAAAGGTTCATAGTAAATTTGAATATTGTTGAGTTGTTGAATTGACAGTTTCTGCCCCAGAGTTCTCCCTTTGATTCCTTTATAAAGAAGCAACACTAAAAAATGTTATAATAAGTTACCATACAAAAATATTGGATAACAGAATATGTAACAGTAACATTTCTAGRTTGGATTTATGTGCATGTTTTCCATAGTGGTAAAATTACAAAAGCAAAGGTGATGATGATATTGGAGCAACTATTTTTTTTATAAAAATAACAATTCTGAAAAGCTGAAACAGTCAAAAGCGGATTTATCAGGCAATTATTGAATAATACATACATAGTAATGCAATGTAATTATTCCTAGAAGTTTTGAATGGTGAGATTGGCATGAAAATCTTTATCTGCTGTATGAGTGCTGCTGCTGATGCCCTGAGGATGCAGGGAAATGCTGGGAGGGTGTTGGAGTGAACTGGGGTGGCCTGCATCTCTCTGTGTGTGTGTGGGTGTGCACAGAGATGCTCCTGGTGGAAAATATTCCCGTTCAGATGGATGGCAATCATTGCTGAGTGCTTTTAACTTYTTTATTTCCATGAGTATGTTTATGCAGCTTCCTGTGCCTTCCATCCTAGTACCATTCACTATCAAGATTTTGGTTTATTGCTCTGTATTAATTAAGCTTAATTTGCATTTCATATATATATATATTTAAGTTGTTTATATGTATGTACTACATGTGTGTATATACATCAGAGACRTATTTACATATACACACCTTGATACACTGATTTATATGTGTATATACATATATTTATACACTGATTCACATACAGACATACACATACAGAATCATGTTTTGGAATGCATCAGGAAAGAACGAAACCTGCTAAACATATGCAAAGAGTGAGATGCTTCCACTTTTTCCTCCTGTGGAATCTGAGATATAAATCTCCACTTTGTTCAAGTGCTACAGCTCACTTGAGTCAGGGAATTGTGCCTGGGAATAAAGTGCCTGGGGGAAAAAAAAAGCAAGCTTTTTAATCCTYCTCACAGTTGTTAATCAAAATTGAGAAATTAACAGTACTTGTTAATAACAGTTCTTGAAATAAGWATGGAATAAATCTATGAATGTTAAAGGTGCATGAAACTTTCTAAATAATTTTGGATCTTATGTGTTATAATTAATTATATAGAAAAACACAATCTCATTTCTTTTTGGAATCTTTGTGAAACTTGAGAGCATTTTATTCAGGGAAATAATTTTTGTCTAAAGAGTGAAAAACGTTTTTGTTTTGTACTCAAGTAACAAAACGTTAATGTGTATTAGATGAGCAGATATCTGTGAAAATACCATTTTTACACGCAAGTATTCTCTCTCAAATAAATAATTTGAGATTTCCACAGCTTTTTACACATGAAATCWTCACTTAGTTCCTTCCAAGCAGCCTAAGTCCTGCAAACAGAATGAAGCAGGCACAAGGAAAAGTTGCCTGCAATACGTGTAGAAGTGCAAATGGTTTGGGGTCTGCTGGGGGAAGAGTAATTACCAGCCAAGAGTAATTACCAATCTTGTTTGTTGGCACTGCCTTGGCCCTGTCTGAGCTGGAGCTCATTTTCCCCATCACAGCTCTCCCTGAGCTGTGCTGCATTGGTACATAGAAAGGTGCTGCTCACACCCTGGTGTTTTGGCTATGGCTGAGCAGAGCTGGCACAGCAGCAACGCTGTCTCTCCAACATTCTCCTCTTGCCYGTGGGCTGGGCAAGATCTTGGGAGGGGCCATAGCTGGACAGCTGATCCATCTGACCTAAGGGATATTCCACACCATACAATGTCTGCYCAGCGGTAAGAGACAGGGGACAGGGACGCTGATTGAGAATAAATTGCATTCTTTCCATGTTTTTTTTCCCCTCACTTTCATTTCCTGCTGAAGCAACGTGATGATCACCAGCCAAGTCAGCCCCCTGCAAGCATAAATCTCAGGCTTTTTGCYTTTGGATGTTGCTGGTTCCTCTGCAATAGCTGTTGGTTACCTTTCAGTGCATAAGGCTTCTGTTTGCATARCTGTTATTAGCCATGGATATTCAGCTTTCACTCTCAGAATATATTCAGATGTAGAAATTCAGTTGAATTCAATGTTACCTTCACAACTCATTCACTAATATGTGGGTTYATGGAAGACCTACTAATGCCCTGTTATGTGGCAAACATGGTCTGTCTTCCTATATGTAATGAAAGCAGATTTTTTTTTTTTTTAATTTATTATTTTTTTTCTGAAAAAGCTGTCCCCAGGTGAAGCTTTCTAGAAACTTCTGTTTGCTGGCATAACAAACTCTCTGTATGTGATTTCTGCTGTCCTGCAGTGTTTTTCCTTCGAAATCACAGGCCTGGTAACAATGCTGAAATCATCGACTGCTTTATTGCACTTGTAACTGTCATAGTGCTCTGATTGAAATGTTCCTCCTGTGTAATCACTGTGTAATCACTCTCCTGATCACGCAGCAACACGCACAGTTAACACGAATCCTTCCTCATAAGAACTGTAATCAATGTGCTGTGTCCCTTCCCAAGGTTAGAGCCAGCTTGAGCTTTCTTCGGTTAATAGACCTATATGTGTCAAAATAACTGGTATTTTCCAACTCACTGGCAGTGGCCTGAGTATTCCTGGATCAGATTTTTCATTCAGCAGAGGAAAGCATTTTCTTTGGCCTCTGGAGAGAAAGAGATGCTCCCCATCAAAATAGTAATTTTTTCCTCTTCTCAGGTGAAAAGTACCTGTCAATGTTAAACTCCTCCTTCTAACGTCAGYGTAGGAAAGTACCTCTTGTAAATCCAGACAGGAGTATTTACTTCATTGCTTATTTTTGGATAGTAAAGTGATAGCATAAAGAGCTGAACAGAGACAGAGAGCACATGCTGGGAAGGGCAGTGCTGAGGCAGTTCTTGAAGTTTCTCTTGATTCTACTTGTGTTGATGGTAGCAAGGGATGATAAATGCTTGCTGTCTATTTTCAGTATCATGTATGTAGGACTTAGTTTTTAATGGACAAAGAAAATTATTGCTTTTCCTATTAGTGTTAATACTTTTTGGCTAAGAATTATTTCAGCTCTCACATTCTTCCTAGAAATGTTGGTTATTGATCATACAGGAGCTGTTAGTCCTTCTGGAGTGACTAAAATGCTCATAGGAGCCGTTGGTTTCTGACTCTACTTCTGAGGCAAAGTGTGCAATGCTGGAAAAGGTTGGGTGATCTGATCCAAACACAAAATTTTATCTCAGAGCTGCTTATGCCATTCTCCTGAGAGAAGACAGAAATGCTATGCAAGGAGCTGTGTCCTGAAAGCTGCTCATGGATCAGAATTATTTGAGTCTCAGCCAACTGACAGACAATTTTGTATCAGCTTTATCATCATTGCAAGGCATTCTGTTCATTAGCTGTGGGTAYGTGCTCTGTTCCTACATGCCCTTATGAGTACTCTTGCATGCAATCTTCTTTTGATTTATACAGTAGAGAGAGAAGACTTTTTAGTTGCTGATTCAAATTTTTATAAAATTCTGATTTAAGTAAGTATAAAGCAGYGCAGTAACTTGCTCTTATGCAATGTGTAGTTTATAAACTGTTTTTCTTACGATCAGGGCACAAAGCTGTTTTTGACATTTGTAAATCCCGATCTGGTCTCCAGTCATCAAGGATATTATTTGGATTTGCAGTGATATGAGTAAATATATGCAGAGGAACACMGGAAATTCTAAATGCTGTTGACGGGTTTTGACAGTCTTAATCCTGATCTCATCCAGTATGTTTCATGCTATTGACAAGGGAACTATTCTTTTTCTTTCTGTTCATATGTAAGCATATATTTGGAGTGTTCTGAGGTATTTGTCTTGTTATAAATTCCCATTTAAAATGTTCACAAAGATTAGCTTGGTGTCACTGTTTGTAATTTTGCACTTCAGGGAGGAGAATAGCAGAGAGTTTCCTTGAATTACAATACTGCATGCTTAAAAAAATGTGGTAAAAAGGGGACATCTCTGACCCCTTCCTCTGCCAAATGAGTGTGAGGTTACATCCTCTCAAATGTCAAAAGTCACCTCAGTTGTTGGGGACAGCTCAGGAGGAGATGGCTTTCTGTGCACAGTGCTGTTCTTCCATTGCACCCCAGAGCTCCAGGGTGCAAGGAGGACTCACCCTGTGCTTTCCAAACGCTTATTTGAACCCACGGGTCCAAGACATGAATTTGATTTCACAGGATTAGGGAGACATCTCTCAGCTTTGTTCACACATAATTTTGCAGGGGTTCATGCAAGTCTCTGTGTCAGGGCAGGTGGGACCCATTTTGGAAATGCCTGTGCCTTTCACGTTCCTGGATATGTCCCAAGAGATCCGTGTCCTACTGCATAATCCCCTATGCTGTGCTGTGGGCATCATCTTCTACATGGATCCCTCAGCAGAATGGTTTGCTCTGTAAACATACTCCTAATCTGCTATTTTTATCTTTAGAATTCTGTACAAAAAAAAAAAAAAAATCCTTCTTAGTGAAAAGATTTTCAGAATGTTTGGTAGGCTGCCCGTCTCTCATTGAAGTGGAAGAAGTGTCGCATGCAGGCTTTTTTTAGCCACATGGTCCTTTTCATCCACCTAGCATATGCTGAGGAGATCAGGATATCGAGTGCTTCACTTTGGAACAAATACTCTTGCTGAGAGTAAATATGGCTCAGTGGAGAAAACGGAATAGAGGAGTAGAATCTGAGTGATTTGTGGAATTTTTGTATAAATATATTCCAGCAAATGTTTCTGTGAAAATGTAGGCAATAAATGCATTAAGAAGGCACAGGATAAAGCAAAAAAAGCAACTAATGATGGCAGCAGGATAACACTGTGGATCTTGTGTTTTCCCATGCAGACAAACTCAGTCCAGTGGGGTTCTTGCATACTTTATTTAATATTTCACTTCCCAGGTATCTCCTGGGAAGATACCTGGAAAAAAAATAAATTGATGCAGTGGGAGTACAAATTTAGCTGGGGCTTTATCCATCACATGTATCTATTCCTTGAAGGGTAAATATATATCTGAAAAACCTATAATTATACTTAAGCCACTGTTGCAGCTTGTGTTGCAATCTGTTCTCATGGAGAATGCAGAAGATAGCGAGACAATAGATCACAGCTAGGACTGAATAATAACCTTACCAAAACATTCCAGTAGCATTTTAAAATGCTCTTCTGCATATCATCCTTTTTACTTTTGTGTTGCCTAATGAAAGCGCTGTGGAGCCACAAAAGAGGGTTTCTGAGGTTTTATCCTTCCTGGCTCATCTCTGTGTTTATTCTTACACTGTGTGACATGATCACAGCTCTGCAGCCATCCGGAGCGAGGTTTGATTGTCTGCCTGTGCAACGTGAGGCAATTCAAGGCAAAAGGACACTCGTAAGTTTTATTTTGGTTGGTAGATTTTATTAGAAGYGGTAAGCGAAAACCTGGCTTGTAAAGGCACGCTGAGATTGTTCCTTTAAAAGAACAAACTTGGACTGAGTGCCTGTTAGTGAAGGAGAAGTGTATTTTAATGGGATCATGAAGCATGCCAAATGTAGTTTATTTCCATTCTTATATTATTATACCACTGTGCTCATCCCTGGCACCCACCGGAATCTTGCCCATTGTTATCTTTGTCATTTTAATTGACAGAAATGTGACATTGAGCCAAAATAAATGAAGTATAACTTTCAGCTGATGGAAAAGGCTGCCCAGTCTATAGTTGGAGATGTAGATAATACTTACCTGTTCCTAAAATGCCTGTAAAACACAGATAATGAGCAATATTTGACTCCTATGGGTTTGAGTCCGTGAATAGAAGCATTCTCTTCATGGAGAAGAGAATGTAAGCATTTGTGCTTACTTTCTCTGCTAAAAGGACAGTAGATGTAATCATACAGATGTAATGAATGCTGAAAACTCGTTTGCTTGTGGTGGATTTCTTAATTAGCATGAAAAAAAAAAMCATTGCTTTTACTGAGGTGAACATCATGGTCCTGATGCAGAGGCATTGCTATCAGCTCGTTTGGTGAGGCTTTGGTACCATTATGCTTCAGGGAACGTAGATGAATTCCTTTTCTGTTCCAAAATTAAAGAATARTTTGGGAGAACCTGTGTCAGTACTTCAGTTTTTGTAGGGATGTGTGTGCTTTTCTTAAGCACATTAGGATAGGTTTCAAGATGAACCATGAAAGAGCAAAGACACATCTGCTTGGGAAATGAATGTCAAGGAGTAACTGTCAGCAGTTTTCCTGTGCACCCAGATTGGCATCCTGATCTAGTTCTAGTGGTTTATTTTTACTTTAATAGCAATATTGGAGCTTAGCACTTGTAAATGATGCCAGTATGGAAGGAGTTGTAAACAGTTTTGGATATGGGATAGTAATTTTGACAAAAGGAGAGGGCAGTCCCTAAAAATACTAAATACTGTAATTGGGAAAATGAACTTTAAAGCGTAAGTAGTGATAAGTAGCAAAATGATTCTTTGTATTTTCTATCTGACTCGTCTGAATAAGTTAATAATGTGATAGTTGTAAATTGAAGTAATTGCCTTCTAAGGATATATCATCAAAACTCTGGTTTGCATTTAGCTAGAAGGCTTTGTCCAGGTTTTGAGCCCATTTTTAAAGAAAAATCTGAATAAATTACATTGAAACACCAACAGGCAATTAAAATAAAGTCATGCATGAGAAAATATTAATGGATTACCTTTGTTTTGTTTTGTTTTATATAAAAAAGGACTCCATAGAATATGAGCAGAACTTTAAAAATGCAGAATAGTTTGATGAAGTGATTGATTGTTCTCTGAGAAGGCTGTGTGTGGGATGGGAAGAAATTGTCTGTTTGCACTAGCTCAGGTTTTTGGATATTTTGGATATTAGGAGAAGATCCACCATTAAAAAACCCCAAAAAAATAAGAGAAAGAAAACTTCCTTTTGTTTGATATTTCAAGGTAGTTATCCAAATATCAGGTGTCATGTTGATAGCTCATCATGATCCTTTTTTACCTTTAATTTCTTTTGTGATCCTATTTTCTCTTTTTCAATGACAAAATGTTCATTTATTATGGTTGGCAGCATTACATAATTCTAGTGTAATTTAATGTTAGCACKCACATTAGTCCATAACTCCCTGAAAAGCAACAGCAGCAGTGTATGCTTTGSGAGTTGATCATGTTTTGTTTTGTTTTTCAATTTGTGTTGAGATTTTATGCAGTGGTATTTTTGGGTAGATGGAAAACCTAACTGGTATTTATAATTTTTCATGCATTTTGTTGCTGTGGAAGGTGCTATTTTATGTATAATATATATTTTCTTAATCAGCTTATGAAAAAATTGAACAGATTGTAACCTGGTCATTCTGCTGTTAAATCAGGCAGACCTGCAGAGGGAAGAATCTGACAGCTTATGATCATCACATCTAAAATCAATTAGTGRCATTCAGTGGAGCAGTTAAAGGAAATCATCGTAACAGCTCTCATATTGCAGGACACATAGATCCACTATGGGTCACAAACAAAACAGACAATCAGACATGCTGCAAGAGCTAATAACAGTCATCATCTGCAGGAGAGCAGCTGAGTAGCAAATGTTAGGGCTCAAAAGAAAGTCTGAGTGCTCTGCTCCATGAGCACCCTTAATGGTTCATGAAAATGGAAAGATCTCTCTGTAGCATCCCAAAACGTGACAGAGACCACCCTAAAACCACCAGAGTCAAACCTTCCTTTGTGAGGTGGAGCACATGTACCTCCCACTGCACCCAGCGTGGGGAGTTCCACACAGATAAATAAGATTAAATTGACTTGGATAGCACTGTAATATAAATTATCCRTGTGACTTCTGTAATTGTCTTGCTGAGTTGAGAAAGCAGGAAGTCAAAGGCCAGGCAGGGCTGTTTGGATGAAGCTGACAGATAATTATTTACTTTTTTTGCAGTAGGCACTTATTGTGAGCATGTTCCTTTCAGAAACTAATTTAGCTTCCAGATGAGATTAAAATAGGGACAAAGATAGGTTTACCTCAAAATAATTTGGGAAGATGCAAATTAACTCCTCATATTTCAGGAAGTAAAAGTCTTGCTGACTGGGCCYCATTTACCATCACAGTTTTGTTTCTGTTGTGAAGAGTGTGTGCTCAAACTTTGCGAATAAAGCTGTTGTATTAATTTAGTTAATCACTCTTTCCATGAAAYTGTTTGAGCTGTTACTTTTTCCATGATTTTAAAATATCTTGCATCTGACATACTTGACCTTTCTCATCCACTTACAGCTGAAAACGGAATCTATTCAGTAGAGCTCTCAAAGCATCCAGATTGGGGACTCCAGCAATCTCACAGAGGAAAGAAACAGCCCTCTCTGTACAATTGGTATCTCAGGAAGAAATAGGGCACTTGAGGACTCATTTGACAGAAGAATCCCGACGAGTATTCTTACCACTTCTAGTAAAGATGATGATAGGGATTAGGAATCCCCTAGTGCAGGACCTCTCTATAAAATCTGAGCAGCTCTGCAGGATACTTGGAAAAGACTTCACACAAAATCTTTTCTCTGTATTTTTTTTTTTTTTTCAGAAGTCTGCTATTGCATCTTGGCTCGAGTGTTATCCTTTGTCCCTTGCAATTCTTTATCTTTCATACTTCCCTTGGCTATTAAAAGCTCCTTCTGTTTGCTTTAATCTCCTTCTGAGTTTTTCTGCTTGCCTGAAATACAGTTTAGAGTATCATAGTCCTAAKAAAGCCTCAGAGACCAATGGCTGAAATTGCCAGGTTTTTTACACAAAATTAAATATCTTTCTTAAAAATCACATGCTTCCAGTGTTGATAAGACATTATACACTCATTTATTTCTGTKTTGGAAGACAACTGCTACACTGCTAGGAGAATCTCAACACAAACTTCTAAAGATTAAAATAAAACTGTTTCTAATACAAATCAATGACTATTAGAAAAGTGAGAAAAAAATTAGGCCCAGTATTTTTTGGAATGGGGTTAGCAAATGTTGCTCCTCTGTGTGGAGTAAATACATGTCAGTCATGCTGCCTAAAAATAGTTTGGGGGCTATTTTAGCACCTTTCATTTTTGTTTTTTAAATTTGGCTTTAAACCAAATTTTAGGGGATAGTTCCTCTTGTATTTAGGCCAATGTTCTAGTCCAAGGGGAAATAGTTTGCAGTTTAAGTTTAGTTTGCAGTTTAGTTTAAGGCCTCTGAAGGGAGGCCTTAAAGAGGATTTAGAAGGAGCAGAAAATTTTAGTGCTGTGTTTTTCTGGTTCTGCTTCCAGAGTTCAYGAGGCTGCCAAAGCAGATTTTGCAAACGGTTCTAAAATCTCATCTCTGATGCTGTCTAATGTCCCTGGCTAGTAAGAGTGCTTTATAAATAACCCCTGGTGGGTTTATTATTTATAAATAATCCTGGTGGAGGGCACCTGAGAGAGGCTCTGTGCRGTGGCTGAAGGGACCCAAAACAACGGGCACAGGGGGCTTGTGAGGGACCATGGGGCTGCAAGTAAAACAAAGAAAACTCTTTTCTCCACTTAAAACTGCTGCTAACATAAAGTTTGCTGATATCCTGACCTCCATATGGCCAGAARCTTAAAATTATTTCCTAAAGGAGTCAGGCAGCCCCTTGTGTGCCACCATATGTCACCTCAGGTTTGCAGAAAGATCCCAGGGTTTCATATGGTGTCTCCATCCAAGGATGTCTTGAAGATCTTGTGCATTATATGCATTACTTATTTTGTGCCTTGAAAAGTTCTTTCCCAAAATCAGAATTGTTTGCCCACAAACGTGTTGAAATTTTAATACAATTGAGATTTTTTTTTAGTTATATATRCATTTATTATGTTAATATCTAAAATCTATATTTGGAGCATATGACTTCCCTAACTATTTCTGGCTATGACTAAATTAATATGTAGAATTAGCCATAGAATTTAAAATGCCTGGTTTAGTATGTATAAGAGACATATACCCTTCTATGAACTGTCATTTAAAATGAACTCTACATTCTCCAAATTACATTACACTGGGCTTAAATTACTATTCAAGCTACCATTTACTTTGACTAATCAGGTTAATGGATTTAAAAATCGGCTTCAAAGATGACAGGTAGGTGGAACAGAAGCATCACACTACTGCTTATTTCCAAATAAAATGAGTGTGAAAGAAAAAAGACCAGAATATGAGAGTCAGATTTTCTTCTGCGTTAATCTGACAGTTTAAGAGTGTTTCTGCCATGTATCTGCAGTACAAGTCCTCTAAAATGTTAATCTTTCTGCATGTTTTACAAAAGGAACGGACAAAATTAAACATTGGCCTYACACGTTTGTATTTAATAATTCTAGCTACACATAATTGTAGCAGATGATTACTGCTTATTACTGTAGAAAGATTATTTGCAAAAACACTTAAAATTCTGTTGCATTTGTGTTATGATTAGATTAATTAATTGCCTTTTTAGGCAGAAGTGTAGTGATTCCATGTAAAGGAAAAAAAAAATCCCTCTTCCTTCTCAGGTAGTTTTTAGACCATTTGAGTTTCACARTTAAGGACGCTTTAATGTTTGGCTCACCTTGGCAGCTGTGTCAGGATTTGTCAGTCTGTGACCCCACGTGTCAAGGATCTGAAGGTGATGCTAGATATTCTAGTTTCTTCTTAAAAATGCTGATAATAACCTATCCTATAAAATTTCGAATTGATTAATATATTATTCATTAGTTTTGCTGGCAGAGCAGTGTTCCTCTATCTTGAGCGCACTGGCAGTTTTGGGAACGCATCCTGAAGAACTCTCAGCCTAATGCAGGGAACACATGGTACAGCCCTGCTGCTGGAATAAGTGCCTCCAGACAYAGAAGAGCTTTAGCCTGATACTCTSCAATCCCYTAAATGTCAATGTGGAACACTCAGCTTATGTCAGCACTTGAATATGCTTTTAGTGCCCTAGAAATGCTTCCTCACCGCTTCAGAACAAAAAYGCGTGAGGAGCAGCTATGTCATCTGAAGTTTGGAAAGCAAAGGCACAAGGAAATGCAAGCGCCAAGWTTTTTGTGTTCTTGTTTTCCCTGAATTTAGGCAGCAGCCCAAAGGTGGAATCAGCCATAGGAAAAGCAGAAATTTAGTTAGCACAATGTCACCATGGTGTTCATCAGTCTCTACTGTGCTTATTCTCATGAAAATTCTGTGTGGTTGAGCCAGTAGAGTTGCTCAGATCTTACCAGTGAAGACAAATGATGGAGAGAGAGCTCACAGGCTGTGGAGAGTCTGTAGTCTTTGCAGATAAGTGCCCATTTGCATTTTTGAAAGAATCCTGGTGATTCAGGTATTCAGGCATTACAAACTTTATAAAGAATCCAAACTTTAGACATGTTGCCTCTGTTCAGTAATGTTCTTTGTTTCACCACTGGGCTCAGTCCTGCAGGTGTGTGAGCTCTTGTTTTTTCTGAGGTACCTGACTCACCTGCTACCTTGTAATACAAACTGATTCCAAAATGTTCRTACTAGCAGGGGGAAGAAAAATACAAAAGCAGAAACTCCAGGGAGGAATTGCTGTGAGTTTCAGTCATACAGTTTTKTACAGTGTGTGGTACAGACATGAATGTAGATTTCTTATTTAACACTGAGATGGCCTCAGGGCGTCCAAGCTTGAAACAAAGCCTTATTTTTAGGAGTACAGTRCAAATTCAGGAGGAAATAAAAAGTTAATGCTACAGAGACACTGTAATAATCCTACTGATGAATGCATTTTCACACACACAAACAGCCTTACCTTCTCTGCATTTAAAAGAAACTCAACCAGCAGCTTCAACTTAGAAAAATATGCAAAAACACACATTGGGTAATAAGTAGCATAGATATTCTGCTCACACCATTGGTTGTACTTTCCAATGTGAAAATCAAAGACAGCAAGATTTTTTAAGAGTCTTTGAACATTTTGATGTACCAGGTCTAGCAGAGAAGCTCTTTCTGTGATGTTCAAACRTGGCACGTGCTTTAAAACAAAGTACAGTCATGCTTATCCTTTAAATGGTAAGTTACTCTTGAAGTATTTATTTTTTTCATGCTATTYATTATTGGCTGGCTTAAAGCCATTGAAACATGAAGTTTTTGCTTTTCACCAAAACATAGTAGGTATTTCCTTGACCTTGCTTTTGAATTCTACGTCTACATGCTGTGTCAATGTGTTTCATTGCTTTTGAGTTGTTGTTTCCCTCAGTGTTCTATTTGCCTGTGCTTTATATGTACTTCTTGTCAGCCTCTTTGGATTTTTCCTTGGTATTGCCTTTCAGAAGAATAAAACCAGAAATATTCCTGAAATAATATTACTGTCAAATTATGTGGCTAAAAGAGATTTTAGCTCCAGGAGACTAATTCTCTAAGGGTCATTCATTTTGTATTGAATATAAAGAGTAACCTGTTCATTATAAATTAGAGAGGCTTTCATAAAATCAAGGCCCATAATGGGGAAGAAAGAATATGCATGAGTAATTTTCAGTCTTGTAATGAAATATTGCCATGGGAAACTAAGTAGAACAACAGATGCTGAAACCCTTGTTATGATTGTTGGCATGGTTTTTTTTTTTTTCCACTTTCCTTTGAGCTTTCTGAGTCATGTTGACCTGAGATATTTGGAGATCTCTATGTATTACAATAAAATATTARCATTGCAGCTGATATTCAGTAGTARTAAGTTTAAATGAAAATAACTTGTACTCCATACATCARAAACCTGAGCTTCTGGTAGTAAGTGAATAAAAATAATGGAATCATCTGTCTTGATGCTCCTCTATGAAACACCTCTCTGTACCAAATCCCAACAGTTTGACAGGAGAGCAGGGATGCCATCCAGGGACCTGGACAGGCTTGGGACGTGGAAAACATCAGGAATTCCAACAAGGTCAAGTGCAGGGTCCTCCATGTGCACTGGGGCAATCCCAACATAGGCTGGGCAGAAAATGGAACTTTAAGGTCTCTTTCAACGCAAACCATTCCACAGTTCTATGATAATTGTTGTTTCCAAAAAGATAGGGCACAGGAAAGGTGTGARTGTGGTCTGAATGGTACTTCTGCCTATGGAAAAATAAGCAAATTTTGTAGAATTTGAGTTGGAATTTTGAAAAATTCACTTAAGAAATGTTTTTTCTAACACAAACAGTGAGTTTATTTAAAGTATTTATTCACAATAAGCTTGGTGTTCTGCCTGCRTGTGCTTTGTAAAATGTGCAACTTTTTTCTTAGTGAAGACTCAAAGAGCCAGAATGATATTTTTCCTAAAAGTATTTTAAGACATTAAATAGAGACTCAGCTAGTTAAAGCCTTTTGTCTTTCTCCCCTTTTTGCGATCATGACTTTTTGGATTCTGGTTGGAACAATTGTGTTTGTTCATAGGGAAGATCTGAAATCTTCAGAGAGGTCATCTTTTCATAAAATGTCAGGCAAGCAGCACGGCTGCTGTCTTTGTTCAGCAAATCCCTTTGAGCTCTTCTGGGGAGGTTTTTCTTGGTTATTTCATCTGGTTTGTGACTGTACAGAAGATTGTTCCACTCCTCTGTTCTCTTGACAGAGCTGTGCAAAGGCAACCTGCATTAGAGCCAACTTCCCGTTTTCATTTTTGTATTAATAGAACATTTTTGCCGCTGACATGGGAAGAAAAGGGAAGCACTGAGAGTGCTTGGCTGTCTAATGGGTGACAGCAAGATAGATTACAAAAAAAAAAAAAAAAAGAGAGAAAGCTGCTTTTAAAGCTGAAGCTCATGAGGTTTCCCTCTTTACTGTGGCCTAACTTTACTGTGTCTGGATCTTTACAGAGGAATGAAATCTGAATTGTTAGGAGAAAAATGGTTTCTTTAGTTCCAGAAGCAGTACTGGGATTTTTTTGTTCCATTTGGGAAAAACTACTTGGTATAAAGTTGCCCTTGTCATTTTTGTAGTATGCCGTAGCTTGAGTCTGAAATGAGAGCTTTTGGAATTCATTATGAAACTAGAAATGAAACCAAGGTACTAATTCAAATATTTAGTAACAGAAACATTTCAAAAGGAATATGGAAGGTCTCAAAATTGTGTGTTTGTTTTGGTCAAGTAACTTGCAATACCTATATTTTTTGCTGTTTTTAAAAAGAAACTTCTAATCTCTCTTCAAGGCAGAAGCAGATCATAGTTCTGGTCATTTAAAATATTTGCCAAAGTGGTAGCCAGCATGTGCAATTACTCAGGTCTGTATGCTGTGAATGTTAGACCAAGCCTCCCTGAGATACAGAGCCAAAGTCCCCCTGTGCACCCTTAATCACCTCTGGAAAATGCCATCCTCTCTCTGTTGGCAAGTCCAGATACAAAATACCTCAGCATTTCTTCCTGTAGAAATATTKTAGAGTGACCTCCTGTTTAATTTCCTTTTCATCAGAATTCTGCATCCAAAATTGAGTTCCACAGTTGCTTTTACAAATACCTATCACCTTAATTTCATATCATTTTTTCCCCTGATTGAATGTCTTTGTTTTACTGTGCATTAATGTTTAGTAATGTATTCATGCTACAGTTTGAGTAATATCAGGAAATTAAGTGTTACTGGGATTGAACATGATATGATTGGGGATTTTTTCAGGCAAATTCAAGTTGTCTTCAAGATACTGAGCAGCCTAGCTACCATTTCTATTTTTTTTTCAGCATAAAGCACTGGTAAAGCACCTTGTTAGTAATACATCAGTAAAAGTCAAGGTACTAGACTAAGAGAAAAGCTGGAAAGGAACAGAGACAAAAAGTATCTGGGAATCCCRGAATAATCAGAGACTCTGAGAATATGTGCATCTCCAGATCAAAAGCTGTTGGCAGACAGCAGAGCCTTCACTAAGTCTTGTGCAAAATTCTTCTGAGACCAAGTTCTTGGGAGCACAAGTTGTTTTTGGACAAAATGTTTGGAAAAAAGATGTCAAACTCTGAACAAGGTGATTGCCCTGCTTAAGTGCTARGGTTACATAATTATACTTCATATAATTGCTTGTGATTTAATTAGAATAGACCCCACCATAATAGCCCTCACATCTTGTGAAACTTCAATTATGTGATGTTGTTGAGGCAAAAGGGGTAACAGGAGCTCTGTCTATGCTGTAGGAGAGAGGATGATCACGCACGTTGAGATTAATTAACGTGAGGCTTAGAAATATTCTGGTATGTCAGTATCAGACTTAGTTTTCAGTYTTCCTCTCCTGCCAAGTGTGGTGATTTCTGGTGGAAAGGAGGTGGTGCTGGGCAGTGTTGTGCTGTGRGTGAGGTGTTCTGCAGCAAAACTGATCCTTTCTGCCCATTCTACAACTGCTCCCTGTCACCCTCCAAAACTGTGCATTGCTGTGTTAAACAGCTGCATCTAAACATGAAATGAGAAAGGAGGATGTATCTGACAGTGTATTTGAAACGTGCCCTTTTTAGCAGTGACAGAGGACAGCAAATTGGGAAATTCTCACTGAACCAGGCTTTTCTAGGGCTTGTAGGAGAAGAGAAATGCTCCATCTCATTCCCTCACCCCGTCAATCTAACCTTCATCTATCAGACCAGATGTAACCTGAAAAGAACTTCATGCTTTTCAATCACATTTGTTGCACYACAGGGTCAGTCATTTCTGTGCCAATTCATATGGAACAGATGTGAGACGAATCTGAAAGCATTTGTAAATAAATAATAAACTCACATCATGCTGGAGACTGGTTAACAAGTTCTGGTCTATAGCAATGTCCTGCTATTGAGACAAAGCTGACAAAAACCATAAATTTAGTTAAACAAATCTACAGAGAGCATGGGTCTGTTGGAGAATGTCAATGCAAGGAGTGGAGGAAAGAGGTATTATACCAGATTTAGCTCGAAAAACAGCATTTGAGTGGCATGCAAAATCATGAGCTTCCAATTAATGGGGAGGGGGTAATGAGGAAAACGGATGTTGTGAGTTGTTAATTAAAGCAGGAAAAGGGAAGTGCTCGGAAGATACCAGAGGAATCCTTAMAATGAGAGAGTCTAAAACCAGATGAAGGAATGGAGAATGAAGCATTCATAAATAAAGAGCCAAAAAGGAATGATTTAATCCTTAGGAGCTGAGTGAGGTGGCCAGAAAAGAGGCAACACATTGTGCAAGGAGTAAGAGGACCTACTCAGACAGGAGTTCATGTATCACTGCGTTTTTTTTATGTCATTACTCCTTGTTTGTTCAGCATTAGGAAAGAAAGAGACTGTGTTTTAGACGGGAGAGGCAGACAGGCAAGTGCCAGTATGGTTTGCTTTAAGAACAAAATTGTACTATTCATTATTTCAGTTCATTTGTAGGCAGTTAGCTTTGCTGTACMATTATTAAAATAAAAGTGTAGAGGTACAGCAACAGAGTATTAAGGAACAATAATATGTATTGAAAATTATCTCTCTTTGGCACTATAATAGCTTTTAATTGACATTAAAGAACTCTTTGGAGCCATTAAGAATATGATATGAATACAAACGTGTGAAACGTTTCCATGTGATTACAACGTTGTGTACTCTCTATGCTTTGGTCAGTTATAAAACTTCTAGCAATCATGATAATACAAATAATGTCACGTTTTTGACTCGTCTTTCTCATAGGATAGAGAAGCCTGGGTGAGAGCATTGTGAGCTTTTAGAGGTTCAGTGTTGTTTTCTTCTCACACAAATAATACTTTTACGTATCTCCTCATCTGCTGGAGTTGAACCTCTTGCAGGTACGTGCTGGGCTGGATGACATTGTCCAGAGCTCAGATCATTCTGAGCTGCAGTAAAACCAACATGGAAACAAAATGAGGCTTTAACTGAGCAAACTGTGGTGTCTGAGATGTCTGTAGTTTGGAGTTAAGTGCAGATGCAGGAAGGCACTGCRTGGCTTTGCTAATCTCGTCACTGTGTGTGGGTCTCTGCCTGAATTTGCCCATAATTTGCCCTCTAATAGGCTCATGCATSTGCTGCCACAGATTAAGGTATTAGATCAGTTCGTTTTGTTGGATTTTGCATTTGGTTCTTAATTGGGAAAGGGACAACTTTAATGCCAGGCRTCTTCCACTTCCAATGGAATGCCTTTGGGAATCCCAGCAATGCACGCTGGACTGTTTTATGTATTGTGAGTACTTACGTGCAGTACTAAAGCAGCCTTTTGGGCAGTTAATCTAAAGSAATGAATCATGATTTAGGCCTGGTTTTCTGTGGCTATGTGAGGTATTTTAGGGAGAGAAGTCATTCCTGCAGTGACAGATGGAGGATTTCTTTATATATGCTTTGGTGCAAAGCAAGAGCTAAATTAAATTTGCTGATTTGAATGAGATGGTGATGTCAACACTTATTATTTAAGAAAAGCATGGATCTGTACGTATCTTTACAAACACAATTGTATTTATGGGATCCTCCTAGTTTAGGACTCTTCCGAAAARTCCACAGCCTCTCAGTGGGAATTTTGTGCTCAGCTCCTTCAGGGTGCAGCCTGGTCCAGGACCCTGCTTTAGAGAGGTGTTTGTAAAGTCTTGTTTTCGTGCTGGAAAAGGTGATACCAATGTAACTTGTTCAAAGAAAAATGTCTAGTAGTAGATAATAATTTTTTTTTGTTATAATCATAGCAAAGAACTGCTATCAATATTTGGAATAATTATTCTAAATGCATAAGATTTTACAAAACAACTGCATTTGGAAAACACTGCTGCACAACTTTAGGGCAAGAAGGACCAACATAATTGAATTCGAGTTACTCCTCAGAGCTACTGTGAGCAGTGAAGGAACACTGAAGATGATTTGTTTCTCTAATTTTCCAAACCTTTGGCTAAGTGAATMTCTCTGTACCACCTCACCCAGCCAAACCCAGTCAGTCCCATGAAAACAGGGTACAGGYTGCTGGTGTGTGCTGCACCTCAGGGGTTTCCAGTATCCTGCTGAAAGGAGCCAGAGGTTGCAGAAATGATCTGAACTACAGGAACTGTTTGATTCAGCAGTGCCACATGTGGAAAGCGGATCTGAAAAATAGTGGTTTTTTCCTTTTTAGCATTAACAGGAGTTTACACTTTTCAGTTTAGATCCCAGCTTCTGGAAAGGTGGCATCTATTGCCAAAGAAGACTAATTTGRACCCCTTTGAAATATGATTTTTTAAGAGAGGAAGAAAGGCTGAGTTCTTAGCTAGGAAGAGGTGGAGGGCTGGAAATAGAGGATGGGGAAAAATCACAGCTTCACCTTTCCTGATACTAATACAGTTACCAGGATTTCACTGCAAGTAGGTGTGATTGGAAGTGGGAAGGGACTACAAAACCAGTGTCACTTTGGGGATTAAGGGTCCTGTCCTGAGAAGCATCTCTCTGGTAAGAGCTATGCCACCACTGTATGTTGGATTTCAGTGAGGCATTTATGCTCAAAACTCTTATTTAAGATTCTCAGTAGAAAATGAAATATTTTTTGCTTGGGGCCTGGATTAATTTCTTCTGTTGTACTGTGTCATTTAATATTTAAAATTGAGGACTTCTTGGAATAATATCATTTTTACTCAGCCATCTGCATTAGATGAACACTGATTTGGCAGGCAGAAATGCTGGCGAGTAACATTATACAAACTTAGACCAGAAAGTCTGTAATTTAGCTCCGCAGGTTACATCACATTTGGTTTCTGGTGTTTTGGTTCTTTTGGCCGTTTTTACTCTGCCAGGAGCATTTCACCCAGTGCAGAAGTTCTGATTAAAATTAGGATATGCTTGAAGGGGTTACAATGCATTCAGAAGCATCTTTTTTCCAGGAAAATACTTSTAAAATTGATAGGTATTTGCCCAATATTTTACCATATGTCCAAAGCATTTGGTAGTTATATAAACCACACTTGCTGTGTGTTTCCCTAGATTGCTGTCCTATATATGGCTGTGTATTTTTAATAATATGATAAGTTGTTATCTCATCCTGGTGTATACTTGGAATGGAGTGGGCTGTTCTCAGAACACTCACCTGCTGCACCTTGCTCACTGGGCAGGCTCGTGGGCAATGCCGGAGCGGGTGGCGTGCCAGAGAAGTGGAATATTTATCCTGAGGGTAAATTATTAATTCTTTGCTTTTAGATAGCGTGGTGCTTCCCTGATTCAGGAGAAAGCTCAGTGAAGAAATGGCTCTGTCACCAAGGCACTGTTTCATTGCAGGCAGTGTCCATGGAAACCTTGGTCAATTTTTGTTTGCTTGTGCGGTTATCAGTGAAGTACAGCTTCCAGGGGGAAAGGCTTTGGCCACTCGACCTCCTACAAACAGGCAGGTGAATTGTCTACTTTTTGCAAGCAGGCCATTTCTGTTGCTCAGGGAACTGTTTTGTGCAGCTGAAGATGTGGGCAGCTTGTTATGCTCTGCAAAATGTAGGGKAGAAAGAATCACTCACACAACCCTCTGCCCGTTCATCCTTCTCAGCAGCTTTCCAGAGCCCTCCCCCAGTGTCCTCTTACAATACTGATGATGATGATGTGATATTTTACTATATCCTCCTCTAAATGAAAGAGCTTTTTGAAAACAACMGCAAGATACTCCAGGGAATCAGATATGAAACAAGGAAAGCAAAAGCATGCCTGGCATCTTCATATGGAGGTAATAAATGCAAATTTGTACTGTAAATTCCGAGCTGAGGTTGTCAGAAGAGATTTTCCTTGACGTGTGCACTGTTGTCATCTGACAWGTTGGGTTCTGAGCTTAAAGCTTGATCTCGAGCATCATGGTAAATTTTTAAACCCTACAACAAATACACATCTAAMTGCAACTTAATAGGCTCAGAGTGGTTCAGGCTCAGATGAAGATGTGTACTTGATCTTYGTGCAGGTTTACATATTTTTTTCACGTATTTTTAGCACCCATACTTTTGCTGCCTTACCTGTAAACTCCTAGGAACAAGAATTCAACTTCTAGAAAAGATCTGGCAAAATTTAATTAAAAAAAGGGTTTAGCAGCTCTCTTCTCTCTTTTGTTTTTTTTTTTTTTTTAGCTGATCATTCAGTCTCTGTATTTCTTAGCTTTTATGTTACTATTTGAGTTTTAAAATGCAGAATTTGCTTTTAGTGCTCTGGTGTTTTGACTAGAGATACCTAAACAATCTAAAACACTCCTAAACTGGGGGGAAGGCTCCATCAGCAACTACTATTGTACAGAGCAGAGAAGGGCTGTTACARTAATGCCCAGCTGATTAGAAAGATGCAGTCTAAAATAAAATTTTAAAAAATAAAAAATCAGAAAACCCTAGACAAGCAAAAGAAAATAGAACATGAAGTACATTGAAAACTGAAATGAGAAAATTAACTTCATAAAAATGGGTAGAGATAGCAGAACCTTTTTTAATGAGAATAATTTGTACATGTGTTTAAAGGAAAAGTTGTTTTTGAGTGCTTGCCAAGCTCCCTGGTGTATTGTAGGTACTTGGATGTGAGGAAGAGCAGCCGCTGGGTGCCACTGTTGAGTTTCAGAGCCCTGGGCCAGACAGGGTTTCTGTGGCAGCCAAAACTTTGTAGCTGGGGAAGGGTGTGTGGGTAGGAGTTTTGCAACAGAAATAAATTATTTCTGCAGTCTTAGGGTCTGTGAAATAGAAATGCAACCAACATTTTCTTCTTGCTGTTTGACCAGATATTTATCATATCTGTTAGCAGGTCTTTCTGAATAGCATCTTGTGCTGAAGTACAGCAGAYCCCACTTTTTGTAAGGTTTTCCATCAATGATTTTCTTGGTCAGCAGAGCATAAATGTGTTTTGGATGTAGCTTGTCTGTGCCTGGAAAAGCAGGAGGAGTAATGGTGACTCACGGTGTGATCATCTTAAAACACACAAACTCAGAGAATGAATGGGTTACAGGAGTGGATAATCAGAGCTTGCTGAATCAAAAGCATATTTTTGAAAATGGATAATGCTATATGAAGCAAGGTTCCTGTGTGGAACACACTTCATTCTGTCTTGTCCAGAATATCGATGTTGTGTGGTCTGTTTTTATACAATGCTTTTGATCTTTTGCTTTCAGCCAAAATAAAGAAAATGTTAGAAAGGCGTGTGTGTGTTGATATGAACAGCACATAGAATTAAAGGGAAGTCTACCATGACTGGTTTTTGAAGCTATGGACTCAGATTTGGATTTCAGGTCCTGATCTGAGGAAATTACTCAAAGAAAACATGTACTTCTCTTGAATTCACAGACTTTAAATTAATACATTTTGCTGAGTTTTATTGAAATGAGGCCTCTCACATTGTAATATTTTTGATAAATATTTTGCTAGTCACTCTGATGAAAAATCTGTCAAGCATCAACAAGCTGGTTTTGAGCTATCAAAGACTCCATAATAGCAGCAGAAGAAAACTGTGGATTTGTAATTCTATACTGAAGTATCTTTGTGGTGTAGGCTTTAACCTGGTCAGCTGGGCAGCTGYATAAACCTTCCACACAATGCTATGCAGAGACAGAAAGTAAAATACAGATTCTAAAGGTTTCCTTCAAGTTTGATTCTTTTCTGCTTATAGGGAAAACTTCTGCTCTCTCCTTACGGTAATAACCTGGCTTAGGATTAGAGTTTTTCACTACTTGTGCTACAGACAGGTTTTTGGGGKTTTTTGTCTCAACACCCAGTGTTCTGATAAAGAACAGTAGTTAAGAAGAAATATATTTTAAAAATTGCATAAACTTGACCATTTCTTCTTCTTCATATCTCTCAATATATCACTTGAAAAAATTGTAATTCTCTTAATTTTCTGTGCTGAATTTGAGAATTAGCAGGCCTTATCTTTTCATGTTGAACTGGCAGGTGTTCGTGGCAGGGTTCCATATTAAATATCAACATGAGAATATTTGAGAACTTAATTAGCAATTTTCATTTTATAATGTTATAAATAAAGTAATGAAATCTCTTCCATGCTTTCTTCTGTTCTGTGGTTGCAGCTGGGCCAGGTCTGTCTCTTCCACTTCAGCTTTCTGGACAGGATGTAATGAGGAGGGGTTTGAGGCCTCTGGCCATAGGTGATATTTTGATTAATTCCATGATTGCTGTTTATCCTTGTATGAGTGCCAAATGCTTAGGCTGATTTGCAGTGCAGCTGCTGTCCCAAATGCTCCTGAAGTCACTGATTTTGGAGGAGCTCTCCCCAGTTTGTGTTGTTGTAGGGGAGCTGCAGCCACAGCCAGTGCTTGCAAACATTTAGAAAAGGTAAATAAGTGAACAATAAAGCAGAGTCCATAATCAGCTGCACTGCTCAAAGTCATTTTATTCAAGATATAGATTTTGCTGATTACTTTAAGAACATCCATAAAGAACAGAAATGACTTTTCACAGAGCTCTMTTTTCCTTATTTTTCTCTCATTTTGTACTGTGGCTGAAATAAAAGATTAATTCCTTAAAAAAAAAAATAAAATAAAAAGCCCCTACCAAAGCCCTTTTATTTTTATGTCCTCACCAATTTTCAGGCTCAATTACACCCAAATTACAATGTACAATTTTTGTCATGACATTTGAATTTATTCCTTTTATATGCATTTCAAATTTGCATTCATATTTTTGCTACACCCTTGCATAAAATACTTCGCTGTGATGCTCTGATTATTTGATTAATTCACTTTGTAAAGATCTTTGACATCMGTACTGAAAGTTTCTGTAGAATTTGTAAGTAAAATTTATTAATTCAAGGAAAATCACATAGGAAAAGAGCAGTAAAGGGATAGTAAATCGTGGTGACATTTGGATGGCTGTTAGTGTCAGGATTTTGAAGAAAAATGATCATGTAAATGCAGTGAAATGTGTGTTGTACTGCAGTGAGAAAGTTCTGTATTCATTTACTTTGCAGTTAAGTACCCACTTAAACTCTAGCACCAATTTTCACTGTTTACTGATCTGAGGAGTTAAATGTTAATCATGCCRTGTTACCGAAATAATTTTTTTTACTACTAAAAATGAATTCATTTTATCATATCTGGGGCAACAATTAGCAAAGAACAAACTTTTGCATGCAAGAATTTATAATAGAAACCAACTTCAGCATTGCAAGTCTTCTTTCTTTTTCYCTCTGATGCTGTTGTGTGAAGATGAAGGGATGTTCTGAGTCCCTCTAAAAGTGCCCAGGTGTATTCACTCAAAGGCTGGGACCTGAGTTTCTGAGCACAATTTTAATCTTTAGGGCCTGAGATCAAATGTCTGATGAGTTTGAGCAGGGATGAAGGCTCTGTCCCTCACAACCACTCACTTTGTCTCTAATAAACTGTGTCCAACCATTAAAACAATAGAAACTACAGAAACAGTGGCTTGTTTGGGKTTTTTTCCTCCCTATTATGGGTAGGTGTTACACAAATGATTACATAAATATAGCTAAAAATAAACATTACCCATAGCTACCTTGGTCCTCAAAGATCAATGGCTATAAAAAACTGCTACATTTCATTGGCTCTGTAAAAACAGACCATTTCCTGCTGACCTTTAAAGAGTTCCTTTTCATTATTACCCATTACWGTAGGATAAACCCTTTAGATTTTAACAACAAAAAAAGGAGGAAAAAAAAACCCAAGCATCTAACTTTGTAGGTTTCTGAGGTTGCTCGCTGAGCTTCACAAGCTGTTTTTCAAACTGCAGCCGCTTAGTAGCAGTTGTATGAAACTTTAATGCTGTGGAAGCTGCCCTTTTCAGTTACTCACAAAGCCACAGTATTCCTTGGAATGATATTCAGACCSAAAACCCAAGGCTCCCGATGGTTTTTTAATACTCCGCAGGTCTCGCAGATTCTTTTTTTGTCAAGTGTTCACCGTCACTAACATATCTGCTCTGTGAAAAATGTGAAAAATGAGGCTTAGATTCAAGGAAAATGGCAAATATGTCACAGGGTGTYTGTGGCAGAGGGAGAGGGCTTGGCTGAGTGCTGGGAGCAGCAAATCCCAGGGATGYGATGGTGCCTTTGGTTGGTGCTGCTCCCCAGCCCAGTGCAAGGCTGAACAAGTCACAACAGATTGGAAAGGAGAGCAGTAACTTGCAGKAGCTAATGAAAAAAGACTTCAGCCAGGACAGACAGACTTATTTGGGAAGCATCTCGGGTCTCCAGAGGCAGATGAGGTCCTGAGTTGTGCTCAGCCACAGTTATCTGAGTGTCCTGTCACGGTTGGGTTTCTCCATCCTGCAGATGTGCTGTGGCATTGCAGTGACGTGGAGGAGACGGGAATTTATTGCAGCTCGATATCCACAGTGACTCTCACCACTGAGGGGTGGGTACTGGGCATTGGCACAAATGGGGAGAGGGAGTGGGAAATGGAGCTCACTGTCAGCTCAGTTACACAACTGAAAACAGCCCGTGTTTCCACTCATTTATTGATGGCTGGAATGTCCTGAAGAGAAATTATTTCCAAAACAAGGAGGAAGCAGCTTGAAGTGGATACAATGGTTTCTAGATGTGATTTAGTCCACCCTCTCAATTACTTTTTAATCTGTGTCCAAATTCCTAAGCACCCTACTAATTTGTGGTGGTGTTATTAGCAGGTGGCTGCCAGCAAGCAAATTCTAAGCCGTAAAAAAAATGTTGCCRTTGACAGAAACAGCCCCACAGAGACAAATTCATCTGAAACCTGAAGGCAGATTTAGACACTTGRAACATATGGTCTAGTGCTTTTGCCTGAACCAGGCAACAAAAGAGGACTTACCTAATTAAAGATTTACTTTGTTTTTACTTCATTSACTTTGTCTTTCCATTTTAAAATGATCCGCCCTTTATTCATTCAACAACAGAGAGGTCGAGGCTGAAATCATAATGAAATGGTTCGCAGAGCCAGAGAATACCTGTTCTGCTTGTAAGGGCTGATMGGTCAGGCTCTTAGTCATAGAAGGTTGCATTGAGAGACATCAGTGTTCTATTATTTTGTTCTATTATTTTGTTTACAGTTTGGCCAAATAAAACGTGTTTGTCTCTCAGTCCTGTGGTTGCTTCAGTGCTTTGCTCCTTGAGTTGGTGCAGGCACAGTGGTGTTTAAATGTGATGTGTTTATCATTGGTACACGCCTTTGTTCTTGTTCAACAACAGGTTGTTCCCTCTGGGATATTTATGTGTTGGGATAAGTTTTGCCATAGACTCATTCTCTGAAGTAACTCCTTTTTTGGGGGCAAGTAGGGCTTAAGTGATGAATATTTTACAAAATTTTCCTCTGAGTACAGTCGTATTTGACCAACTGTATTTTCATTCAACCCATATATTTCTGTTAGAGTGATACAGATGTGGAAACTGTATTAAAATTTGTTTAAATATTCTAGTCAGTGTCATCATATCTTCAGTTAAGAAGATTTTCTTCTCTATGCGATTGAGCATAGCTATAAATGAGCCTTGATTTTTGTCACGAGCAATGCACCAAGAGGTTAATAACATCAATAATGATGGCAGTTAATGCAAATCACAACATTGAAAGTTAGAGCTGGTTTTTGTTGTTTTTTTTTTTTTTTTTTTTAAGGAAAAAAAAAACTGTGGTGAGGCAGAAACATAATAAATTGGAAAACCAGAACTTTTTTTACTAACCAGAACATATTTACTTTTTGGATCTCATACTTTTTGCATCAAATATTTTTTCTTTATATTAGTTGATTTGTTACATTTGTTCACTCTTCCTTATATTCAGGATATCTTGACCTCCAGCAGGTTTACTTTCAAGCCAAGGGAGTAGGTTTAGTTTTGGAACCTTGGAGCATTATTGCTAAAGGATGCATCTCATAATTTATGGGTTTGTGGCAGGGCATCCAAGACTTGTAATATGTTTATTGTTTTCATGTAGATAACTCCAAAATACAAGCCCCAAAAGTGTTATTGAAATGCTTTAACACCTATTTTGTAAAAATCTAACCTATATTTTTTTTAAAAAGTTCTAAATAATGAAGATTATAAAAAAGATACGAGATAAGATATGTAAATGATAGCAGGGAAAAAGAAAAATCCAATAATTGTAATGTAGCACATTTTTTAATGAAATTAAAATACTTAAGAGTACAAGACAGTGRGAAACTTTGAACTCTCCATTACTTTGAGCTAAAAAATAAGAAACACACCAAGCAGAATTGGCAATATTTCTCCATAAGGCAATATTGCTCTCATACTGAGACTATGAGGTAGTAAATAAGAAAGATTTGCAGAACTATAAAGTACATTTTCCAAATCTCATATAATTACTTTCTTGAGCTTTCATGACAAAAATAAGATGTTAAATGGATCCATTTGTATGGGATATATCTTCTTTTATCTTTATAACATGTTTAATGCAAAATAGACATAGCTATGCAAGACTAATTAGGACATTTAATCCAGTATATGTTACTTTTTCATTTTATTTAATCTGAGTAAGAAAGGGAAAGAAACCTTGACGGAACCATCCTCTTACATGTCCATCTTTTTCTATCTTTTGGGGTTATTAATGGGCACAGAAATTCCTCTGTGGCAAATTTAGCCAAGCAACAGCGAGGGCTCTGTAGGAGCCAGGCTATTCTTATTTTTGTAGAAAAATCTCGAGCTCCGTTACATATAATGGGTAGGAAGGAAAAAGCTTTCTGCACCAGGTGGTCTTAAACCCTCCATTTGCAAAATGGATTTTGTACCCTCTGGAAATGGAATCACTTTGCACACCAGTGAAGGGAACCCATGAAGGTCCTGTGTGCTGTGCTCTGGGATGAGCCATTGGGGTCCATCCCAGCCTTATCTGGAATTCTGTGACTCTCGGACACGCTTGAGGCTGAAGCGTTGATCTCGCAGCACTTTGTGTTCTGGTGGTGCTGGGATCCAGCTATGTTCAGGAAATTTGTGCTTTAATTGATTTCTAAATACAGCTATTTCTGAGCACTAAAGCTGTTTCATGAAAGATCATCTCTGCTTAGGTCCTGCTGTCTCTGTTCAGAGGTCACAGCTGTGGAACTAATGTAGGGCTTCATGATTCTCTTTGTTTTTAATGATTGGTCCTCATTACTTCTCAGCTACAAGAAAGGATTCTGCCTGCAGTTCAAAATATTGGAAAATYGACTTCTCATTGATTACTGCCTCTGTGTGTTGCAATGGATTCCTTTTTCTTCCTTTTTCATTGAAGTTCAAATTTTATTTCCTCATACCTTCATTTCTTTTTCTTACATATTTTCCAGSACTTCATTTTCTTTCCCTAGCAAATAGGTTCAAGCACAGTTTTCTTTCATTAACAGTTCCCATTATCTGCTAATGTTTGTGCCTCCTCATATGCACTTCCTTCCAAACCTAGCCTTCCCTCTCCCACTTTCACTGCTCTCACTGAAGCTGATTATTCAAACTTTTCCTTCCCAAACTGTAAAATGTCACAGAAGCATTCTTTTTGCTGTTTGATGCAAATCTGAGTTAATTTGTCAGCTGACAGGTGAACATTAACCTTTTCCTACTGTGTTTTAACAGGACTGAATTTACCAAAAACACAGAGAAAATATCAGTGTGGTAGGGATCCTAAAGTAAAGCATCTTCAATTAGTCTTCTCACTGAATATATATTCACTCARGAAAGCAATTTATTTTGAAGAGATGGAATTCTTTCACAGTGGTTACGTACATTTTCAGCTTTAATTGACATGACACATCAGTAGTGATCGACTCTCATCAGTGGTTTTTCTTATTAACAGATTAGACTTTYTGAGTCTTTGACTCACTCTTGAAATTTTTCTGTATTAGGTTTGACTTTTGGGCTAAGATTTACTTCTTTRTAGAATCAGCTGCTTTASAGGTAGTTGGTGACAGTTTTTGTCYCTCTAAAATTCTTGWCAAAGGGCATTGGCAATTAAAACTTTAATTACAAYCCTTTAGTGCTTATTTTCTCTAAATGTCCTCCAAGTGTGATAATGAACAAACCAGATTATTTTTCAGCCTTTTCCATAAATCCAGTCTGAAGGATTGGTTCCAACAGGCATTGGAAGTTTCTGGMAGCAGTTTTTCTGAGTGAAAACAAAGTGTGAGAAGAATTATCTAGAACTGGAATAAGATGCATCAAGTACATGTCTTTTAAAAGTTTGTGYAACTGTAAACAATGCTAACTAAACTGCAGTGAGATTTGTTTCATTTTATATAGCAATGRATTATTCCCAACATTTCTATAAAACATAATTATGATTCTGTCTTGTAAATGTTGTACCAATTTTATGAATTCGTGCAGTACAAAACTTAGAGAAACTTWCTGAAAAGAAGAGATTCTTTCCCTTTTTGCCATTGTTGTTACATGATTTTATGCAAGTCATTTCTTTCTTACTTCAGTATGGTAGTTCCAATGTAGAGAGCAGGTTTTTTAAAGCCGTTATTTTTTCCTTCAGAGCTATAAAAGGATTCATTAATCAGAACTGAATTTTATTCAGAATTGAAATTTAATAAAATCTTACTATTTAGTCAGAATTGAAAATTTTTGTAATTTCTTATTAACTTAACTCCAGTTTCCTTCTATAACCCCCCTTTTTTTTTTTTTTTTTTTTTTTTTTTTTTTTTTTTTTCCCAAACCAGCTCAGAAAGTAAGAGCCAGCCACTCAGGCAGAAAACCTGAGTGATTTCAGTGATTGAAGTTTGAGGCACCTCTTAATCAACCTAATATATGAGTAGTTACTTCCACGTAAGGAAACTTTTGATAAGGATGTCAGATGCTATTACATAAAATACTTTGTAGAAACCAGATATACAAGACCTTTATTAAATAGATCTGTAATATTGGAAGGGATTATTCTGCCAGGATGCAGGATCTTCTCTCAAAAAATGCAGCTTCTGAATCTGTTAATAACATTGATATAGAAAGTCTGAATACTCATTTCATCTGAGAACCTTTTTTTTCTGCTCACATGTGTGGACAATAGAGTGAGATATTCATTCTCACTTCAGGATATTGTCGCTCTGACTGTCAAATCTATTCTTTGCATGATTACAGCCYTTTCTGGGCACGGAGAAGTGCATTTTTCACTTCACCCTTTCCTCTGAGTGCTGAGCATGGTGGGAGTTTTGGAAAGATTCACTGCAGTGGTTCTGTGGTTCCCAAATGGAGAAAGGGCTTTATCCAGTTCCATGTAGATGATTTTCCAGGCATTGCTGTCTGTTTCCATGAGCACGTGTTACATCCCTGCGTGTGCTGCATGTGGAAGTGACATTTCGTGATAAAACCGCAGAAGTGTAACAGCTACCATCAGATCTGTGGTGTGTTTTATTGGTACATTCAAGTGATAATCAATAGAAATTGATAACAGCAGCAATAGCAAAACAATCAAATATTTATTTCAGATTGAAGCTGAGGATATTGTAGGTATTCTAAATTTCTGCGGGTCTGTTTGTTGTCAGTGATAAAGAAGGAAGTTATTCATGCGTTTCTTTGGATTAATTAATTATCCTGAAGTCATWGTTGCTTTTTAGCAGTGTCATGTTGCAGAGATGTCAGAATGAAATCAATCCATGTGTAGTGACAAGGATTCAACATCATGAAATCCTTTGTTTCTCTTACGTTTGTGGGAGCTGATAGAAAATAATCTTTTGGAAAATGAAACAAATAGTAAAACAGTCACCATGAGGTGATCCTCAGGGTAAGTTCCATAACTTGGCAGGAAACCTCTCTGCCTTTTCTCAAAAGTGAGTGTATTCAGTTGAACACTGCTTCTACCAAATGTAATTGTTTTGTTTTYTTTTAAGTGAACTATGATTAGYACTCTRGCACCAGCCTTAGAGCAATTAATAAAGCATAGTTYCGTCATGGTGGTTTCTTGTTTGAAGCTATAATTTATTTAATGTAGAGAGGGGTGGGTGCTGACAATTTTGTTTTGCAGGGTAAATAGCGAACCCTTTTTCCTTGCAAAATGTTTTCTTCAAGAAAAGGGAGTACAGTATAAGGTGAGGTATTTTTATGTTTTTTTTGAAGAGAATGGTAGGGTAGTATTTCTCAGTTGAGTGTTATTTGGGTTTTTTATGGATGTTGTGTATGTAAACGTACACTCTGCAAGTCTTCCTTGCATAAATCTTTRAATCATTTACAGCCGTGTTGATGGCTTGCAAGCCAGAGACATGTTAGTCCTTCCCACAAGAGATTTTTATCTCATTTTTCCAGTCTTTTTGAGATATATGCAATTATATGTTTTCAAAATTTTGCATGTGTGTATATATATGTATGTATATATATATATATATATATAGAAATCTATGCATATATGAACGTACATAAATATACATGGCAGCTCGTTCAAATTTCAGTTAGAGCTGCTGGTGAAAAAGGTGCTGGTTTTGCCACGGGCAGAATGCCAATTTAATATAAACCGTGCAGCCTGTCTGTGTTTGCAGCAATACTCGTGTAATTGTCATTGTACCCAGGCATGCAAAGCTCTGCTGCAAAGCACAGGAGGCTCAGCTGCCCTGGGTCTGTGCTGAAATTCTGGGGAACCATCGAAAAAGGAGATTCTTGTGATTGCTGAGTGTCTGCCTTCCATTATTGCCACTTTGCTTTGCATTCAGTTTTAATTTCATTTACCTCCAATAATATGGCACTGCAGTAGATAGAGAAATTATATTTTGCCCAAGTAGGCTTCCTACTTTTGCTTTCCTTTCATCCACATAAGTTTGGTTGGTTTTTTGAGGGTTTTTTTTTTTTTTTAAGTAAGAAAATTCTAATTTTAAGATGCACAGAGAGAAGTATGAATGCAACATTTTATTTTCTGTCTCCTATCAATGTCAGAATTCAGGGCATATCTACCAGTGAATGGAATTCAAGTGAGCTAAATGAATGGAATTCAAGTTAGGCACATCCTTTCTGTTCTTGGCCTGTTCTCCATCTGGAAATTGCCCTGATATAATGGTCGTATCTTCTACATGAAGTACCTGTGTCATTTAAATAATTGGGGCTGTTACATGGTCTCACAACTTACAAGAAAACAAAACCCCAAAGCACTGATACAGGCAAAATTGGTGTTCAAGTGTTTTAATCAAGAAAACCAGTACAGAAAAAGAGAAAAGAAGATGCTGGCTCAGGTGAGCACATCAGTCCTTCTGCCAGCAGCGTTTGCCAGTGAGGTGATTTTTTTTTTTTTTTTTTTTTTTTTTTAAAAAAAACTATTTTTTTTTTTTTTTTTTTTGTGAAAAGAATCTCATCATTAGCTATTCCAGGATTTATTGAAAGAGAGAGATCTCCCACAGTTCTTTTCCGCTTAGGTAACTTCCTCTGTGCTCTAAATTCGCATTCTCTGTATCTGTGATGCATTTGAAAAGGAAAAAAGAACAGCAAATCTTTCAGTTATGTAAATTTGTGGGGGGTGGGGGGAGGAGGAATGCAGCTGTCTGTGACATGAATTTTTTTTTTTTTTTCATTTAAGATGTGAATAAATATTTTAAAAATGTATGAATGCATGCTTGAATTACTGGAAATGTTTGGGTGGCTAATTCCTATCCAGCTGTTTTTGGCACGTGATCTCCTGGAACTGTTCCAGATGGTTCCCAGCCCCTGATAAGGATATCACTGGGGCGTGCTGCAGGCACCTTCTGAGTTTTTTTATTATTTTTTTTTTAAATTGCTTTTTTACAAAAGTCAGCCAACTGTGCAACTTGTGGTCAATCTCAGCTGAAAATGACAGTCCAGTGTTTGATGGGACTATCCCTCATTGCACCCTCTTTCTAGGTATTATATCAGCCTCTGAGGCCAGGTGCCAGTTCCTTTGACTGTTAAACCTTCACATATCACAGCTTTGAAAATAAGGACTCATAATTCAGGAGCATAAAATGGGGTTTTCTTTTGTGGTTTAAATAAACGAATTTTAAATCGTCATTTGGGGACCATCAGTGATAGAGTATATTTWAAAAAGACATTTATGTATTTCCTATAGGCTCTGTCACTAAGGGATAGCATTTTAGGGGCAATGAAAAATTCAGGTAGGCTATAGTACTTACCAGCTATATCCACATCATTGTAAAAATTCAGGTTTTGGCTTTGGAACAGTTACAGGCTTTTTWAAAAGAACATAGTTGAATTTTATGGATGTCTTGGAAAAATCGTCTCATCTTACTCGTCTGAAGTTATTTGCTGTGTGGTGCAGTCTAACATCTGTTCAGAGTTTTAAAATAGTTAGAGATGACAGCAGCGCTCTTCTGCTGGAGCATCCACAGGAGTATTGAACTGCCCCAGGATCTGTGTTTACAGAACATAGGCTGCATAAAATGCASGAGATTAGGAAGATGCAGAGGGAGTTGAAACTGTAGACAGCAACATATTTCATGTATGTTTTATTTATGGCTGTGAAACCTGTGTTTACTGAGAGCTAAAGTAGGTGCATAAACTGGCAAACAAAACTAAGTATCAAATAACTAATACAGTGTTGGCATAAAAAGAGAAAAAAAAAACCCAACTGTGAGTCTTCTGTTCTCTCTACAGTTGCAGTTTTTCTTTCCCAACTTGCTGTTGGCTTATGGAGAGGGCTCTGCCTCCCACCAAGCAGGAAAGGAGCCTGATCCGCCCTGCAGCACACGAGAAAATGCAATTATTGAGAGTCCTGGCTGGTGCAGGTGCTCAGTCTCACAGCACAGTGCCTTGGCTGTAGGAGAAGGCATCGATATCACACCATAACCCTGCTGACTCTGTCTACATCTTTGTGTTTTTATTGGATCCCCAAAACTTGATGTTCCAATGAGAGCTGTGGGTTACTCCGCCGAATGCTTTAATTTTTAGACTTTTTCCACCTAAAGAGATTTGCTGCTATGATCTGCAAGCTTTTCAAGATAAATACAGTGCTCTTGGTGTGCCAAAAATGTTGAGGGGGCCACAGCATGAATTTTCCTTCAGRGTAGCCTGAGTAGCCTTTGGCTGAGCTGCTTCCTCTCAGGAAGGTTTTGCCAGGCTGCTTGTCAGGAAGGCTGAGAGTGAAGAACTGGTTTCACTCGGGGGGTATTGTGCTGGTGAGTACAGCTCAGCTGGGCACACTTCCTCTCTGCCATTGTGAGGAAGTTTTATGGTCTCAGCAGATGGCCAGAAATCCTGAAACACTGATTTAATTAACTGCAGTTCCACCACCAGACAGCAGCGCTTGTGCCTCTGTCTGGAAGCAGAGCAGAATGCTTAAGGGGTGATATTGTCCTTTTAAATTGAATTAGGCAAACGTTGGGACACCTAGGGGCTACATAAACAAATGTGGTGGGTTGGGGAGGGAAAAGTGCTAAAGTGTTAAGGGGATTAGAGTGCAAAAGTCTTTTGAGAGYGCTGCTGTTTGTCCTGCTGAAGATGAGCGAGGCTGTGCTGAGCTGTTCCAGCCTCAGCAGCAGTGGCTGGAAGGCAGCACCAGTTTCAGAAGTTTTACCGGTGTGGTAGGGAGAGAGGCATGACAAACTGTTTGTGGGCTTTAAGCACTTAAAGAGATATGCATTATTTCAGCATTGATTGCCAGACAAGCTGCCATTTCCCAGTGAAGAGCAGTGGTTGTCCCTTTGTGGGTGGTGATCCGGATGCTGCTGATCCCAGCTGGAGCCCAGGGGCCAGCACAGCCCCTCCACACGTGTACACAGCCTCTGCTGGGAATGGAAACAGCACAGCGTCCTCTCCTCCTGGCAATCCACAAAATACTGAAAAGCCACGCAACAAAGCTGATTTCCCCTGTTTCACTAAGGTAATGGTTGAATACTGCTGGACAAAGGTGGTGGTGCAGCAAAAAGCTGAGGCTCTGCACTGAGAGCAGTCCTGACACTAATTCTTCTTTTCATTTCCACTTGCTCAGAGAAACCTTTGTCCTGTGTGCATGTTCCTTCTTCCCRAGGAAGGCCTAAGGCTTGGATAAGCTCATTTATACACAGTGRGCTTCAGAACTGGTTTTGCTGTGCTTTCATTGTAATCTAGTGCTGCTTCCCTTTTGTGCATCATCCAGGGCCTTCCTTGTTCTGAAATCCACAGCTCTRTATCCTGAGATAGCAGAGACATCCAGGAAGGGTATGGGCAATTGAAATAAAAGTCTTGAGGAAAAATTCAGTAAGCCTCTGACAAAGGTGGCTGAAAAAAAAATAGGTGCAATGTTTTACAAATGCTTTTATTGTACTGATGGGTTTGGTAGTTGCTTTCCAGTAGTGAATTAGTACAGATCACATCAGCTAGACTTGAGAAAAATGGCTTGTTTTTTACAGCCATCTGCTTAGCTGTAAATTGCTTTCTCCAAGCTGTATGTATTTTTTTTTTTTGCTTTTCCTCTGTCTCTGCTTTTGCTCATGCTTCCTATTTTTTATCTCCTCAGGGTGCAATTTACTGTATCAATCAAAATAGAATAAAAAGGTCAAAAGTCCTCAAATGTTTTTATAAAAATGGGAAAGAAATGGAGCTAACAGAATCAGCTCATATATGGCATTTCATTTATGTCATTTATTCGTTGTGTTATAGCTCTAAGTGAGGTGACTTTGAAACCAGACCTGCTCAAGCACTGGGGCATGGAGGGGAGAAAACARTAAGTGGATATAGATCCTAGATCTTTCTTTAATAAGTAAAGGAAGCTCTATGATTGATTTCCACGATTCATGTGAGCACTTTACTTACAAAGCATAGAAGGCTTTTGTTTCATGTATGAGAATGTTGTTTTCCTCTAATTTGTGCTTCATGATGCTGAATTATTATTATCARTTATACTGAGATTTAGGGAAATTGACTGAGATTGAGTAAATGTTACTTCTCTGGAATYGATTGCATTTATGGAGATTTTGTTCTAGGTTTGGTGAGAAGGGGTTGGTGTGGGGTTGGTTGGTTGKTTKTKTTGTGGCAAATCTTGTAATTATCAGAGAAAATTTGTTGATTGTTCAGGTAGGAAGACGCCTCAGCAGATCATCTGCTCCAGCCCCATTTCAAGCAGATCACTGTTTAGGGCTTTCCAGCTGAGTTTTGAATATTTTAAATGGCAGATGCTCCAGGCAATACCTGTTACAGTATTTTGCCTWAGCACAGGGTGAGGGAGGGCTTCCRAACCTTYTGCCAGGGATTTTTGTGCCCCARCTGTGAGAATTGATGGAAGGTAACAGCAGAAACGAGGAGAGGGAAAGGCCTTGGCCCTCCAAAAGTGAGCGTCAGGAAGTTCTTTCCTGGCATGCCTGTATTATTTATTTACTTCATTGATTCCCTTCCATTTCCCTCTGGGACTSAAGTTACTAGCAGTGACAGATATGCAAAACTCTTCCAATTACTTGAAACTTTTTTCCTGGCTTGGGTAGGTTTGGAAGTTTAAAAGGAGAAAAAGCCTGCAGGATTGATGGATTTAATTTCTGTGATACAGCTCTAGAGACAGAGGGGTTTATATTAAATTGTAAATCTTTGCAGGTTGAGTTTGTTTAAATAAGGTATAATTTTATATCTAATGTCTRGGAAAACCATTATTTATGAAGCCAAGGAGATATTCTTGTAGATGATGAAGATGAGCAATTTTCTTGGGTTTATGATTGCCATCAAAAGATGAGATTCTTGAAAARCATTGTTTGGAATACACAAATCATTCTTACCTATCTGCCTGCTAAAATTAATGCAGATATACTTACTAATATTATTTTTGTGTARTACCCATATGCTTTGTAATGCAAGAAATAGATTCTACAATTAGTGGAATAATGTCAATTTCCTATTTTTAGAAGCCAGGATGAGTTTAGGTTTCTTGGGCTTTTTTTTTTTCTTTTTTAACATTTAGTTTGTAATTAGGCTGTTAAATGTTTAAGTCAGAAGCTGACTTGTCAAAATGTCTAAGAACAAACCTAAGTATTAATTTTATGCTTACATTAGATCATATTAATGTGAGACTTTAATTTTTTTAATTCTTTTTTTATTTCTAGCTCAGATTTAAATGGACTTTTACCCCTGCTTTCATTCATTTTGGATTCTGTTTTTTTTTAACTCCAGAGGAATACTAGAAACAAATTAATGTGAGCACGGAGTTAAAACTTGTGGATTTAAATCAATAGTGCAATCTTTAAGAAGTTCAGTAAGTGTATAAAAGGAAAGGACAGCAGTGTGTATCTTCCTTAATGTTGTTTTTAAGACTTCACATGTTTAGTCATTGTGCTAGCTTCAAGTTGGTAACAGGACTGTATTAATCTCTGTTGCCTCAGGGTACATTTAAAAAATTTTATATCAAATCAAATGAAACCATTTTACTCTAAGTTCCATGTGAATGCTTACGGATTGTTTAGCACAAAATAAATTGCAAGTAATACCAGCAATTGATGGGGTTTTTTTAATAAATCCTTAACTCAGACTTGTGTGAGGTCAATGAAGAGTATATTTTAGACTACAAGTGCATGGATTCCCTCTCTTTCTGCTGGTWATCTTTCCAGTTTCTTTAAAATTATAGTCATGTATTTTGAGAAGTTTTCTTCCCTACTAAGCAAATAGCAGGAACATATCGGGGCTGGAGAACTGTGGGTTTCAGCTCTTCAAGTGGATGTAATAAGGCATTACTATGTTACTGAATGTTTTTTTTTCCCCTGTAAAATGGAATGGCATAGCTCTAAAACAGGTTTTATGCTTTTTCCATTTTTGAAATATAAGTGTTGTTTTGTATCCAAAATATACCATAACTCAGCAGGATAGAATCCAAATTAAATTTATCATGTAGAACATTAAAGTGGTGAAGGGGAGTAAGGGGCAAAAACTTCTGAAAGGAAGAGCCAACATATTTCTGAAATGAGCAAAAAATGATGAGGACATTTTTCAGAGCTCTTCTGTTTAGAAACACACTAAGTTGGTAAAAATAAATAAAATTAATGAGTGTCTCGTTTCTAACAAATGTGAAAGGCAGTRAAGGCAATGAAGAAGGAAAAGGTTATTTGGTATTATTGGGAAAAGCGAGTCTGGTCATTTTTTATTTTCTGATCTATATACGGGTGTTTAAAGGAACTTACTGCATGCTTGCAACTGGGGAATGAAATCCACCTTATTAGAGGCATATAATCTTTAAATAGTGGTGGGTTTATAGAGTAATTACTCCAGTCATACTATAAATATTTTCATCCATCAACTCCATGCACAAAAGTGAGATAAACATGTTTCACTGCAGGGCTGGTYCGACTTTTGAACAATCAGTTTCTACATAGATGTAGATATTTAGCTTTCCAGTTAAAAGGAGAGAAATACCAGTAAATAGTAAATAGCAATGGTGTGAAAATACAAAGGATGGCAATTATTTAGAATAGTCAGTAACAAAGGGAATTAAGGAATGAATGTCCAAGGTAACTGATTAGCCAACTCAGTTAATCCTAATAAAATAACTGCTGCATCATGGAACACACCTTGGGCTGCCAAATTTTTCCAAAAAGCGGAGTAAATTTTTGAGTAGTAATCTCTGTTGAGCTGTCTGCCTCTGTGCCAGGATATAAACTGTATTTGAATAAGCTACTATAATATTATACTGAAACAACAAAACCTTTAGTTTCTGAGACATTTAGAGAATTGAACAAGGTATCAAGGGAGGTAGAGGTATGAGACTGAAGTGAGAAGTCACTGTGGTTTTTCTGGCAGTGAAATGTAACAAATATGTAGCTCATAAAAAACTAATGCTCTCTCTGACAAATGCAAGACTGAGTGAAATGCAGACCTGACAGTTTCACAGCGCWTTTTGGGCACTCAGCTGGCAATTGTACCTGCAGGAGCCCCCACCTGTGCTGTTTGTAGGTTTGTTGTTGGGATGCTCTGTTCCTGAAGCAGCCCTGAAGGTTCTGCTGGTTTGCTGAGTCCTTTCCTGGTGGAAAACARCAGGGGAGCAGCGGGGACCGGGTTTCTTCCAGCAGCCCCTGTTTCTCTGCAGATTTGCTGCCACCAGCATGCAGAGCCTTTCCTCTGATCTCTGTGGCACTGCTGTTGTGGCCCCAACAGAGGAGGAGGAACAGCCAAACTCTCGAAATGGTGAAGCTGAGTGCATCACGGATGAAGTGGTTGTGCTGGCCGTGGTGTGTTTTTGGCTGGTGTCCATCACCCAGCCTCAGGGGTCATTGGCACAGGGCTTTCCTCCCTTCTGCTTCAACTTTGTTGTGGTTTAACCCCAGACTGTAGCACCGTGCAAGTGCCTGCTCCGTCCCCCAGTGACAGGATGAGAACTGAAAGGGTAAGAGGGAGAAAGCTCATGGGTGGGAGAAAGGACAGTTTAATAGGCAAAKCAAACCAAGGAATGAATTCAGCACCTCCCATCATCAGGCRGGTGTTCAGCCATGCCCAGCAGGAGATCCCTCCATCACATAGTGAGTAGTTAGGGTGATAAACATCATCACTCCAAACATCACCCTCTTCCTTCTTCTTCTCCCAGCTTTTGTGTTGCTGAGCATGGAGCCATGTGGTGTGGGATGTCCCTTGGGTCACTTGGGGTCAGCTGTCCTGGCTGTGTCCTCTCCCAGCTCCCTGTGSACCCCCAGCCTCCTCAGTGGTGGGGCAGTGCCAGAAGCAGAAAAATCCTTGTTATGCTGTGCAAACACTGCTCAGCAGTAAGAAAACATCCCTGTATTATCAACACTGCTCCCAGCACAAATCCARCATGTAGCCCTGCAGCAGCTACTGGGAAGAAAATGRACTCTACCCCAGCCAAAGGCAGYRCATTKCTGTTCTGTGCTCCACAACACAAGGAGCCTTTATCCTATTTCTAGAAATGGACTCACATCTTGCATGACAGTGKATGGAAATGCCAAGATTTGCTTTGTTGTTACATGGTACATTAATATTTTAGAAGCTCAGTCTAAAAAAAAAAATAGAATATCCTAATTTTCCTTGTAATCAATGTTTAATGCATGTTTCATTAACACAGCTTCACTTTATAAAAAATTCTCAATACTTYTCCTCTGGAGAAAAACATAATGAATAAGTGAGTTTGACAATACATGATTTCTGCTTTCCTCAGAAAGTGATGGAAGTATATTTATTTTCTTATCTAAACAACTCTAGTGTTTATATTGTCACCATTATTGGATGTCTTTTGRTAATTTCRCCTCACAGAATTCCAGCCACAGGGMAGGCTGTGCTGTTCTCATGMTGCTGCTGTTCCAGCAGCACAGGGAGCGATGATGCTGTTGGGTAACGGGCTGAAGGTTACCCAGGAGGAGACTGGGGTGGCTCCTGGAGCAGAGCTGCTGAGCAGGCAGAAACCTCTCCTTTCTTCTTCTAAAGGCTTTAGTCTTTAGAACAGGGTTCCTTTGAAATCAGAATAATACAATCAGAATGAGCTGTTCTGCTCCTTTTGTGCGTATGTGATGGGAAGGATTTGGTAGCGCTGTCCGCAGGCGGCGTCAATGGCTCTGCCTTTCTTTYACCTGAATTCAGAAGAGAATTATCAGGAGCGCATGGCTGAGTTCAGGTCAGTTGATTTATGATTAGGAATTCAAGAGAAGCAARTCTATTCCTCAGATTTCATAGGGACGTCTTGTCAGAGTCTATTCCAATTCCACAGAATGATCTTAAATGGGACACAATGACTTTCCTGATTGTTGCTCTCTGCTGCCATTATTTTGAAAAGGAAATCAAGCAAGAGTCTTGTATGTATGACCAGTATGTTCGGGCAGCAAGCATGTTGGATCTGTGCTACCCATTGGAGGTATCATTATTTCCTAATATTCCAATTCACAAAGTTTTCTTTTTTTGTTGGGCTTGGCAGGTGGTAGCAGAGCATGGGTGGCTTCTCACGCATCTGCCTATTTTTAAAAAAATTACTGAGAAGAGATGAAAATTGTCCATTCAAATGTAGTAGGCCCTTTTGTGAATGCTGTTCTTTTCTAGATATAATTTTATCTTATATAGAAAATAATCACATTCCTAGTTTTCCATTGGAAAAAAGTTTCCATTTTCCACAAGTAATAATKTCACTGATGGGTCAGGTACCACCTGTAATCAAATGGTATTTCCTGCACCTAATGCTGAAACATGCTCATCCAAACCCTATTAAATTACAAATACTTTGGCTGATGAAACTTAATAAAGTTGCATTAATAACTTGTGGACAAAAACGCTTTAATCAGTAGTACTTTTTTGTGCATTCTTTTATCTCAAATAAGAAACTAATTCAGCAAAGCTAAATCTGCATAATTATACATATGCTATAATGTCATTACAATACATAGTCTTCTCTTCAGAAAAAAATATTCTACACAAGGTTAAAACTTTCTGTACAATGGGACAACTTTAAAGATTTTTTGTTTTTTAGTCAGCAACTTCATAGATTCCCCAGAGAGTGGCCTGTTTGAATTTTAAAACTATTCTTTCTCTGGGTTCTAAATTATATTTAATATGCTACAGAAGGGTTATTCTGAAAACATTTCTGTATCTGAACTTTGGTAGGCAATTACACTGCATGTCAGATTGCTCTTATCTCTAAAATGCGATGTGTGCAGATCATATAAAATGCAGYAGCAGAGGCATGTTTATCTCTGCCATAAAGTCAGAGGGCATGGTTTGTGCAGACCATCTGGTAGTAGTTAAGGATATTTTAACTGACACCTCTGAGTGGCTTCAATTATTTTTTTTCAAACCAGATAGAAAAACAGGTACAAAGCAAATAGCTCACTGAATTACTGAGGGGTTTTGAGTTCTGGCAGAGGAGCTCTGTCTCCGTAGATAAACACTGGGTTGATGTGACCTTGAGTTTTTTAGGAGAGGAGTCTGTGACAAGCAGTACTCAATGCTCAACAGGCATCTGCATTCCCATGTATATTTCAAATGTTGTTAAAAAAAGAAAAAAAA
>NW_026623378.1:60131-82651 GCF_030028575.1 Malurus melanocephalus
TGCAGGGCCAGGTTGGGATCCTTGCATGCCTTTTTCATGATAAGCAAAGGATCCACTGTACTTTTAGTTTGGGCTTGGAACAGGGAATTCAATTTCTCTGAGTATTTTTTTGCTCTTACTTTTGAATTGGGAAATATTCAGTGTAATAAAGTGGAAAATGCACTTGACAGTTGATGAAAACAGTCCAGGGCTGTTGCTTTTATTTGGTGGCTGGAAGCAAAAGATTTTAGTGTTGGGCTTGTAATTTTTGTGGGGAGGAAAGTGAGAAGAGACACATCCAGCAAACCTGTTAAGCCACTTTGGAGTGAGTTTGCACCTCTCTTTACARTTACCTCACTGGTCATAATTACCATCTTTAACAAACCTCTTGAAGGGCACCAAACACTATTATAGTATCTATAAATCTTACGTCTTTCAGTCCCTTTTTAGAGATCCCTTAGATACTTTTTCCTACCTAAGTCAAGTCCCTCACAGATGTTTCCAAGAAGAGTTTTGAAGGGTTTTTATTTATAAAGATGGTAATCTTGGGCAGGCATAACATAAAGCAAGGGTCTCGTTTTCATTTGTTTTTTTTTTAAGTACTGAATGTGGCTTTTATCTGTGCCTTAGCTGTGTGAGGCTTTGAATATGGTATGAAATCACTTCCCATTTATTCAAAATCTTTCTAATAGCTGATGAATGCCATMCATAATGAAAGACTATATTCATTTGTCATCCATAGTAAATCATTTATCACAGAGGTGCCCTGTGGAAAAACCTAATCAAAGCTTTTCAGCTTTTCTGGTTGGTTAAATTCAAAACAGCAAAGAAATGATTGCTCAGTTAGTTGGTTAAACATTTGGTTTATTAGGTGATGCTCTCAGACAGTTTCTAATGCTTTTTTGTGGTTTACAGATGAAAGTTTGTTGTTAAGGAGAGTAAGGCAGATGGCAAAGGAAATTCTTACCCCTTGAAAAGCATAAAGACCATGTATTATGTGAAACGTTTATCTCTGTGTGGAAATGCCAAAAAATAAATTAGATACCAAATAACAATCAACAGTATATTTATGTATCTTTTAATACAAAACCTAACCTGATTTTTAAGTGAATTCCATAGTCTGGAACCATTGTGCGACAATTAATTCTGCTTAGATAAAGGAATTAATTTTCATTGTTTACAACATATTTCAGGCTAGCTTGGGACAGCCCAATGGCCTAGATAATGTCACAGCTTGCTATTGTAGATTTATTGTATGACTGACTCTGTGAGCAGGAATAAAGAGTATTGCATTCTCTGTGTGAAAATAAATACTTGATCAAAATTTATACGTTATTAGAATATTTCTTTATCATGATCTTGGATTTCTCTCATAGAGAACAAATAAGAGCTATCATATGTTCTCTTATATGCATCTAAATGTTGGTAGAATGGATATAATGGTGTYGGGAGAAAATAATTTGCAACAGATCCACTGAGATGGATCATTCTAATTAATGTCATCTTTGAGASTGCCAATTTGCAGTTTTACAAGGGGCAGGAAATGTGTGTTGATTTGGATTCACTGCAAAAATTAAATTTCTTTTTTTATAGGTACTATTAATTCCATCTTTCAAATTGGATTACTCCTGTTTATGAGACTAGAATCAGATTATAGGTTCATATAAGTTAATCTTTTGGGCACTGCGCTATTACRATTATTTTTTTTAATGTCACAAATCACCTTTGGCCTAGGATATGCTTGTTTTCCTGGTGCACAGYACTACAGCTTTCTCTTCTGCTGTAATCTGTCCTTGAGATGCCAAATGGAATTTTCAAAATTTTAATTTGAGGTGAACTCACACATTTTATGTTTGMCAAATTCTGGCCTTTGTGCAGAGAAATTATTTTCTGCATGCTTCACGTGGTCAGAGGCCTTGTGATCACCACACTTGGTGAAGAAGGAGAATTCCATTTCAGATGGGTGGATATCCCAGGGAAGGAGGAAAGAGATGGGGTTTCGTAGTGTTGGCATTTTTCTTGGCCTCTGCAGTTTGCTGGTGCCCCACTCTCTCCTCTGTTCTGTGCGTTGCTGTCTCGTGAGAACTAAATATTTRGGGTTAATAGGGATGTGGAGCTCTATATGGAATTGTTGGGGAAAATGCAAGTTGTGATGGTAATGACTTCTTGGCCCTCAGTTTTATGTCCTACCCTAAGTCTTCTAAGTAGGTTCCCTTTCTTCCCTTTCTGCTCACTTAAATACCTTTTGTTCATCTTTGCTTTTCGTGCAATTTCCCACACTCTCACCTCCATTCACTTTACTTTTTCTAATGTATCCAGTCATTGGAGTGYTCTGTTAATCTTACAAGTGATGAAGTAGTCTGTTTGAAATCTCCCTTGGCTCTTTAAGGTTTGAATGTACAAGAAAAATTCTGAAAAATGTCCACAGAAAGTGTCTGYGAGCACTTTGACTAGATATATTATACCAATACATATATTAGAGCTATTTCACATTAACAAAAAGAGTGAAAGAAGGAATGAAGCCGCATGCTTTACTKGTTTTTTAATACTTAGGAGCAAATGTGCTGAAGCAGAAAGGAAAAAACCCTTCTCATGAAGAATGAGAGATGTGTTTCTGTGTGTGTTTTCACACAGAGGTCATTGTGGCTGACTTCACTAAGTGCAATGCACAATGCAGTCTGTTACTGGTGACCTTAAAAACTCATCCAGGAAAGCACATTCCCAAAAAAATGGTGTGAAGAACACATGATAAAATAATCTTAGTTGAATTTAGCATTTATCATTTAAGGGATATGCTGTTGGCAAGCATTTTAGCAGCTGCAGATTAGCTTTACCTGTGATTCTCTTTTCATACCATTTGATCAGAAGGATTTAAATAATTCCATTCACACAATACAGTCCTGTTGATATTTTTGCTCTAAAGCCTAGACAGATGCAGATGTTTTGGTGAAAATCWGAATGCAAAATAGAGAAATCCATTGTCATATTTATTTTGCAAAGAGGCTGTAATTAATAGAGCCCTTTGCCATGATCTGCATTTAAGCCCAAGCCTGCTCTAGCAGGGCAGCGCTTCAGCAGAGGAGACATTCCCAATGCTGGAATGGATCTAAGTGATACCTTATCCAGCTTCTTTCTCTTTTTCTTTTTCTTTTTTTTTTTTTTTTTTTTTAACAGTATCTCTAATAAACATTTGTTTGTCTCAGAATCAAAGTTCTGAAACTGCCGACTGCACCTAAGCATTTCTCAAGGTTTCTCTGATAACTCATGGCTTTTTTTAATGCATCCATAAATATGTATGTGATCATTCTCACTGCATATGGGATATTGAATGACCTCATTTGGACTCTGCTGAGCTCCTGCCTGTGTCATAACAGGGCTGTTTTAGTAGGTTTTCTGCACTGGGTTGTTGTGCTTCCTTCCGTAGAGGTGCGATACCAATTAGCAGTGTGTGTGCTTATCACATCTGCCTATTTGGGACAGATGGCAGATGCTCTAGCTAAGATTATGGGATGCCAYGCTATGATCGACTTTTATCTCCAGTGTCAAATGTATATTCTGCAAGACTTCACTTTCACGTGACTTAACTGCAAAGGTTTAAACTCAGGTGTCATCATGGCAGAGCAGTTATTGCTATTATTTGCTTTCATGGATTTAAAAAAKAATTTGTTAAGAAAGCTAGAAGACTTCATTTTTATCTTTGCTGGAAAACTTCATCAGTTAAAAAAACCAAGTATGTTTGGCCGTCAAGTCACAGAATCACTCAGGTTGAAAAAGCCCTCTGAGATGAATAAGTCCAACTGTTTAACCCAAATCCATGTCTAAACCCTGTCCCTGAGCACCACATCTACACAGCTTCTAAATACCTCTAGGGATGGTGACTCCACCACTTCCCAGAGCAGCCTGTTCCAATGCCTGACCACAGTTTCAGTGATTTTTTTTCCACTAATACCCAATCTAAACCTTTCCAAGTGCAATTTGAGGCCATTTCCTCTCATCCTGTCTCTTGTTACCTGSGAGAAGAGACTGAATCCCTCACCACACCAGGGAGTTGTAGAGATCACTCCTTCCAGGGAGTTGTAGGGAACAGAAAGGTCCCTCCTGAGCCTTYTTCTCTCACGGTTAAACCACCCCAGTTCCCTCAGCCATTCCTCACAGCACTTTTGTGCTCTACCCCCTTCACCAGCTCAGTTTCCCTTCTCTGGACACCTCAATGTCCCTTTGGTATTGAGGGCTCCAGGACATGGGATTCAAGGTGCCACCTCACCACAGTTGGTATTATCTGAGTGTAAGGTTATGGGATTACATTAGAAGATTGTTCTTTGATATCTCATCCACCTCTGTATTAAAGAGAAATAGGTTCCCCTTGTGGCGTGTTTATCACAGGTAAGTGAAGGTGTCCACACACTGATGAGCTCTTGGTACAGCTCTTCCAGGAAACTGCTCTGTGCCTCTCTATCCTTACATGCTTTTATGAGAAACAGTTTTATGGATAGAGGGTTTGAGGTCATAATAGGGTATTTCTAACTAAGGGAGGTACAAATGTGTCCCCAGAAGTTGATAGAGAATGCTCACAGAAAGGCAAGAATCCCTGCCAGCGTGGGTTGTTGTTAGGCTTTGGAATGAGGTCTGCCAGCTCCTCTCAAGACCGTGGAGAAGAGTTTCTGTTTGACATGAGGCAGCTTCTGATGTTTCATAACCAGAGGTAAAGAGGTGCATGCAGCAGTGTCTAAGAATTTGTGATTTTCTTAAGTTTTTCTGATTAGTGGACAATTTTAATTAATAGAACATTTTTCCCTAACTGATAATTTATACCCACTGTCAAGGGATCTGCATAAAAAAACTGAGCTTTTTTTTTTTTTTGGTCAGTCAGTTATTTTATAGGTAGTAAATAGTGGCAGGAAGCTCATCTCCAAACCAATACCTCATATCCATCAGGGAGAAAGGCCAAAAGAGAAGTTTTGAAATAATATATGCATGGGTATTCTCAATCTTTTTCTCATGGTAGATTTTTACCATTTAAAACATTTTTGGCTCTGATGGGAACATAATTTACATATTTGCTCACAAATGTTCTTGCTAATCCCTGAATCAATGCTGGCGAGATGCRCTTCTCATTGAACCATTCATTTATAAAGCCAAAAGCATTTTAAAAGGGAACATTTAGAGGAAGCCTGAGTGAAAACATTGTGAAGGAGCAGATAACTTCTTTTCCTGGCATTATCACATCATTCAAGCTGCAGTTGTCAACCCTAATGAAAGGTGGTGATGCTGATTTGAGCATACTGCTTATGTGATGTGCAAGAGCTTTGGGAGATAAGGAATCCCTGTTGCTATCATTTATAATTAAAGTGTCCATCACTTTTCTCTGAAAAACTGCTTGACGAATAAATAATTAAAGATCTGATTCTGATACACTTCGTTGAAATGTGACTTCTGAGAACAGTTCAAAAGCAGTAAATGGAATTTCTTCAAAGTAAGGCTTCAAGATAAATAATAGTATTACAGTCTCAGGCAAAGCCAGTTCTTGTTTGTTGAGGCAGGAGAGTATTCTGGTTTATGTGCTTTAGAATCTAATCTCACAGACATCTAAAATTTACTGCTTGCAAACAATGCCTGATGTTGTCTATCATTTTATCTTTTAAGCACAGTATAAACTGTATTAAAATTAATGGCAAGCTAACTGTTCCCTGCTTTTTAAGACAGCCAAAGATAAGTTGTCTGTCTCATGGTTTGTGCAGTGTTTATAAAGTGTTGCATTACCTAAAGAGTTTATTTTATTGCAAATATGTGTATCTTATGGAGGATTTCTGTTTGGTTGTTTCACTGAATGAATATTTAAAAGAATGGTTATGCTAAAACGATGTTTATTGTCATAGTTTTAAAAATAATCAAAAGGTTTGAGGGGAAGTTTTTGAAATTCAAATTATTTTACCTGCTTCCATTGTGTTCAGTAATAACCCTGCTCCCACAATAGTTGAAATAATTGCATATTGTGGATATGTGAGTCCCTGGCAGTGTTGGCAGGGAGAATTTCAGTTGGTTTGGTACCTTGAAATTAACCTTTTACTACCGCATGCGTATGTTTGTCATTTATCCCCTTTTTCTCAGGTGCAAAGAGGGCTACCAAGGAGTTCGCTGTGACCAATTTTTGCCGAAAACCGACTCAATCTTGTCAGATCCAAGTACGTCAAATGTTTTTCTTATATTTTTAATGCGTGCTGGAGGCTGCTCTTGCCATGTGAGATGACCCTTTGCCTGTAGTCAGACAGTCCRTGYCGTGGACCACTGCAAAGAGTAGTGYTGGTGGGATAAAACCACATCATCCTGTCTCTGTTCTTATAAAACTTGTTCTGCTCCAGCAGGGCAATCCATCAGGGGGCCTGATTCCTCAGGATTTGGAGWAATACTGTCCCTGCTCAGAGCCAAAACATTTGTGCTTCTCTACGTTTCACTCAGCAACAAATAAAATTACTAATAATCTAAAAGGAAACCCAGCATAGACTGCCAAGTGGTTCTTCCAAAAGAAAATAAATGCATTTTGTGTGGCATTGAAGTGATTATAATCTCCTTGGAAACTTTAAATCAGTTTACATGAAACTTAATTATTCACTTTGACCAATGATTTGCTGTGTGCTTGCATAAATAATAAATAACAAAGGTGTAATTCAGGTAGTAATGTGGAGACAAAGTAACTTTCTATTACACTGGCCAGTATATGTCAGAATAACATCTGCATATATCTTACTCCACTGTTTCCCTTYCTAAATTCTCTTGACTAATAAAACTATGTCAAAAATATTATCCAGGATGAATTTTTGAAGGTGAATCTATTTACTAAGTAATTGCGTTTATCCTACTTTTTTTTTATGAAGTGACATACAACAAAGGGTCATATCCAATCTCTTGGTTTTGTTCATATACCTGGAAACCATAACATATTAGGTCTTCTGGTTTGGGGTGCTCTTTAAAATTAGATTTGAGTCATTTTGTTTTGGTTTTTTTGAAGAATGCTTGTTTTTCTGGTCTTTGTGCTTTTTAATTTATTTTCTTGTGCTKTTCCATGTGAAAACCCGTTTCCAAAAAGCACCTGTTTCTTTGTAGTTCTCTATGTTGTGTAGCTCCCGTTGCACTTTGCTTTGTGTTTGGTTTAGCTTCTCCTCAGCTTGACCTTTAACAATAAAATGCAGAGTTTATAAGGAACAGGCAGATTTTACCTGAGCCAAGCTTTATGTGCATGTGTCAGCATAGAAGCTGTGTATATGTCAAAGAAAAAGGTAATGTGTGTCCTAAAAAAGTGTGGGAAAGGACAGCTGATTAACCACGAGAGATGATGGTGCCTGTCTGACCTGGTTTACACTCTGGTTTTACCCTCTCAAGAGTAGAGGTGAAATCCATACAGAAATAACACAAAACCCCCMAAAGGCTCTCAGATTAAGCTGCATCTAACAAGACCAAAAGCCCCACAGTGTTTGTCCAGTGCTGTGGTTTCTTTCTCATTCTACAGATTTTCTTCTCTTCATTAGGAGATGCTTATTCCAGTTGGGCTCTGGCTGAATTGTTTCCAGAGTGTTTTTCAGCCACCTGGTCCTGTTTAGTAAGCTGAATTCTGCTGAAATATCCTTTTTGAATCTTCTGACAACAGGAGTTTGGTGCAGTTTTATTTACTTTATTGAGGTTTTCTTTCAAAATTGTATTATTTAGATTATTTAAGAAGAGGGGGCTTTGGCTTGACATTGACATGGACATGGATCCACAGGATACACCCATGGCCCAAGAGGAGCCTCTCTTTTGATATGAATGACAGAGATTAACAGGARTTAGGTACTTTTCTAGTCAGTTTGAAACTTATATTTGATCCTCATCTGTTTTCAAAAGAGGAAAAGCTTCTGTTCAGGTCCATTTCTGTGTGTTGGCATAATGTGATCTATCTCTGTGTATATGTGTGCATATGCACTTGTTCTAAGCATGTCAAGACTGAAAAAAAAGATAAATGAACTTTCTGCTGCAGCTGGACAGTGACATTTTGTTCTGGAGTTAAATCAGTAATGTAGCTATCTTCCTTCTGGAGAGGAAAAAWGCTAATACCATGCTGATAAAGTAGCACTCAGTGGCAGAAATGTTTGCCATTTGCATAACCTGAGGAAAGTAAAAAATATTTGACACAGTAGTCAAGCCCAGCATTATCATCTTCAAAGGCTCTGGGTTGCACTGCCAAACTTAGGTTTGTGGTTGAAAGTGYTTGGATTAGAAAGAGAATGGCTGAAGGGTGAATTTGGAGGTGGCTTCAGAAAGAAGCAATTTTTTTAAATGCAAGGCTTAATTTCCAAAAGCTGGAAAATGAGATGAGGGCTCTTTTGTCTGGGCTGCACGTAGCCAGCACTGGCTGGTGTCAGTCAAGCTCCATGAGCGAGTCCAGCTCATTTGAGTTCTGTGGGATTGCTCAGGGTGTTCCTGGTAGGGAATGTGCTGCTGATGACCCATCTGCTAACATTTAGCTTATTGGAAGTTTGAATGCATGAAATACTGAAGCARTGTTTTTATCTTACCTGGCCTGTGGTACTACAGATTGCATTTTCAGAATGTACTTTGTCATGACTTGGGGAAGTGAGTCTGCACCTCAGTCACTTGGGAAGTAGTAATGATTTGGTTATAAAATTGTTACTTTTTCTTTATGTGTGCCAAAGCATCTTGATTTTTTAGTTCTTGTTTTCTCTTGGCTTTTTATATAGCCTGCTAAAACAAATCAAGCTCATTCAGCCTAGCTATTATCACATATTATTTACATGGTGAAAACTAATGTGAAATGGCTCTGCAATGCTTTGAACACCAGATTCTTACCTCATTCTAGATRTTTGTTAGGCAGGTCTTGACTTTACATCACAGATATGAATACAAATTATGTAATAGTTAATATGGATTAATGCATGCTAGATCATGTACATGTAGATTAAATGAACTAACTGGTTAAAGTATTCAAGATTCTGTTTTCAGGAAACCCACTCAAAACTACCTGATGGTGTTTCAGAATTCCTGAACTGCCATCCCTGGCTTCTTGCAGTCAGATCTGCCACCTGCTACCTCCTTTCAGCTCAAAATTAGGATCAAAGTCCTAAGAAAAACAAATGTACAACACCACAGAACAATGTCAAAACCCTTCAGGCACAGGTTCTTTGACTGGACCTTTAAGCATCACAGGGGTAACAGCTTCCACTTCCCTTAATATCTCTACTCTTAATAAGGTTTTCTGGCTATAAGAGAAAGTTGTTTTAAAGGATCCCGAAGCAGGCCAGACAAGTAGTTTCAGAAGTATGGAATCTTGGAATATGAGAGAAATTTGTCTAAACCACGGGAGCCTCAGAAATGTGGGAACCTCACAAAATTAACAATAACACCAATAAGAGAAAAGCCTTCATGGCAAAGCAACCCATGCACGCAGTCCATTAAAAGGAGAAAATCTGTCAGCTGTGCTGTAACTGTGAMGGAAAAGTCCCTGGACACTCTTTCTCGGTCATCTTCTCCATTAAATAGATGAAATAATAATGGGACAAAAAGAACAGAAAGAGCAGGCACATGCTGGAAGGAAAGGTAGGAGTATATTTGGAATGTCACTTCAGCTTTCTTCATCTGGGCTAACTCCTCTCTAAATACAGCTAACAATTGCAGAATACTTACATTTTCAACATTGTGACTACAATCTTCAGAAAACTTTTTGCACAGAAATTTCTGTGTGTATCTGTAGGATTGGGAACTTACATATGACATAAATGGTACAAATGTACTCATGTACTATCCTTTTTAGTGCTCTGCAGTGGACCTGCCTGGCCCAATGAGTATTGGAAGGTAAGTTGTGTGTAGGCTGCAGATGTTTCTTTTAATCTGCTTTTGAACTGAGGCAAAGTAAAACCTGTAAAGCTTTGACTGTTCTGTGGCCATATTCCAAAGTGGTGAACAAAAAAATGGGTCTATCACGTTATCTCATTCTACCAAATTTCTGAATTTCACCTTCAAGTATTTTGTTCTTAACATTGAAAGCTACTTTTCTATGTAAAATGTGTATTTCAGTTTTATGATGTGCAGTATTAATTTTGTATTTACCATATTAATGTTCAAGTTGTTCCTTTTGACACAGATGCTTAAGTAAAGAGGGGTCCCCTATCAAATACTGGGAATGTTATCCAATCCTTTTTCAGAAAAAAGTGCATTTTCTAGAAGAACGAGAATAGAATGGAAAGCTTATAGGTCACCAGGCCACACTCCTGCTGTTGCAGTCAATCCCATCACATAATTTCTTCTATAATCTGATCGTTCTTCACCCTTAAGCCGCTTGTAATCGGTGTGAACCAGCCACCAGCAACATGGCTTGTTTATCATCCCTGCTCTGAGCATTTCAAGACTGTTCAGCTTCCAGACAAATCTTATGCCAAAATATGTCCATTCTGTGCTTCATTAAAATGCTTCATTTCAGCTTTGATTTTTTTTTTTTTGTCTTGGTTTCCATGTTTTTATGCTTCAGGTTTGTTAAATTGGYTTTTTCAAATGTCAGAAGCCTTCTTCCTGCTGAGTGAGCTGTAGCCTGTGGTCTTGTAACACTTTAACCTGAGACAGCATGGCACACATGCTTCCCTTTGAATCTCATCAAAGAGAAACCTGCAAGAGTCATATCTGGAACCTGCAATTGCTCATTCTTWGATTACCTCTTTCTGTAGCAAAGGATCAAACTCCCTCTTCTGGAAGACTGGGACTGTAGATAAGTAAAAAAAGCTCTACGTAGGTTACAAAGGTAAAAACGTTTTTTTTCCAAAGACCCCCACTAACATCCTCAAAAAAAAAAAAAAAAAAAAAAAACACCAACCAAAAAAACCCAACAAAAATCATAGGCATTTTATATATATATATATATATATTTATGTAAGATCATTGGATAATTTAAGCTGAAGGAGAAATGTGGAGAACTCCAAGTTCCAGCCTCCTGCTTCAAGCAGAGCTGACTTTGAAGTCTGTGCTACTGCACCAGACACCACAAAGGTGTTTGGCAAAGGGGCTCTTTAGTTAAATAGAGGATAAAGAGCATCACAGTTATGAAATAGATATAAAATACATTTTCAAATWTTTTTTTTTCCAATAACTACTTCCCACACCTTCTGGTTTTCTCTCTGGAAAGGTTAGTAGGGGGTTTACAATTTATTTCCATTTAATATATCAGTTTTAAATAAATTTCAGCCTTTACTAAATTCTTACAGATCTTTACTTAGGGATTAGCTAAAATAACATTGAAATAAAAAGTCACACAGGTTTATTTGGAAAAACAGAAAAATTCAATCTGAATTTGACAAAAACCTCTTTATTAGTTTTAAAGGAACATTAGTTCCTTTTTCTTCTCTGTTCATTTCTTCTGGAAGACAAGAATGCATTGGCATCTGTTTGCTCAACACTGTTTTGTTTTCAAAACTTTTCATTTGAAGTATTGAATTATGGCTGGTTTTGCCATGGYTTTTAGGCCTTAGGTGGTCTTCTGGAATTCAGTTTATGAAAGCTGCATCTCTGTAGACATTCTTACAAAGAAGCTGGAATCGGGCAAATGCAGTATCTTTGACAGTAGGGAAAAAACGGCTAAAGAAATCTCAAAACCACTTGTTTCCTTATTCTTCTTTAAAAATCATCTGTATGTGGAAAGACAATAATGAAATTGAACAATTCATTTTATTTGGAGTCTGTACAAATCCCAAGGAAGAAAAAAAATGGGATCTCTAGCAATGCAAATCCCACCCAACAAGAAGTTTTCATCGGCACGAAATGTCAGCCATAATTACTAGAAATTTCTGTAAGCCACAGTTACTACACATCAAGAAGGAAATAAAAGCCCTTCATGCAGAGCAGTTTGAAGGCTGCTTTTCCAAACCACCATTCACCTGTGAAATTTGGGACTTATGTCTAGTTAAACAATTTCTGGGTCTTTGTGTAGTGATTTTTGCACTTGCATTTTCGGGGGTTTGCCATCTGATGGTGGAATCACTCGGCTGGGGCTGGTTACACAACAGCCCTGGCAGATGGCTGCAAGTGGAGGTTGCAGAGTTACATAAGAGGTTGGGAATTGCTGTCCCACTCTGCTGCCAGCCAGGAACATCCCGCTGCTTCCCCAAAACAAGCACCTTCTGAGGTGAGGAGTCTCCAAAACAGCAACTCCTCTTACAAACACATTATGATTCCCCAAATCTGCTGTTGGCCATTTCGTGTCTGGAAAGCTGCAAGTGTGAACATAGTTGAAGTCTATGTTCTGTGACACCCTGGAAGCCTCGAATTTCATCTGTTGCCCTGAGTAACTAACTTTTCTGACTTATGTACTCTTCTACTGACAGCATGTTTCTTTTGGTGTCAATCTCCCACTGTCTTTCAGAAGGACTTTCCTCATTTTGCCTGGATGGACAAGGTGCAGTCAATCACTTGGCTTGTCAGATCACATTTTCAAACCTCCTACAAGGAAAATTCAGCAGTGCAGTGACCACAGTTCTTTATGCCCAGGGAGAAAAGTATAAGCAAAGATGGGTCATGGTGAGATGACATAYAGGACAATTGCACAAAACATCACTGTAGTTTAGCTCAAAAGCATTCGTTTTGTTGAGTTCTTGTTTTTATAAATGAGCTGCTCAGTTGTCCAAAGAGCATACTTTAGCAATACTATTTCACTTTATATCACACTTCTGATGTTAAATTYTTCATGACTGGTTGAGGTTTCTTTGAGGTGTCATTGCCTGTTGCAGGAGGTAGTAAGGACACAAGGAGCAAAGAGATGGATTTCTCTTATTGGCAGTTAATCTTATGCCCCTGAATGTATCTGTCCATGTTCAACCTAAGTCAGAACTGAATGTTTTACCGTCTCCTGTGAGTCGTTCTGCATTAAAATCATTCTAGTAAAAAATGTGGTAGAGTGGGGGCAGGTAAATCCTGGAACTGTAGGGTTCCTGATATTGTGATCTGTCCTATCCATAGTACAGTTTTGTGACTGTAAAATAGTGAACAGCAGGAAGACAAATTCTGCACAAGCACAAAGCTCAGGATCAGTCCAACACACTCCCTGTCTTGAGAGTGAAAACATTAAGAGGCTCATACACGAGAGTTAAAGTTTCTGCCGAGAGGATTTCTGCTGAGTGTGCTSATCATCTTCCCAAAATGAAAACCTTGGAAGAGCCTGTGTGCTCTTARCTGATCTTTGCTCTTCACATTACGTCCATACTTCACTACCAGGATGCTTATTAAGGCAAGTACTGTTGTTAGACTTTTTGCTTCACTTGGGGCTTCTCCCAGTGTTGATTCAGCTAATTTGGACAATCACTGCTCACGAAGGAAAACCTGGAATAAGTATGGCTCAAAATTACTGTAGCAAGTGCTCTGTATTCACCAGTATTGTGAAGACCAGATTCTCTGAGGGCAGTGTGTGTATGTACATACCTGCCTACAAGAATGGCAATCTCACTGAAAACATTAAGGGTCAGTATTAGTATGAGCAGAATTACCACATCAAAGTTAAAATCTTGTGATCGGAATAAAAATAGTGCTGAGACTCCTGAAGGCATTTCCAGGCTCATTTCTTAGGCCTAACATAGTACTTAACATTTTGCAACAGGGAATAGCCACTTCTGGTTAAAACATTGCTGTGCAAACCCAGCAGTTTATATAACTATTATTTCCCGGATCAGAAAGATCAAATGATAGAATCTTGGTCTCCCTGGGACTGGTAAATGTTTTTTAATGAGTCCTTCAAGGTTGCATTGTCCTCACGTGACTTTCAAGCTGTGTATGAACTTTGCTTTCTGGAGGTTTTTGTATCAACCATTAGGGAGCCAAAATTGCCAGCCATGAGCAGATGTATTAATTTTCTTCAGTGATAAATTTGATCATGGCAGGAATTTCTTAAAGACAAACCAGATGAGTGTTGTCCCAGAAGCGAACCAAAGAGCTGAGTCTAACAGGGAGTTCTTGGTGAGGCTGTTTGTGTTGGGAGAACCAGATTCACTTCCAGCCTTTTCAGAGAGCACYCTGCTCCAGGGCTCCTGGCTCTTTTCTCTCACCAGTATGTGTTTGCTGTAGGGAAAAAGTCCAATTGTTTGCTGATCAACAGTCCCAAGCTAATAACGGGCATGGGAAAGCAGCGAGTTTCTCTTTCTGTGGTTTCTGTTCACAGCCTGAGTAACAGGTTTGACAGTCCAGCTCTGGATGGTCAAAGAAAGCTCTACTGAAACACAGAACAAGGGAATGTCACAGCCAAACTCTGCTTGTCTCACTGCCCACTGCCTTTCTGCAAGTCATTCTGCTCTTTGACCTTGTTTGTCTTCCCCAACCACTTCAGCCTCTCAGCTGTGTTGTCAAGAGGAGAAGATTTGAGCATACTACAAATGCTGCTAAGATACCAGTTTGTTGGGTTTTTTTAATCTTTTGCCTTTTATTTCAACATAGCTACTTCATTTTCTTCCCCATTTGTGAGGGGCTTTTTCCTTTGGCATCTGAATTGTATTTCTGTTAGGGAGTCTTCTCTCTCTGCCAGTCCTTCCTGCCACTCAATATTTGCTGTGATTCCTTCCCACATTGTCACTGTGCGTGGCCTTTACTCCCTCTCTGACACCAAGATTTGAGTCCTGTGTTTCCAGTCTTGCAGGTGAGTGCCTTAATAACAAATTGCTTTTTGCCTTAATAATAAATTGCTTTTTGCCTTAATAATAAGTTGCTTTTCACAGGCTGTCTGGTCTGTCTCATTTAGGCTTCCCTTTCTTCCTTATCTAAAATTTTTACTCTTGTTCCATTATGGAATAAAAATTACAATTTGCAAGAATTTGAACTTTTGTTCAAATATTGTGTTGCAATAAAGAACTTTTAAATGTTCTTTAAAAGTTTACAATGAGCAGATGTCCACATTTCATTTTGTTTCCAAAGGAGTTGGCTCCAGTTATCTCTGAAGTTACAGAGAGGGGTTAATACCTGATGCTTATCAGGAGAAAATATCCATTGTGTGGGCTGTTTGTGAAAAGCAGCATCTAAATTTAACTTTGATTCTTGTTTTGTTTGGTTTCAGTAAAACTGAATTTTTTCTTGAAAAAAGGTTGCATTTTCAATGCAGACTGGTTTTGTGTGTCTCGACCGAGCTTTTGTTGGGAAAGCCTTTTCAGGTTCAGAAGGAAAGAGTTCTTACCTGGTACAGGAAAAGAGGCCCAAAATTAGCAGAGAACAGAATATTTGTCTAACAGGTGAAACACAGGTTTGAGTCCTTGTTCTGCTTGCCCTGATTTTGTTCTCTTGAAGGTGAATGCCCTAGATCACAGCACAAAAAAGGGAGTGGGTCAGTCCCTGTCTTTTCTTGGGGCTGTGGTTGTGGATTTTTTTCCTGGAAGAGAAAGACTAAACTTTTGACAAAACCTATACTGGTGGATATAATTTCTCAAGATAAATGCTCCAATAAAAGATAGCAGATTTGAAGAATCCAGCTGAATTATTTGCATTARTTTGTGCCTTACCTCACAAATTTACCATTTTCTTGGTAATGAAATTAATAACTGAATTTTAACTCTGGATTTAATGAGTCCTTCTGAAAAGACTTTTTCTAGAAGCTGAGCAGCTCTAAAGTTGGAGCCTGGCTTCTGCTGGTGGAGGAGCTGCCCCTGGATGGTTCCATCTGCATCTGGCAGACCCTGCAGTGCACTGATGGGGGAAGAGTGTCCTTCTGAAGGCGTTCGTTGGTCTGTGGAGATTAGCAGTTGTCATTATAAATATGTATTTATGTTAATATACATAAAAGCAAAAGGTATTTTTGTTTCTGGAGACATTTAAGTGTTGCAGGCTGATCTWGCTGGAAAGCTTTGGTCTCGTTTTAATGCCACATTAATTTGCCGTCTTTATCAGTCTCCACATTTTAAGCAACCCTTGTGGTCATGATTTGCTTGGTTGTTCAGTAAATATTCAAAGATCTAAATGCTTTCCAAGCCTTAAAATACTGTCTGTACACTTCTGGAGAAAAGAKTACTTATTTCAGAGGGAACTGGGCTAAGCCATATGTGTAGATGTTTGGAGAACTCTGAGTAAAAATGCTGCTTAGCAATGGCATTCTCAGTAATTCTTTATTCACTCTATAGGCATTGGAAACGGCACCTAAAGCCTGGAGAAAAAGGAGCTTAGGAGAGACCTTATCAGCCTGAAAAGAGGCTGCAGCCAGGTGGTGGCTGGGCTCTTCTTCCAAATAACRAGTGACAGGACAAGAGGAAGTGGCCTCATTTGCAATAGGGAAGGTTTAGGTTGGATATTAGGGAAAGTTTCTTCACCAKWMTGGTTGTTAGGCATTGGRGGAAGCRGTGGAGTCACCATCYCAGGAGATRTTAAAGACACATCTGGCTGCGRCACTTTGGGCCATGGTGTAGCAGTGGATTTGGGGGTTGGTATGTATGGGGTGAGTGGCTGGATTCCATATTAAAGGTCTTTTCCAAATGAAACGATTTTCAGATTCTGCGATTCCAAGAGACAATGTTCCTCCACGGGTTTTTAAGCAGAAAGATAACGAGTTGGGCCCAGTTAGGCTGGTGATAAGGACACTTTGTTAAGGTGTCAACAACTATAATAGTTGTTTCCTAATATAGAGATGCATCTGCTTGGGGAGATCATGACCCATTTCAGTTGGTTCTTGTTTTACCAGCKTCCTGTGCCTTTGAAGGTACATTCAGGGTACCCTATTTCTCCCTCCAGGATTTCTGCTTTCCTCAATCCTGATGTAGCCAGAAAGCTCTCACCAGAAGTTGCTGTGAAAGCAGAAAAGGCTCCACCTGATTTTTCATACCACCCTGCAGATGTATAAACAAATATAACCTCCAGYTTCCTATGCAGTTAATGAACGAGATGTATTTTCCTACTCCATTAGAGGCTAATCAGAACTTGGCAAATTAAATAGAATATGCCAAATTTAGGTGTCAGAAGGCAATATGTAGAGAAGATGAAGTTTTCTGACTATTTAGGAAGCTTCAATGAGACAACTTGGGGAAGACTCAAAGTCATACCTGCTCAATGTCTGTCTGCTTCTTTGTGGAGGGAAATGATTCAGTATCTGCTAGGGCAGATCTGCATCGAGAGCAGGAACATCAACCCTGCTGTGTTGGCAAAACATCACARATCTTGAGATGCTCAGCTGAACTCCAGGGCTTGGAAGCATCCTGAAGTTGACTGCTGGAATTCAGTACATATCATTTTTTTTTTTTTTTTACCGTGAGAGAAAACAAACAAAAGAAAAGGAAGATGACAAGAAAATTTTTATATATAAAAAAATCTGGACTATATATGTAGTCATGGGTKAGGTTGACCTACACCTTGCTTAGGTTTCAGTTTAGGATGCTTTAGGTCTAGCTCTACTGAAGGKAATAATGACACATCAGCAATCTGCCTCTTGGGTCAATAGTGCTCAGTACCTGTAAAATCAAAGTGTCTTCCTAAAACTCAGCAGAGTGCTAATAGCCTCTTATTCTTATGYAGCTCAAACATCCAGCTCTTTCTACACTCCCCTGCTGCACAGCGTCATCAAGATGAACAATGTGGATGAAATCTAAAAAAAAAAAAAAAAAATCTACACTCCCCTGCTGCACAGCGTCATCAAGATGAAAAATGTGGATGAAATCTAAAAAAAAAAAAAAAAAAAAAAAAAAAAAAAAAAGGAAAAATAAGAAATTAATTCCAAATGAGCCATTGCTTGCCCACAGTAAGACCTGGGAAGTCTCCTGTATGTTTTAGGTTCCCAGCTGAGTTTGCGCTGAAAATAAAAACTGCTTAAGCCTAAAGTCAGAAGGAGATTTACTAAGATGAGAATGAGACTGACYCAAGTCTTAAAATAAGAATTACTCATTTTAGAGGGGTAAAAAAAAAAAAAAAAAAGGTATTAAAAGAGGCTTGATCTTCCCTGCCTTCTAGTCATGACCCTCAGTCAAGTGGTTTGGAACAGCCAGGCTCTGAAGTTCTTCCCATTTTGATCTTTGATATATAAATATTCCTTCGAATATCTAGTGTGTATGTGCTGACATCAACCAAAATGTTTAGCAGTTACAGCTCATCTTTACAATTTGTATTACTTTTGACAACCTTTCATTGGCTGACAAGTTGCCTGTCAGAGCTACAGTCCTCAGAATTACTCCATTAAAATCMCTCCAATCGCTCTCTAGCTTGATTAATCTGAGTACCATCCACACATTTTTCCCTGGAATAGTTTGTATGTTTTGCTCAATGAAAATGGGCAGTTTTAGGGGGAAAACCCAATGTGTTTAACTTGGAATCCTTTGCCTAACATCTGCATGTGCTGAAATCCATTCAAAGTTGGTTGCCGGGGGAGAATTTGAGTAAGTTTTCTSTAAGGGCTAGGAAGTGCACATTGAAAATTTATGGTATTTTCCTTCTATCCTAGCTGCTGTGGGCTTTTGCTTTTCCTTCCCAGTCAGTGTCTCGTTATGACATCGTACTTCCTCAACCCAAAATACAGGAAGAACAATACAAAAATAATATCCTTCATTGCCTACAGAGATGGAAGCTGACAAGTTGCCTGGAGAGCAGGAAGGCAGATRGACTGTCTGAGCAGAAGAAAGAGCAGCAGCAAAGGAAATATCATTGCTAAGAAYGATAGTAAAATTTAAAAAGTAGTAAATGTATCTGTGTGCTAGGCATTAACTAMGAGATTCTTCAGGAGGAGAGAGTTTGGAAAAATACCTGATAAAAGAAGAATTTATATAACTTCCTAACCACATCCTATTTTATTCTTTTCACAAAATCCCTTACCAGCACATTATATGTGGTAGGAGTAGATAAATATTTCAGCAGTGCATGGTTGGCTCAAAAAGCCACAAAACCAAATCGGGGAACACAAGAAAAACACAGCATTTAAAGATTAGTTTTGTGGGGGTTTGCTTGGTTAGGACAATGGAGCAGCAGGGTTAGGAGGCCAGGAGGAGCAGATGGAAGGTCGTTCTCACTGTGATGGATGTGATCAAACTCGTTCAGGGCTGCAGAGCCGTGTCTGCCATCACTGCCTTGGGCTCACAGTCAGGATCTGCCTTTGGGGTCAGGCAGATTGCTGAACAGGGACTTTGGGATGCTCTGAGATTGCTGAGTGCCTTCAATTGCTGGCCATAAAAAGCTACAAGTGAAAGGAWGGTTAGAATAGACACAGCTGCTTTGATCAGTGCTCCAGGAATGTTAATCCCTAGGTGTTGTCCACAGGGTGCCCTGATTTATATCTGCCCTTCCCTGGTGATGTTAAGCTCAAAGTGCCATTTTCTGCCAGAGTTGTTAATGAGAGCTGTGTTCAGACAAGGCTGGATCTCAGTACAGTTTACAATCAAGAATTCATTTCAGAGCTCTCCTCTATACCATTATTTKTATTTCAGTGGTTTTGATTGATAAAGACTGAAAAGCCAACTGCATGAAGTTGTCAGGTTTGAGTGGAACTGCTACGGCCGTTTATTTTGGGCTCTTGTTCACGAAGAAAAAGGCATGCACAGAGCTGTTTTCATTTGGGCAGAGTGTGGTATTTACACTGTAAAATTGGATGTCAGAATAAGTGAAGTGGCTGGGAAGCAGCAGTGTGTGCATCCTRCAACAGTGACTGTACATGAACGGAGGATGCTTTGTGTGCAGAGTGCTGCGATCCCGACACCCATCTATACCTGGTTTTTATGGTTACACAAGCTGACTGATATGGCTGTACTTTCTTATTGATAGCAATTCAGAGGAACAGCAATTTTTTTCTGCTTCAATACCTGTTCACTTAGAAAACAAAATCTGTGGTATGCTTTGGTCAAAAAGTACCACTTTATCCATGTCAGTACCAGGAAATATGTAATGTATTTTTTCTGATGAGGTTGCACTGACTGAGGAATTTTATTTTATTTCACTTTTATCTGTAGACTGGGATGGGTCGTCCAGCAGTTTGATTGACTGATTCTGTTTGATACGCATCCAAATGTACTCATTTATTGTGCACTTGTGTTATTATCCATAAATCTCTCAAGCCTTAGGTAGCAGCAGCTGCATCACTGTTGAATGTGAAACARTGCATCTCCTCTGTAAGAATGCAAAATGACATACACAAAATAAAAAAGTCAAGACAAAGAGCAAAATTATTAGAAGAATTTTGGCACCTGTGGATATTTAATAATATTTAGGCTCCTTTATGTCTTAAGAAATTTTTTTTTAAATGATACTTGGACTGTGTGAAAAATAACTTTTTAATGCCTGTGAAACACCCAGAAGTAAATKAATGGGTGCTCTACATTTCTGTATATAGTATTAGGGCTTGGGATGTTTTTGCCTCTTTTGAATCCCAAGTGGTATTTTTAGTATTTGCCTTGGTTTGGTTATCTTGGTAGTGGATAGGATATCTGGGAGCAAACACTGGACTGGAGAGTTGGAAATGGGGAGAAGGTGAGATAAAAATGACTCAGTGAGATGGGAGATGTATCTGGTTCCCTTTCCAGCATCTCGTTGTTACGAGAAGAGGGACTTTGACTGGAAGATTTTATGGATCACCTCAGGGTTGTGGAGGAACATTTGACCCCCAGAATTATACAGAATTTTGCTGGAATCTGTCCTTAAATTACAAATTATGTATGTTTCTGAGTGCAAATCTTGCACAACCAACCCTCCCTAGAAATTCTGCTTTCATGAGCCTTCTTTCCTATCAAACCCACTGTGGTGGCCTCTTTTTGGCCATTTTTGKAGTAGGAAATCTGTAAAATAAACTTGTATCTCTCGTAGGGCAGAGTAGCTAACAGGCTTTTTCTAGTTTGAGGATCCCAGGAAAATGAGGAGACTGAGAAATGAGTGAATTAGAGGAAACACAAATATGAGTGTTGCTACAAAGCCCTTGGAGTGTCCCATAAATTTGATGCTCATTKCTAATTGCCACTGACAGTAATTTTAAATTGCCATACCAGTTTTCTGACTGCGTTATAAGAGTTTTAATCCAGCAATTTCTGATTTGACTGATGAATTTTGTGCTGCAACGATATTTTATGAAGTTTTAATTTGCTTATGAGTAATTTATTTCATATGGGGCTGCATGACATTCCAAGATCACTTCTGCAGTTCACTGTCTGCTCTGCTGTCCTGTGACTGAATGAGGAAATACCCAGGCAAATTCAAAATTATGTAGGTCAGGTTGTGGAAGCAGTTTAGCTGCAGCAGCACAGAGCTCAGCAAAAGACAATGAATTTGCCTGCTTGTATAAATACGGCTATGCCCGCCCCTCTCCCTGAAGAAGAAAAGCAATTTTGTCCATCTTCCAATCATTAACTCTCACAGGTCCCTTTTCAAGAGAATTTACATGTATTATTCACAGCCCCATTTCTTCACAGTCTGCCCTTATTGTCTTATTTTGATCTGGTTTGAGTGCATGGCAAAAGCACAAAGTTCAAGGTCAAAAAGGGTGTTTTGGCCCATGAGAATATCTTCAAAAGTAAATAAAGGCTAAATCTAGAGCATAATGAATCTGCAGGACTTACATCACCATAAAATCGCTTCAGGAAAAGAACTGGGTTTCTGTTCTCCATAAACTTCTCTGCGAGTGTGTTAAACTTCCCTAATAAGCTTTTTTTTTCTAATTGGCTAATTAAGCAAAGTGTTCTCTTATTGCCCTTGTGCTCTCAAAGCTCCTTTTAGTATCCTTGTTCAACACACCCTTTAGAAAATAAGTTTGCTTGTTTTTCTGGTCTTCCACATAAGTCTCCATTCTGCATCATCTGATAAAATAAAGACTTTGTGCCTGTTGCATAGAATAATAACGTTGGTTTTGACCCGAGGGTTTAGCTAGAACTGAACACTCTGTGAAATTAACAGGAAAATAAGCTGGTAATACTTGGATATTTTTGATGCAGTTAYGGTGACAAAATAATGAGCAAATTCTCTTGTCTGAACAGGACATGTCAAACAGAAGGAAGTTGTTCACAACTACAGCACTAAAGCTGCCAGAGAGGTGCCTTTTGTCATCATTTTTTCCTTGGCTCAAACTCTGGCATATTGATCTCACTCTCCCCTTAAGTGAAAAAAAAAACCAACCAGAGTGCTTTTCTAACCTGTTTGTCTGCCTTTTTTTATGTGCCATATATCTGAGCTAAAATATAATGCTTTATTTAATCTGGCCATTTAAAAAAAAAAACCTATTATAATGTCACCAAATTTCACAGTTGTGCTCTCAGATGGGCAAAGTATCTCTCATTTCTAAATATCTGTGTCACTGCTGATTGATTTCCTTAATACACTTTGCACAGCTGTAACGAATTACTATTTTATTTTTTTTCTAACACATTCTTTATGCTTGCAAATGCTCTTGAAAAATCACTGAGAACTCTGTGGAAGCTGCTATTGTAATAATTGCAACGAGTTGTATAAAATTACGCTGTCATGCTGTCTTTTCCAATTAAACTTATAACATTTTTTGTACAGGATTTGAAAATCTATGTAGTAAATTGGAGGGAATGGGTCCTTGACATTTCTATTAAAAGGCAAATTATATTTCTTCACAGCATTACTTGAGG
>NW_026623378.1:82902-141490 GCF_030028575.1 Malurus melanocephalus
ATTTTATACAGAAATAAACAGGAGAAAGTGGAGGGGAAGGAGCACTCAGACAGAACAAGCTGAATTTATTTGCATGGGCAGAGAAAGCAGAAATTATCCCAAACTAGGAAAGGCAGGGAATGGGATACAAAGTTGTAGCAGCCTGTAACATTACCTTATCTGAGATGGATGCTAATTAATCTAATTCATCTCACTCATTTGATGGAGTTTGATTTGTATTGTTGTTGCTATGTTTTGTTTTCCCTCGCAGTAGAGGTTTCATTTAGTCATGTCCAATTAGATGTGATGTATTTTAGGTGAATGCATTTCATGGAATGCCCTGCTCTTCCCCATCCCWGTTCTGTGGGTGTCCAAAAGGGAAAACTGGGAAGAATGAGCTCACTTGAAGGGAGAAACATTTATCCTCAAAATGGCAATTTCTTAAGAAAGTGTTTATAAACAGTGTAAGTGTTTTGTTGTGGTTTACTTGGTTATTTTGCCCTGCAGTATTTTAATTTTGTTAAAAGCAGCCTAATGGACTGTAAGAAAATGAAAATGTGCAGTTGCAGAGCAGCTAATCAGATTCCATCACAGTGACAGTGACTTAGAGCCAGGCAAACAAGGGCTGTGTGCCTTTTTTAATGACATTTGTCATGTCTGTCTGTCTTCACAAACTTATCATAGATCCATATATGATTCCACCACTGACTGAGATTATCTTCCAGAAAGAAGGCTCATGTTGCAGGCCTTAGCACATATTAATTCTTCAGCAAGCATTTCTTCAGATGTTGTGACTGTTTTTGGCAATTATTTACCAGCTCCTGTGTAATTACTCTGCATGGATTTGAACTTGCTGCATTTGCAGACTGAGCAGAAAAGCAAACATCAAAAWTTCTATTGTAAGTTGTCAAGCAATTTAAACAGTATTAGCAAAAATAATTTTAAAAAGAAGGAATAAAAATGTTATACAATGTCTGTGCAGCAGTGTTCAGCACCTACACAAAAGACAGAAAAGCACATCCTACAGCTGCATTTCTTGTATGACTGTGTGTRCACATAACCTGTAATTACCACAACGTGCTTTTCTAAAAGTTCCTTTCAGAAATGCAAACTTAAGACCTCTGTCTTGGATTTTATTTTAGAATTCCTTTCTAAACCCAAAATATTTTTACTCCAAAAATTGTTCCTCAGTGCAAAACTTGATTACAGAAAAGAGTTAGATCTTGAACTGTTTTGATTTATTTTATCTGCGAGTTGTCACACAAATGCGACAGGAAAACATTTTCTATGTTAAATCCCCTCTGGTTTATAATTCTAGATAAAATCTAGTTATTGGGGCAGAAATGTCCTTCAGAGGCAAAAGGGATTTAAGGAAAATCTCTGGCTTCATTTTGGCAGTTTGCTCATAGCTGGACTGGTAGTGGGCACGATCCTTGAGGTCTCCATTTGAGTTAATTTGCACTTTAGAGGGCAGACCTTGTGTTTTCCTCTCCCATGAGGGCTTTGACTCAAAGGCTCTGCTCACAGTTTTTCACTTCCTTGATGTTGCTTCATGGCTGGAGTTTTTTGTTTTGTTTCTGTTGATTCTGGCAGCACCAATAGGTACATGGTATATTTTTTGTTGTTTTAGCATGCTGTATTGTATAGGAAGTGATGGTAGAAGCAGTGATCAGTTTTTTTCTAAAAGTATTTGAATGCCATTGTTTGAGTGAAATATTGCTGATCCAGTGCAGTAATTGATAGATGTTCCAATGGCTGTCAGGAAACTGCAGCTGTGTAGAATGATGGCCTGGGAAATATGTCAGAGTTGTCACTGGGTCTATAAATACGCCAAGTAGGTAAATATAAAGGAAATATAAGAATGATTGAAGCTGAAAGATAATGTTTGTGCAAGAATGAATGGGTTTCAGTTGGTGCAGTGTGAATTTGGACTGAAAACCAAAGGAAAATTCTTACACATTAGAAAAATCAGGTTTTGCACCTCGGATGAAGACCTCAGCTGACCAGCAGAATATGACATTGCAGGTGGTCCAGATTAAATAAAGCATTAACTGCCTTTGCCTTCTGTAGTTGTTGGATCTCCCAAGAATTCTCCCCCATGTGAGCAGAGACTCCAGCTGTTGGTGCCTTCGAGCTTTCTGCTAACACAGCTGTTTGGGAAAGGAGGAATAGAAATCTCAGCAGRATGGGTATTCCAGAGCAAATGTAGGGTCTGCAAGCTGACCTGAGGTACCTGGCAGGAGCAGGAATAGCAGAGCCAGGGAAGAACCAGCTCCAGGAGCACAGGGCGTTCCCAGACCGTGATCATGCACCAGCAACTACACACAGGTGTATCCTCTGCAGAATGGCTCAGCTGGGAATGTGAGACTTGGTGCAGCAATCACTCATCCTCACAATCTGGATGTCACCCCAAAGAAATAAAATTTTCAAGAGGGCCTAAGCAGTGTGAGTCTATGATGAYTGGTTTCCAATTTGAAGGTGACTTCWGTTTTGTTTTACACATGTGAAGGTRTTGAGGTCTCCTACAAAGGTATTTAGGTGCYTACGKATGCTTTTAGTCATGTGTTAGGCTYTAKTTTTYRTTTTATTTAAGGGAAGAAAAWCTCTAATCCTCAATGSGAAGRGCAYTTGGCAAATGAAAAATAGAGACAGCTGTTTTTTTAGCTTAAAATATTCTTAAAAGTAAGTTATATGTAGTGCACAGCTGCAGAATAAAGGAGGGGACAGCAGTTTTCCATGGACAACTGTTTTCCTTTGAGGGAACAATGCTGCTGCTGACAATGTTCTCTGATTTTACAAACTACTGAATTCTTCACAATTGTGTCTGGAGAGAAAAAAAAAAGTGTATTTTTATCTGCATAGTTGGTAGAGGTAATGGTTTTATACCGAAGTAGGAAGTACTTTCTCACCAATGCCAGAGTATTTACTGATCCTCTGACCCTCTTTGTAAGGGGACTTGTCTTCCTTACTGCTTATAACACCTTTAAATCTCCTTTTCATTACTGCCACCAATGTAACAGCAAAATAGATGTGTAGCGAGAGGAAAAAGGGGTGATAGCTGGACTTGCTAATTTTGAAACCACGCACAGGCAAAATAAAATGAATTCTAAAAAAAAAAGAAATTATGATAGTTTAGCAGACTCAGCTTCCCAAAGCTTGCTGTGAAATCATAATTTTCAACTCAGGTCAGCAGCAATTCTGCTTCAGTGGGGTTTGGAGCAGAGACTGGAAAATTGTGCTTCTCAACTTTGGCACTTTTTCACCATCTCTGAGGTTAGTTTTCATACCCAYCTTCTTGGCTACCTGAAATTCTGACCTTCAAGTATAAATCAGTAGAACYGTGTCTTTGTCTCTTTCCCCTTCACTGTATTGAGCTTTGTGAGCGTGTTGCACTGTGTTTCACACACTTATGACTATTCCCTCWGTAATAACTTTTTTTGCCACTTGGMTCATCTGAAGCACAGCRTCACTGAGCTGTCTTGCAGGGCACAGGCTGTAGTAGCTCTTTCAGTCTTCTGGGAAGCCTTAAAAAATTGACAGTTCATCTAGATTTAAATAACGGTTTGTGTTTCTGAAGGTTGTGGGATGAATTTTGCTCGTTTTTTGTCCCGTGTTGTTGTGTGTATGGGGTGCTGCAGTAGTGGTGAGCTGGCCTGAGGGGAGCTGGAGGTGCCATCCTGGTCYTTTTGGTTCTGCCAATCCATTTGTTTGAATGGCTCTGATTGCACTCCTTAAGTTCAATATTTCTGTATATTCCTCACATTATATTCATAACAATTAATTGCAGTGCAGCACCATATACAAATGAGGGCAAGCAGCAGCTTTAATTTGGCTGTGCTCACTGCAGGTGATTCTGGGCTGTGTGCACATCAGACAGACCCTTTTGTTCTGATATGCTATTTTTTATTGCTGGTGATAGCTGGTAATGATTCTTTTTATCACAGCCCTGTCTGCTTTAAATCTCGTGGATGAGTCATATTGCTTATCCCCAACATTAATGATTTTAGACCACCTTTGTAATGGGTATTTATAGTAGTTAATGTTCTAATGTATTCRTAGTAGTAAAGAATTTGAACTCATAAGAGTGTTCAAACAGATAAGCTGTTAAGTAATTGTTCCATTGTTTCCTGCATATCTGAAGTCATAAATTCATGGTTAGCATTTGAAATTACACAGGATGCTCAGACTCTGAGGAAAATMAYTTCTTGCCATTCATTTTTGCTGCTMCTTGGYTGTTTACATTATTAGCTAATGAMTTCTAAGCAGAATATATTTCTATATTTTAGGCAGAATGGGCATGGAAAAAAAAAAAAAGCCAGGATTGCTTTTGTATGAGTGCATGGCCTGTGGGATTATTTGTTGTACTGTCTGTGGGGTCACAAACACAGGCTGGTCTGATGCTGTCAGGACATGTTTGCCAACACCCACAGCCAAACAGAAGTGGCACCATTTGAACTGTTACAGCTCCAGGTAACAGAGACATTTCCATGGTGCCTTGGTACCTCAGCTCTGTAGCTTTCACATCTCAACAAATTTCTCAGTGTCCCACTTCAAAAGTCTGCCATTTTCCACACAGTGCTGTCTGAGAGCTTTGTCCAAGTCACAGTGCCTCTCCATCAGATCTGGCTTAGTATTGATTCGTTTGAGCAAACCATTCTCAGATGTCAGGAAAGCATTTTAGCTTAGAGAAAAACAGAGCTCTTCTGCTCCCATCTGCTGGTTGGGGGTTGTTATATACAGGCTGACAGTTAACTGTGTATTTCCATTAAGACTGTTCATACAGTGCACCAGCCTCAAAGGACACAGTCTGGCCAACGTGTCTCGTAGGTGACTTGGGAGAGCACTTAAATTTGAGTACTGAAGTGTTCTGTCCTTCAAGGAGCCCTTYCAGGGATCTGAAAACTCTACATTGCAAAATATTCACCTCAGGTGTCCATGGTTACTCACCAGCTTYAAATAAAATACTTTTGTGGAATTACAAAATGCCTTGATAGAAATTTTCTAGTTAACAAAAACCCGAAGAGGTCGTTTCTCTTGCACTTACACCTGAACTTTGTCCCTGTCATATTTAACACCACATWGTGCACAAATGCAGAGCAAGCTGTGCCGTGTATGTGCGTGGTTTGCACACTGTGACAGCAACCAAATGTGCAGCAGCTTTCTAAAATAACACTATGGTTGAGTTACAAAATTATTAGAGGGAGTTAGCATTGAAAATAGGAGAAATGTGCCCAGGTCAGTTCCCTGCTACGCATCCTGCAGGCCTGGGAGAATTGCACAGCAATGGGAGTWTTTTTGTGAACTGTCATTCGGTATTTCCTCTCTTGAATCATWACAGATGTTGGACAAAAGCTGTGTTTTCTGAGAAAGTTCTCTGCCGTAGACTTTTAAGTATGCAGGCCTGTAAAATTGAACGGAATAATAGAAAGGAGGGGTGTTGCTCTTCTTTCTCACTAAATAAGGCACATCTATGTACCAAGGAACAAACTCTTTTAAATAAAACCCTTTTAAGCATCCCACACAGGTGTATTGTTTATCTGCAGATGGACCTGAGGCATAAAGGCACTTCCATTCCTGTTTCCTAGAGAAAGGACTCAGTAAAACTAGGAAGACCGTCAGGGGTCTTGGTGTTAAGCTTGTCGGTTTAGAAAGGTGGTTTGAGGGACTCCTGGCATACAGAAGTACTTACCTGTAAGATAGCAAATGCCACAAACATCGATAAAATTGTGGTGAAAACTTCATGTTCTTTCATTGTCTTCTGAGCCTGTAATACAGAACTGCTGGAAGTGAGCCTCAGTAATGCAGCCCTTAGACCATGTGCGAAAAACGTGCACAAACTGAAGTAAGTTCAAGTAATTTTCTTCCTACATTCTAAGGTTTTTTTTTAAGTGAAGGGACATAAGAAAGTGTACAGCAAATATAGTTGTTACTGTCAAAATTGGATTGCTGAGGAAATGTAGATTCCCAAATCAACACAGATTGGAAAAACAGCATCTTTCCAAAAAGGTCTGACAGTCCCACATCTCCGAGTCTCCTGAGCTCTTTTCTGAAAAACTCTGTCCAGTTATCTAGGCGACTAAGTATGGATATAAATAAATATGTCAGCTTCCTTGATATTGGAAATATGTAGTTCACAGCCTTTAAAACTTTCAGTTAATATTGTAAAGCGTTGGTGTRAATACCTGTACTCTGCTGCTGCCTGTTGTTTATCTGCCATAGAACTAAATTACTTGAAACATTAGGGAATAAAGCTGTATTATTTTTTTTCCCACAAATTGATGTACATTCCTTGTCCTGCAGCTGATATAATTAGTTTTAAGAAGTTGACATAAACCTACAAAATTTTCTGTGCCTTTAGAGAGCAGTAAACAGGATTGCATCTGAAACATTTTCTTGTWGCAGGCAAGTGAAGGACAGCTTAATGATCTGTGGAAATAAAAAAGTAACATTTAGTATGAAAAATGTTTATTAAATGTCATACGTTCATAAGATGAGAGAGCTATTAGCAATTCATTTAATGTTTGTGTGAGGCTGGTTATATTTTGCAGACCCATTTTACCAAACACTATTTGGAAATAATGGTGCAAACATCCCTGTAGTAATTTCTAAGAAACTTATAGGCTTATTCCACCKTAACAGACATTTTGAGTCACTTGTTTAACCAGAATCAGATTGTTTGTCCCCCAGAACACTGCAGTCAAGTGAAATCTTTCACGCTTGTGACAAGATAAGCACAATCAGCAAACCTGGCGTGTGGGGTTGGTCTTYTAGATGGGAATATAAAATGAGTGTGGTGTATGGAGCCAGGGAGTGCAGGGGGTGGGCAAGAAACTTTACAGGAGGTGAGAGGACAGGGACATAAAACAGAAATGACAGTTTTTGTAATAACAATGCTAACATGGTTTACTCATCTGTCAAAACTGCATAATATCAGAGAAATCTTAATTTTTCTGGGAATATTTATCAGACTCCTTGCTTAGAGAAGACTCCTCGGTTATAGTAGTTTATGCTAATGTCAGTAATCAAGGAACCAGACTGTAAAGTGCARTGTTTACTGCAGCCTCATCGTGCCAGGGGAGGTTGTTCTCACAGTGATCACACAGGTTCATCATTTCCCACAAACATATACAGAAATCCTCACAAATAACCTTGTCACCATGAGCTATGAGGTCTATCAGGCAGCTTCATTTACATTTGATATAGTTACTAATTTTTGTAGAAGCAGCATTACATTTTTAGCAAATAAAGAAAGCATCTCCCAGTTGTCTGAGTGCAGACAAAGCATTCTGTGTGAACATCCTGTTTCCTTGCTGGTACTCTGGGATGAATTAAAGTCCTTATATGTGTTGAACAGTTGTGTTGGTTTATGAATGCTAYGAAAATCAGCAAAAATATGTGTCCATATAGCAGCAACAGCAGCATCTAACATCTACCTGCTGTCTCATMTCATTGCCAAAAACAATGGGTTATTCAGAGAAAAATAAAACTGCTGCATTTGTCTGACACCTGATGATAAACATTTTGTCCTGAATCTGATAAAAATCTTGAATGCATTCTTCAGGTGCTTAATAAGCTTAATAGAAGAATATCAATAGGCTGATTTGAAAATTAGACATTTATTTCTTCTGCTGAATTTACTGCTATAGTAATAAAAATTAATCTGTACTGGTTTACAATATTGTGAATAGCAGCAGAGATTGCTTATGTTGTTTGGTGAGACTAAATTATTTTCATTAATATCCAACATAGTGCCTCAAAGAGAAGTAACTTAGTCTATTAGCTGCAGAGATAAAGTCTTAAAAATGATAGGAAAGAGGCAAGCTTAATCCTCTGAGTCTGCAGGCTGCAGGTGAGGTAAGGAGAGATTTCCACCGTGTCTTGAACCTGTACATGGGAGTATTGCTATTATTTATTTGCAGAASTTATAAACAATCTTTCCACTTCTGCATTGAAAATCACAGCCACAGGCTTTAGTCATTCAAAGGGAAAGAAAATMAACCATTTATTCCATTATTCAGCACTGTGTATAATTTAWATAACAGGAGGTTTTGGTGGATGAMTTTCAAGTTTTCTTTAGTTGTTGAACTGATAGTGGGTGAGGGGATCCTGAGGTTATCTTGTAATCTCTGCACAGCCATACAAATACTCACAGCAAGCCTAGGGTGTTATTTCCTCCTTTGTCCTTTTTTTTCTGTTGCAAATAAATGGATAAAGCAAATACCCTTTGTATTTTGTCTTCAGTATTTATTTTTGTCTATTGAGGACTTTAATTTGGTTTAAAATAAAATTAACTGTATCTATGCAAATTGGGAATGTAAATTTTCTCWCATTGTTTACACTAAGAATATAACATATTGTAATTTTTTTATAGATTTATGGCCTCTTTCTTTCTAAGTGGTTATCATTTCTTTAACTGTGATTTATAATTTMATCAMAAACAGACTAAGTGCCTTGTAAGGSATGTGTCTGTGTATGAYTTTTGTTATTGTGTCTAGACATAGATGGGGAAAATGACCAAAATAYTCTGTGTACTTCCTATTACATTACTTACCTTGTAGTGAACAGCCTACCTATTGCCAGGGAAATTTTATATTTGGAAAAATTTTAGTAGTCTTYTTTGTCAGAGAGGGTAAAAGGAAGTTCCAGGTATTATTTCATTCAAGATCAGGATTTAGTTTGATCCGTTTTTAGATGTCTCAAGAGAGGGAATTTTGTCTCATGTGCTTCAGTGACGGTATTTTAAAAAAAAAACAATAGTTGAGCAATTTTGATTTTATGTCTCCAATTCCCCTGAACAGTCTCAATCAGTTTTGCAACCCTGCCAAACATTTTGAAGAGAACTTTTGTGTAAATTAATTACAGATGCAAATTACTAGAATCTCTCTAAAGCAAACAACAAAATCAAATTTTGTGCTCTTTAATAAGTGGGATTTTTAAAATACATTAACACAAGCTGTTGCTTTTTCTTTTTGATGTTGGGAAAAAATCGGTAAGTTTGTCAATGAGAGAAGACAGAAGCAATGAACCCTTCCCACTGAATAGACAAATCCCTTCTCTCATTACTCTGTGTGTTCATGAGAAAAATGAAGCACCAAAAATAATATACTTTTAAAAAAATCTGTATTTTCATGTGTACATATATATGTACATAGATCTGGAACTGATGATGGTTTTCACTTCATTAGAGATACAGATAGGCTGATAACCAYGTGCTGCCAAACACCATAAAGGATAATGGGTATGAGAGGAGCAGTTTGTTTCTTTAGGTAGAATCTTAATCCAGCTGCTTTACAAATGGAAGGATTTTTCTTTATTTCAGACCAAGTTTTATTGGTCTAGTTCTGAAGAGTTAAACTTAGTCCTGTTCCTTCCAGACAGATAATCTGTTCAGGGTACTTGAGCTGTCCCAAGGTAGCTTGCAGCATATTATCATGTTGCGTTTTGTGTTCAAGACWATAATCTACCAAGGACAATTTAACAACTCTTACGAGTTTATTGGAAGCGATAAATTTCATTTGCAGAGGGAAATACTTTGCTATTGCAYTGATTTCCTAAAGCTGTCCTTTTCATGCCAAAGTCAGCTTGTCCTTAGAAAAGATTAAAAGGTCTGTAGAGGTTTACAATGGGTAATTTCATGACCAAGATTTTTCAGTCAGATTTACATGTTGAGTTTATATTTCTGTTCAGAGTGTTGATATGACTAAAGAAAAAAGCTGCAGCAAACYACAATCCAGACACAAGGCAGTAAGTTTTTTTGTGGAGCACTAAGAACTGAATCCATTAGTGACTGCAAATTTATCTTTTCTTGTCCTCATTATTGAGTACTCACAGGTGTGTGTATATATTTAGACAGTAGAAATGAAAATATACTTTAATATCAGCAACTCAAACCATAGTGCAAGGACCATAAGGCACAGGATTTTTCCCACATCAACAAGGAAATGCAGAAATACTGATAAAATAAAAAGCAAAAGTGAATAATCTTGCTATCTGAAAAATATATTGGTTTCTAAGACATAACAATACCAGAAAGAAAGAAGAAATCACAACAACAAAAATCAGTAGTATTATTTGTTTAATGACCCCATCTTGTGGAGCAGTGCCCAYGCTTCAGCACATTTATAGCTCTCATATGCATTTTTTTTTAACTGCATCCATTTCTTGATGGTGAATTGCTTGGCATTGCACTTGCTGTGTCCAGAGAAGTGCTCTGCAGGTAATTCATCATTTGTGCACTGTGGCTGTGCAGCAATAGAACACTTGTTGGTCACACCGAGCTTGCCAGGGTCGATTCTTCRCATTTAGTGTTTGGTTCAGCCTCAGGTCACCACCACCCTGCTGCWTAGCTCCTGCTGCCCTGTGTGTCTCTCAAACAGACCTGCTGGGAGAGTTCCTGGCTGTTTTTGGGGAAAAACAAACCCATCTCCAAAGCTGGGGCTTGCCAAGTCACTTGTTTGCAGCGCAGCAGTGCAAGTGAGAGCATTGGCTGGGCTGATGCCTGGTCTAATTCACCAAGTGTTGGTCATAACCAGTGCCAGATGTGCTACATCTGCCAGAGTCACCATTTCCATGTTTGCTGTTCCCAAATAGTTGCTCACAGAGCTTGTTGAGCTATGTTTAATGATTGGCAGCTTGGATATTTTATTGCAAAGGTTTATCCCCCTGGACTTTCTTTTATCGTAATCTGGGTAAATCAGCTTTGTCAGCCATGTACATTATGCTGGTTGCTGAAGTTATTTTCCAGGCACATGAGATATTTAAAATAAATAGCCTGCCATGTTTCCACCCTCTCCAGTTGAACATTTTTCCCAGGAAGGCTCCAAATGCCCTTGATTCTCACTTAGCTATAAACCACTCAAATGTGAGCTGAAATGCTTTTTTTGCAATTTTTTAAAGCAAAGGTATATTTTGTATGCACTTTTTCAGGAAGTGTTTTTTTAACCATTTTGGTGAGGTCAAAGGGACAATTGCAAATGGAAAACATGTAGAGAAGGTTTATAGCCAAGTTAGGAAAAGATTGTTTTTCAGCTGCTTTGCACAGACTTTAGAAGATGATATTGTGTGATCTTGCTTCGTGTGTCATTATCCTTGGCTCCTTGGAGACCAGATTATGGTGCTTTGATCTCTGCTATAATTTTTTGAASTAAGGAATTTTCGATTGCATTTTGATCTAATTTACAGAAGGATGCAAAGGTGTGAATTGCATGTAGATAATACTTGCAGATTTCACAAGCATGTAAAATGAGGCAGGAAAAAAAAACCAAGCTACAAATCTCTGTAAATATAGTATGTTTGATGCACTTTTGATATATCTGATATATGCTCTTACAAAAATTGCATTCTTATAAAATTTGCATTCTCATAAAAATTTACATTCCTGTGTCAAATGTCTTGGGGGTGTCTGTACATGATATTTGTATGTGAGTGCAGATTAGGATTAGAAGGTGGTTGTGTGGAATACATGTATGTGTGATTTTGGATTGCATGTTTTCAAAAGGAAAGATTCATTTGGGTGTGACTAAACCTGCATAATGTAAATTCCCTAACACCATGTTGACAGGGTATTTATACCATTTCCTATCATCTTGTGTTCTTTGCTTTTGAAGTGCATATTGTGGTTTCTGCATGAAAATAAGTATGGAGTTTAGCAACTGTAGATTTGTGTGCTAAGGGAAATGAGCAAACTGATGCTCAATGCCTTCTCGTGGGTGATTGAAAGGGTACAAAATGTGAACACTCCCAAGTATTTTTGACAGAAACCTATTCCTTGATCTTGTCGGAGGTACAAGAGCTGGCAATGAAATGAAGTGTTTAACTGTTGGTTTATGTTGCAAAATCTTTCGGCTTTGCAGTGTGGCTCTTAGAGGACTCTAATTCATCATGTGAAAAAAGAATCCTGAAATATTTAGAAGTGGTAATTCAGTCGATCTTCAAAGAGCATTTACATTTTCATGTCCCTTTGAGGTGTCAGTGGTTGTGTCCCGTCTGTCTGATGGCCGGGTTGGGAGCATGGCTGCTGCTTCCTGCAGTCACATTTTCTGGAGTGCAGAAAGTGCAGGTGTGGGGCTGTGCTGTGCTGTGCTGTGGTGAGAGCTGCCAAACTCAGTGAAAACCTTCCATTCACCTCTTTAGGTTTTGATCCCTGTCAGAGAAAATGAAAGAAAGAGCCTGGTCTGACTAATGACAGCAGTTGGCATGTTGAGAGAGGAGTGTCAGGAGGAGGGGAAAATGAAATCCCTTCAGGCAGCTGGCTTGAGCTTAAAGTCAAATATAAAGGCATTCATGTCCTTCCCCGAGCACATGTCCCTTCATGTGACACCTGAGCACCCTAAATACCCTCCTTAGGATTGCCTTTGAAGGGCTGGGCTGTGCCTTTGCTTTGGTACCCACACAGTGACCCTGCCCTGCTCTGCAGCGCTGCCATGGCGAGCTTATATTTGTATTTTACTCTGTTTCTAACATTCTGTCTCTTTTCTCTTTTTTTCTTTTACATGCTTTCATGAGTATAGCCGACCATTTAGGAATTGAATTCATGGGTAAGTTTTCATTTCTCTTCCTTTCAGTTGCTCATATTTATCTTGGTTCCTTAGTCCAGAGAGCGTGGAATTTAATGGGAAGACTCCCATGACCAACACCACTGGGTTTTGGATTGGGTTCCTCTTGTACTTACTGATTACATTTGAAATTATATGAAAGTAATTTTTCTCTTGTGTGYTGCTATGGAGCTTGAAACCTACATAATGATGTTTTAATATTTCACTGATATTTAATGAAACATAACATAAATATTATGTGACCATATAATGTCTTTTGAGGAATAGTACTAAAATATAAATATATAAAWATGGGATTTCAGGGTAGAGTTAATGACCATTTTCATGTAAAGGAAAGTAAATTTTAAATTAGAATTTTTTAAATAATTTGGTGTTAATTACAATATTATATTTAACTAGGTTTAATGAGAAATGTCTTATTAAAGATAATTCTCTCAAGTCAGAGAAATACTTTTAAGAAAAKAATCAAAGATCTGTCATTCTGTGAAAAAAGTTAAAATTGGTTAGGGAAAAGATAAAAAAGGAGCGAAAAATTGCTTCATACAATTTTGGAATGGAAAAGATGAAGTTGTGTTGGCTCAGCTGCAGCTCTGTGATGTGTTCATAGCCTCTTGGAGTGATAGGTTTAACAGATCACCACTTCACCCCTCAACTGGTCATCTTCMGCCTTGAGGAAGATGGGATCCATCCCTAACAGAGTTTGTGGTCTGGTGCATCCTTTGTGCACGAGCAGCTTGCATAAAACATTAAATGATACTGAAAACGCTGTAATAAAAAGCATTTTATTCCTATTGAAGTCATAAAACCATTAATTTTAATGTGTTTCATCCCTATGTTAAGTTTTACTTGATTTTTTTCTAGATTTAAAAAGTAAAATCCTGATAACCTGTTGTTTTTAAGTGACAATGTGGGGTTTTTGTTTCTTAGCGTGAACCTTTCCATAAGAAGCAAGAAAGTGTTATCCAGGAGGCAAAGCTGAATTATTTTAACTTTATTTTGAGACTTTTTCCTCTTTTTTTTTTTAAGACATCATTGTAAGGCTTGAACTAAAGCCAATCCCTGAAGTCTTGGCTCAGAGTAGTCCTCTCATATGAGTAGCTTTCAGATTTTCTCATTTAATATTGGAACAGATCCTGATGGCATAAAAATTAATGAARTCTTGTGTCTCAAGCCTGAAAATATTATGACAGGAGCCTACAATGAGGCTTGAAGTTGTTTTCTGTGGGCTAGAAAAAAAAATCAGGTTCCAGAATCRTACACAAAAGTGAAATACTTGTGCTTCTTAAGTCCTCCTCTAGTCTTCATGGAGATTTGCTTAGGAAATGTAAGCATGCATGGAATAATTATTTATTATTTCCAAGCAAGGTAGAAATCCCCACCCTGTGAACAGAGGGTTCAGGTGACAATATGTTCATCAGATTAGGGCCCCTCCTGTAAAGCCTCTCCAATCAGTTTACTTCTGTACTGTTGAAAATAATGGCAATTACTGCAAAGAGTATTTTCTAGCTACAAAAACAACAATGTAGAGGTGGTGCAGACCTTAGTTTTGTTTGTACATGATCCAGAGAATGCTCTTTCTAATGTTTTCATTGCATTTGTGGTCTCAGTTGCCTTAGAAATTCCATTTCTTTCATCGTCTTCCAGAAATTTTGTTTCAAAACCTTGTAAACTGTGTAACTTGGATTGGCAGGACAAGCTGAATTCTTTCCACAGTAGACAAAGCTGAAATCTCATATAGGTAGGAGCATCTGTCCATTGAGATGTCCCAAGGGGGGACAGATGAAATGTGCACTGACTGCACATCCAGTTTAGTGTCCGTTTGCCAAGGAAAGCGGATAACAGTAGGCTTTTTTTTTTTTTTTTTTTTTTTTTGCTAGACTCTCAAGGATCAGTGAAGTGTATATACATACCCAGTCCTTTTACTGTCCTGTTAGGGATCTGTGGTCCATGAATTTGTGTCCTGCTGAGAACAGTTGTCAGTATTTTCCCCCACCCTCTCTTGTAGCAGCCCATTCCAGAGCTCAGTAGAGGCTGTGTCTGTTGCTTTTCCATTACCTGTTGAAATCTGCTTCCCACCAGATCCTTCTCTCACAAGCAGTACTTGGGGAACAAGAATGATGCAAACAAGAATGATGCATTCTGTGTCTGAACCAGACTGAATTTTGTGTTAAGCTCACTCATGGTCTCACACCCTCTTTGCTCTCTGGGTGTTGTCAGGTTTGGGTTCCATACAATATTCCATATTATGCATTCCAAATCTTGAACATTGCTTTAATATTGCTGCTGATAYTGATTTACACTGTCTGTTTCTTTGTGTGGATAGCAGAGATAAAGGCAGGCATCTTTGAAATGTCACCAATGTAACAATTAATGTATGGTTCTGATGTATTCATTTGTATTGATGTATTCATTCCTGAGTTAAATGAAACTAAAGTGTGTGGTCAGGGGACACTRTGTCCTTATAAATGTGGATTCAAGTATTGCCATCAGAGGTCCAGCTTCATGAAATTTCTGGTGATAAGGAAATGGTTTATACTTTCTAGTACATCAAATCAAAAAGAAAAGAAAGTCTTGTGTCTGATTGTCACTGTTCAATATCCATCTCTGATGTGATCTGGAGCAGCTTTGGGCAAGGGMTTTTAATCTGTGCTTCAGATTCTCCATTACAGTAAATTTTTTCAGGCTTTCTGCATTTAGTTTCTTCAGCTCTCTGGGAGATATCTTTCAGTAACACAGAAACAATTTCTTCCTTGCAAGAGGGTGCAGCCTGGGCTATGTCCTCTCCTGGTAGGGGAGCACACCACTGTGAGGAAAATGCTGTGCAGCTCACCCAGGATTGCACTGCACCCCTTCTGCTTTGGTGTCTCACCAGTGAGGATGCATGCAATTTTATTGCCATTTCCAACACAAAAGTAAGTACCGGTTGCCACAACGTTCCTACAAACTGGAAATCTATGACTTGTGTTAACAATTTTATGTCAATGGAGGCAGAATGGCTGTTGGTAATGCTGATGTGAGCAAGAGAAATAGTTTAAAAAAAAAGAGATGGAAACAAGCAGCTTTTACACAGTGCAAATCRAAGTGATGTGTTGTTAGCACTAGAGAGCATGGGGATACAAGCATCTACAGCTTATTATCATTTTTGGACCCAAGTGGTTAACTGCACTTCAAGGCTGGTTTACTTTTCTGATGGAGAATTTGTTGATGAGGACAAATATCTGTGACAGCAAACATGATCACTGTGGTGCAACAGGCAGCAGCTGAAAGCTGTTGTGGAGTCTTCACTCTGTTCTCCCAGCTGCAGAGGGAAATTGTTGCAGCTGGGAAACTGAGAGCAATCTGAACCCGAGGGTCACCTTTGGATATTCTGAGCTGCAGGGCAGCACTGGAGACAAGGAGCTGTCATTTTTACTCACATTTTACACTGAGGATGGGTGGAGTTAAGGTGTGTAAACGGATGAAACACAAAGGTGAGTATTGGAATAASCTGCTACAACACGTGAACAAACACGGCTGCTTCAGCAGCTCACCTGCACCACCTCATCTGATGGTCCAGAATCTKTGCCTTTCATTCTGTAGTTTATGGTGGATGCAGCTGAAAATAAAATGCTCCAATAAAGTGCAACAGCCAGGTCACTGCAGTTTTGGTGGAAATACAGACATAACACAAAATAGTTGTGATCCTTGGACTGCTTGCCAGTTAAATCAGTATCAATGGTGCAAACAATTCTGATGTGATAATCTCAATCTTTCATGCGTAAATTACAAAAAACAGTATAGTGATTGCTGTATTTAGTCACTGCTTTTAATTTGTTTATACTTAGGGCTTAAACAGCAAATTAATATTTTTCCTTAGAACTACTCATCTCTTCTGGAAAAATCAGAAGCTTCTTCTCTGAAATCAATGGTGCATGAATGGTATATAATACCTTGTAAGTGCTGAATCATTAAATGGCATTTAATTGAGCAGAGTAATAAAATAACTCAAGAATGAGATCCTATTAAACTTTATGTATCTCCTTGCAATGACTACAGTGTGACATGTATTCAGCTYTCTGTGCTCTGAGCAGCTGCTCCTGCTGGAGAAGATGGTGCATGCTGTATTTTCACTGTGCCTGTTCTCACTGCCTCCTCATTGTGCTAACGTGGTTGTACTCCTAAAGCTCTGGGAATACATGATCCAGTTAACCAGATTGACTCTGTGACCTTGTGTCATGCACTGTGACTGGCACATTTTGATTTTTGCAAACTGCAAAAGTTGGTTTTGCTGATGGGCAGGATAAGCAATATTGCAACAACTTAGTGTTTTTCCTGTTTGAAAGAAATAAAAAGGCCAAGTTCATTAGTTCCTGCACAGCTCAAAAACTGMACCTGAACTCTGTCCTCTGAAACTCAATGTCTTGTAGCAGCAGCCAGAAAATGATAATAAATAACCAGTGTGTGCATGGATGGTCCTTGCATTGGTTATCATTTAGAAGCTCCTATCTGTTGTAAAACCCTGTAATGCTCCAGTCCTTGCTGGAAGAGAGGATAAATGTTCAATAACCTGAGCAAAAATGTATGTGTTCTAAAGCATATATGTTATTTATAAAAAATAAATCAGTTTCAGTTCCTCCTGTATTCCTTTTTAATAGGACAAAGCAGGTAGATATTGTCCTGATAATATGGCACACTGGCTGTTTTTATTCTTCTGTTTGCACAAAATCTTATTAGAGATTCTGATCACAATCATCCCACAGAACTATGAAAGCATATATATCTGTCTAGTAATGATATTRTTATTAATCATAAGCATTTAAAATATTTCATCTGTACTCTGTTGGTAAATTCCTGAAGAACTAAGAAGGTCTGTTCTGATAGGCATTGATATTTGGAATGTTTATTACCRTCATCATTGCTCCTTGAATCCCTTTGTTCTTCATCCTGCCCCAAATTTTCATTATCTCTCTCTGTTTTTTATCTTTTCAAACTCAGCAAAGACTTTGCTCTTGGGTCCTTTTCCAAATTCACTAAAGGCTTTGCTCTTGGGACCTCATCTTTCTGTTTGCCTCATGAAATACCTGTCCTTTTAAAGTGTGCTGCAAAATAACAATAGCATCCTGAGGCATGAAATGGATTTAGATRCTCAGCACTTTCCGTGGGATTCACTTAGCTGGGAAGAAGAGTCATTTATCACCCCTAGAGAAAAGAGACACGAGCACCAGAAGAGAGAGTTTTACAGAAGCAGCTGATGCCTGTGTGCTGTAGGATGGAGCAGAGGCTCCTCAGGGGCTGCAGGGAGCTCTGCCAGTGGCTGTACATGTTTAGGAAAACACAGCTCTTAAATGCAAGCCAGTGTGCATSTGGTGCAGGAGTGGCAGGCTGCCTCCCATTTCCACTCTGTTTGGGGCATATGGTCCTAGTTTAGTTGAAAGGGACAGATTTTTRCCTAAGTGTTTTGTAACCATCTTGGTTGCGTGCTACCATCTTTAATTTTCTTGGTATGTCATTTGTCTGCATTTTGTATACTGGTAATAAACTAGGTTCRATTAACTTGCATTATTTTTAAAAAGCAAGACTAAGATTTACCGTGTGGTTATCTTATGTGTGTCATTAATTGTCTGTAATGTATCAAAATGAACTGGGGGGATAAAATAATGTTAATATATGTAAGTTACTCTGCTGACCTTCCTCGGTGTTTGGTTTCTGAATGAACCTCCTGATCATTTGTGATGAAACTTACGGAAATTTAAAAAAAAAGGTGACTAGGTGTACTGACAAGTTTAAAAACCCAGAGCTGGTCTGGGTGTGTCTGTTTTGCTGAGATCTGGGTTTGGAGGAGATGAAAGTTGCATTAAGTGGGGTGTCAGTCTGTAAAAGGGATTGTGCATCATCCATAGGGATATACTTGACTGTCACTGTCACTTGTGAGGTGAGTGTGTGACTGAGCTCCCCTGTGTGCTGACTGGGGRCACTGATAAGGTCAGAGTGTTGTCTGTGGGTTAAAAAAGAATTTGTGAAGCTTCAGGAAGGGATGTTGTGTATAAACCTCCAGGTAAATTCCCATGTATCTCCTAGTGCCAGGTACAAGCCTCTTCTCCACTGTACCAGCTCCAGAAACGTTGGCACCATGGGGACAAGGGACATTTGCTTCCCAGCTGGATTTTAGCTGAGGACACAGCAGCTCATCTGCACACAGAAGGACTTTGCTGTACCCCGTGTCTGTGAACTTATATCATGTGTATATTCTGGTTTGGGATTAGGCATATTTCCTGGGCTCCTGCACAGCTGGTGTGTTCGGAGTTAAACATTTTTGTCATGAAATAAAGGTAATTGGATGGCTTCAGCTCCGAGCAGACAGCTGTGTATTTAAATGTGACCTTATACCCAGTCAGTCTCGTAACCTGCATTTTGAATATGGTATTTAGGAAAATGCTGTGCTGAGCCTGAGGAATTGTTAAAGCTGACACCACAAGGGTATGCTAATGCAATTAGATGACTCACAGTGTTGAGGCTTGGCCTTTGTTTGGGCTCAGGTGCAGCTTAACCAGATGTAAAAATATGTAGACAGTAACTTGTACGCTACTGGAACAAGCCTAGCCGAGCAAAGGTGAGACCCACGTGTCAGAGGGGTGGCACGGACAGCTGCCACAAGATCTGCCTGTGACTCTTTATTTGCAGTTTGAGAGGGGACCTGGAGGAGGCTGCAAAGCTGCGAGTGCCATCTGGACATGTCCATGAGAACTTGGGACCTGTTGTTGCTGGGTGGGGAGTTCATTATTTATATTAGTATATATATATATCAACACTGTGTGTTGAGATGACCTTCCCACAGGAGGAGAGGCTCCAGACACCTGATCTGAGCCATGTTTGCACAGCCACACTGAATCAGAGCTGCTTTGCCCTTYTCCTGCTTGGAGGTGCTCCGTGGATGTCAAGCCTCGTTCAGTAAACGATGCAAGGATTGGGAAAGCAGAACGTGAGTATCTCAATAAATGTTCCATGGCAGTGGAACGCTTGTAGTGTATATTACAGTTGTATAGAAAAATCAATGGTTTTGACAGTGAGCTAAATCTTTCTCTGTCCTTCTGTGYCCTGCTTAGAGTGAGTAGAGACGGTGCCCTGCCAGTGATCGCTGGAAGCAGAGAAGGGTAAGCAGTGTTGGAAAATTGGCAATGCACTGCRTAGAGCACTAAGTTATTGTTTCATGCCCTGCATTTTCTTTTCTTTTGCAGGAGCTKTAGGATATTGGCACGTGGAGAAGCRCGGAGATAYTCCTGCTCTGAAGGCTGATGGTTCCTAATRCAGATATTTTAATTGTAATTGAAAATTGTCTCCTGATCCCATTTCCTGTTCCTATCAGCTTCGGTTTATCCTCATTTCAAATGTGATTCCGCCGAAGAACACTCTCCAGTGGCCCAGGGTATTTATTGGTGTTGCTTCAGACTCAACAGCCAACAATTAACTGGGAAACAAGCATGAGCAGCACAAAAGAAAGGGGAAAAGCAAATCCTGTCTATGAGTGTGCAGGTGTTGTTCTTGTATGCTCARTTCTTAACAGTTGAAATAAACAAACTTGCAAACTCTTGCATGCAGATGAGAGATGAACTTTTTTGTTTACCACTGCTGACTTTTCTTCCCTGAATGGTTAAATAAATCTCCATGAGGTACTTTCATTTAGTATAGATCCAGATCCTTTTAGATSATGTTGATATGATTTACTCACAGCAGTTATATTTATTTCATCAGTCATCCTGGAATTCTCATATGAATTAATGTGGTTTTTTTTTATTATTTTTGTGCTATGTTTAATGATGTACTACTTCATGCCTACTTTAGCAMGTAAACTCTGTTGTAACACAGTAGTATTCTATAGTTATTCTTTTATGTCTCTTAGTAATTTTGCATTCACATTGAAATAGAAAATAAAAACGGAAATATAAAAAATCATTTGATAATGGAGGAACAGTAAATGGGACAATATTTAAGTTCTCAGCAGAATTAACTGAAACAATTTAGGGTCCTCACTATTTGAAAGTGAAATACAAAGTAACAGAGAAGATCCAGACAAAATTAATTAGACCAAGYAGTTTGTAGAGGAGTTGAAAGTGAGAGAAAAAGTAGTTTATTTGCAATTAAGAGTGTTAATACTTACATTAGTAGCTTCCAACACCTTTGCTGTTAATGAATAGGAGTGTAAGTTGTTTCCTCATTGAAATGATGACCTTGGTCACCCAAAGCAGAAGGTTTTGAGCGATGCAAGGAGCACGGAGTGAAGCCACTGCTGCATTTCCACGGGCTGGTGCCGGTGCCTCGAGCTGTCTGCCCAGTCCTTGTGCCATGGGTAAAGTTCTCAGTGCTGGAAAGACTTGAGTATTTCAGTGCCAGCCAGGAGTATTTAAAACTGATGCCTACAAAGACTTTGGGTGTTTTCAGAGTGTTAGTTGGTAAATTTGGAGAATTGCAGTGTTGGACTTAATAATGAGTTGCTTTTGTCTTGCTCGTGATTTCTACTAAACACGTGGAAGTCAGTGGATATTCTCATACAGTTTCTGTTGTTTCCRGTATAATGCACAGACCCTGAAATCAGGATCCAGTGTCTGAGTAGATTGATGTATGAAGTGAATCTATCCTTTTTCTTGACTGGCTCCAAATCATCTGAATCTAAAAAATTAGATAAATATCTCAACAGTAACTGCAAAGYTGAGCATGTATAAGTAATTTGGTGCAATCGTGCCAAGCTAGGAGTATCTTTCTTTCCTCTCTTGAACTTCTTCTCCCTACCTTTTCTYTTTTGTACCTTCCTGATTGTTTTTTTTTTCTTTTATGCACCCTGTGGACTTTCCCTTTGTGTTATTTCATAAATCTACTGATCGATGAACTTAYTCTGTTTAAGTGTGTTGCTGTTTCCAGGAGTAACTGCAAATCAGTTGTATCACAAACGGCTCTGTTTAGCTTTAATGCAGGGTACAGAATGCACACACTGAAGTTTTGCTCCTTTATTATCATAATGTCCTCTCCTGCCCCAGAAGCAATGCAGCATTTGAAAAATGGAAATCACAATATGCACTAACTTTCCCAGCTCATAAAATATGAATGCACAGAAAATGAATACAGCAGTGTTAAATACAGTTAATCAGCTTTAGAGAAACAAAAATACGTATTTATCACTATAGTACATAGATGCATGGGATATTAATGAAAAATACCAGATACTTCATTTTCCGTATTTATTCTACACTGTGCTCATTACTCTCATTCAAATAATTTAAATTTGCTTTCAAGATAAGGACGRTCTGCTGCTGATGAGGAAAGTTTGGATGTTTTCTGTGGCGTATTTTTCTTTGAGGCTGTAAAATAGAGTGTTGCAYTGAGTATAAAGCCAGCTGGGCTGGAGATGTCGTACATTACAGTGGACTAAAAGGGTAGACCTTCAGAATTGTTGAGCTGTWAAGAGTTGCACATAGTGCATTGTTAGAAAGTGTATCATAAAAATGTAAGACTGTTAAATTTGAGTTAATAACCTGCCTCAGTGAGAGCAGCACTGCGACTTCTGCTGAATTTTGCTACACAAAGGGGTTTTGTGCTTCTGTACTTGAGGCAGTGTGCTTAAATCAAAACCAAGAAAGTGGCCTTGGTTAAGTGTTTGTTTCATGAATGGTGAAGAGAAAATTAGGAAAAGAAGTGAACATTTCATTTCAGTTTTTTCTTTGTGAAATATCTAGTGTGATGTTTTAATTTCTCTTGCCTGATGGAGTCTTTTTTCAAGGTAAGGTAGAACTGGAGCATCTCATTCTTTCAATTGGTAGTGAATCCTGTCTTGAAATAAGGTGGATGAACATTGGTGGGAGAAGGTRAGTGAATCCTACAGAAATCCTATARAACAAATCAAGTAATTTTAAATTGRTTTATTCCATGAATTTGCTTAAAGGTAAACTGGGGAGAAAAAGTAGATGTAATTGTCTTAAATTATGCTTTTTCTTTGAAGTTAAATAGGTGTTCTTGTGGGTTTTTTTCCCACAAATTACTTATTTTAAGCACATGTTCTAGTCAAGTTTTTGTTCCAATAAAACTATGAAAAAATATTTTTTAAAACCTCAGGGAAAAGRTGTMAATTCTRTTACTTATTTTTTGCAAGAACTACWYARGATGGSCAATATCTCACTTGTCAATATTGGGTCAAAGGCTCCTTTTTTAAGACAATTCAAATGCATACCTTGGCACTGACGCTGCTGTATTCAACTTTTATGTTAGGAGTTGTTCTGCTCAAAGGTGAGTACTGTAATGACACTGACTTGCTTTCTCAAGTGATTTGTGATTTTTTTCCATGCCTTTTAAGACTTGGTAGTATCCATGTTTCAGATGTTTTTTATGGTTTCATTGTCTGAACACCTGTATTGGTTTAGCATCTGTGGGCCATGAATTAGTTTGGTAAATCATCCTGCTCACTCATGTTCAGTGGAAGTCCAGCAGTCCCTGTGCAAAGAAAATTCAGAATCACCTCAAAAGTTTTGCAGGTGTAACTCTTCTTGTGGCAAATGCCTTTTGATTTCAGGATTGAAATGTGCTCCAGATGCTTCACTGTATGTCCAGCCTGTGGTCAAGGTTCTGGTGGTGTTAGTTTAGCAAAAATGGGATATAGTGTGTTCCCCTTTTGGAACTGAGTAGAATGTGGTGGGAAAACAGTTCACATTTTAAGAAGCCCATTCTCTGCCTCCCCATTCCYCAAAATCTGTTCCATTTCCCTAAATCTTCTTTCAATTTAAATTTGTAGAGTTTCTTCTCTCAATAAAGTATGCTAATAAAAGTTCTTGMAAACAGAAGTATATGATTCACCTGTCTGGGAATTATCTTCCCATAAATACATCCCATGATGTAATACTGCTTTTTCTCCCATTCTGTATTCCTTATTTKGTGGTGCCAAAGTGTGTGCCATCAATCATTTCATTTACACTTCTGTCATCTTTATTGCTTGCTCAATCACTTTGATACCTTCATCCTATCCTTTTCTTTTGCTCTCAATGTTCTGAAAACTCTGAATGCTCATGTTGGTMGCACAGCTGTGCAGATAATCCTGCTTGCAGAGTCCCCTGAAGTTCAGGGGGTCTGTCTCTCCCTGTCATTACTTGTGTCACAGTTCTGGAGAGCAGCTTTTTTAGCTGTTTACTTCCTCTAGGTGTTTTCCTTTCTTCTTTGTTTGTTGCAGTTCTGCAGCCATCTCTCACTCCCTGCTTATTTTGGTACCAGTTACTTCTGGTGTCAATGTTACCTTTTTTYCCTCAAAAAAGTCCATGTTAAATTTTCTAAATTATTCATAAGGCCACGTATGAATGCCTGTGTCTATTAACCAGATAATCTTACTCCTTTTATGCAAGAGCCTAGAACCTTTTCGATAATTCAGTAATAAGTGAGAGCCTTCAGTTTGTTGAGAGTTCTTTTTGCCAACCTCATGTTTCTCTCCCGTCTTTTAGTTAATTGTGCAGAGTCCTGCAGTGCAAGGAGCCACAACTTGTTAAAATAATTTAGATTATCCCTTCCCTCTTTACTAGCTATCTTTACACACTAGCCTCCCTGTGCAATATGTTTGAMGTGGTTCTTGGTCTAGCATGCAATTCTTTTTCTGCAGTTCTTTRTCTTTTATCTGAGAGTATTATTGGTAGCTATTGCCTTTTTTCCTTTAAGGAGGTGCTGATTTAATTTTTTTTTAAAAAGCTCTGTTTTGCTTTATGCCAGTTATTATGCTCCCACATGTATTTTTTTTTTTTATTTATGATGCTATTGTCTGAAAAGTCTGTCCTCTAGAGCAGTAGTTGGTGTGCCTGTGAGTTTCTTACTTACTTCACAAGTGTTTGTAAAAGGGATGTCCCAGAATGTCCCAGATGGTTCAGGGTGGAATCTGAAGGTTTCCAGGACTTTATCCAGCTCAATCTTTGAAAACCTAGGACTGCTCAACTTCCCCAGGCAACCTGTTCCAATACTTGGAATTTTTTCTTGTATCTAAGTAAAACGTCTCAATTTATTATTTGTCTAGAAATACTCTGGAATAATGTCTTTTCTGCTACTTGATATTTTGTGATTCAAGTAAATAATTGGTTATTGATACTCAATTCTCTGCTTATTTACAATGCTGTACTCTGAGTAGGTAAAAAAGAATTTAGTCTTAGTTTTGATAGCCCTGTTTTTCTTGTCCTGTCAAAGTTATACTAGTCCTCATTTATTTATGTCATTTTACTACTAGAAAAAGCATATAAAACTCCCTCTTTGTAATTATCCAGGCCTRCAGTACAATATTTTATCAGCTTTATGGCAAAAGCAAGTTTTGAAATTAGTGAGTTGCAGTACATTGTCTTAAATTGGATCATCACAACTGAAATGCCAGRAAGTGATTCTGTTTTAGATGCCTTTGTTTATTTACTGTGTGTTTGGGATATCGAGAATTTCTCACCTCGTACCTGGTTTCACATTAAATTCTGTAATTAGGCAAAAATGGAAAGGAGCCACTGGAAGTGTTGAGATTTCTGATGGCCACAAGGACATGCAAAGCAGCTTAACATTTTGACAGGCAGTTTGCAGAAGTATTGTGTGTAACCTGCTGTGATTCTTCATACAAGACCATTAACTGAATTCATTCATAGGAGTATGAGAAACAGTAGGATTTGCCATCCGTTTATCCAATTATTTAAAGATCTTTTGGGTCTAGCGCAAGACAATTGGAAAGTATTTGATAGAGCTCCAGGAATGCAGTCTGTTCTTCAGAGAGCCTTAGTAAAAGAGTTGCAAACTTTAGAGAACGTTTAAAATAAGGCTTAGATTTGACTAAACAACTTGAGGTAAACACACTTCGTTCCATGAGTGCTTTTATGAACAGACATTCACTTGTGCAATAGCCTGAATCAGGAGCACAAAAATGGAAAGTGCAAAGTCCATGAAAAGTGGACTAAAAGTGAGGATTGGCTCACGCCTCAGTGTTGGAAGAACTATGAAAAGAGGGTTTTGATTGCTCTTATGCTGTTTCCTTTTTAACATTTTCATATTTAAGTTGCTTTAGTTGTATTRTATATTTCAAATACGTGAACTCTAGGAAACTTTTAATAACTTTAGAACAATTAAAATGCGTCTTGAGGCAATATTTTTACTTCACTCTCTTACTTACCTTTGTGTTTTAGTGAATATTGACACCTTTTTCCCATCATTTAACTTGAATGCAAAATRACATTATAATTTTCATTAACTGTAATTTTCTTTTTCTTCAGCAAGTGATCATGCACTAAGTTCTTTAATTCACTAAGAAGCTTGAATGCAACTGTGTGAGATTTTTTAGTTAGCTAGACAGAAAAAAAGAAAATCTTAGAATGTCTTTCCATTTTGGAAACTAGAGGTAACCCTTTGCGCTTCTAACGACAACATTGCACATTAGGTTTGTTGTGGTATTTTTGAAAGTTGGTCCTGCAGTTTGTTAGGGGTAGATGGTGGTAAAAAASCTCTGTATCTTTGATCACACCCAAGCCATTCAGTTGGGAACAGCACRGAGGGATCTGTCTGAAACCTGAGATGCCCCTGCAGAGCCGTGACTGTGCCTGCTCTTGTGGAAAGGTGAGCTGGTGCTGCAGCACAGGTGAGAACAGAGCTGCAGGACAGCATGGATTCACTGAAGGAGTGATTGCAACAGACAGATAATTTCAACCATAATTTTGCTTTAACCAGGAAGAGATCAGCGTCTTTTTGAAGGAATTTGATTCTGCTGTGCTCCTGGATATTGAGATTTCTCCTGTGCAGTGTGATAAAATKTGTGTTTGCAAACTGATTTGAAGCTGTTTGTATAGCTGGTGAACAAAAGTAATTTCAGATAACATAATAATTCTCATTTACAAGTTGACAGAATTGTATCTGAAATGAATAAAAGTGATTAAAAAATATATGAAAGCCATATTTTTGAATGCCAAGTGCTGCAATAGATGTTAACTTACAGTTCTAATAATAATTCCCAAGTAATGTAATTGTGATTTTTTTTATCTAATCTGACATTCACATCTTTTATCATTGCATCTGTCAAAGATTTGTTTTACACTGTGGGGGATTGAAAGATCAATGCCGACAAATGCTCCTGTGTCTTAYGAAAATTTCTTAAGTGGCTAAATGTATAAATGCATTACTGTAAAAGATAAAATAAATGTCGATTCCTGACAGAAAATCTCAGAGGAATAAGTTCTAAAATCCAAAGTTTCATGAACAAAAGTACAACTCATGAGTGGTAAATGGAAAACTACTCATTTTGCAAATTTCCTTTCTGTGGAAATACCTAAACCAGGTATCTAGTGTAGAGTTTCCTCTTTGCTCTTCTGTAATCCTTTCTGGTTTTCTATTTTCACTAAAGCATGTACACACACATTTAATTGAAGTAACTTTTTTTTTCCATTTGTTTTATGTGCAAACACACAAATTCTAATTAATTCTAATCTAACCTACTGATCTAATCATGTGTCATGTAATGATACCATTTTGTCCAGGACCATTTATAGCAATGTATGAAATTAATTTTCCTTCCCTTAAGAATTCTGTTAATATAGACCATCATGTTGTGGGTGCTCTGCTTTTTGGGTTTTTATTGTGGAACAGAAAGCAGARAGGAACCACTTCAGGTTGTCTGCTACCAGTAAGTATTGCAGAGGAAAATGGTTTCGTGCTGTAAATTTAATCATTCTTGGTTAATAAGTTTGCTACTGCTCTAAAAATCCTAAGTACCACACAGGTAAGGAGTTATGCAGTTCATTAATTTAATGTCGCTGGATTAGAGGTTCTCAGCTCCTGAGATGAAGCAGTCACACAGAGTCCATTACTGGGGAAAGTCTGCTTTGGCAGCAGTCCTCCTATTCCTCCACCTCCCTGGAGAGGCACAAATGCTGTGCTCAAAGCTGAGCTGCTCACCCATTTGCCACTCCCGTCAGGGTATGTTCTGCCTACTTTGTCCTGTGTAGAGATACATAAACAACTGAAGCTGTGTCCAGAACCACAGGGGTACCTTTATAAAATAATCAGATCCCATTAATGTTTAACTGTCASTGTTGCACTTGGTGTTCTCAAGAGCACTTGTTATGGACACAGGGAAGAAATGATGTTATATTTCAGTGTGTGGAGTGTCTGAGCCCTTCTCTTGGCTGCTGTGCCCTTCTGCACCTACTGCTAAATCGCAGCTTTTTAGGGAGGAGACAAGTAATGTCTGAAAAACACTCATGTCTGCTGGATTGCATCCCAGTGCTGTTTGCTCAGCATGGGGCACCATGGATCAGGGCTGAAAATACTGCCAGGCCTCCGGTTAACCTTTGTTTTTATGCCAAATCGTTTAAGGCAGAAGCTGATGTAGGCAGGAAAGGTAAAGTTAAAAACGGGTAAATCCAGTGCCTCTTGAAGAAAACCAGGTGAAAAACCCCTTCAGCTGTGGGTTAGGAGGCACCGTGATCCTGTGAAATGTTGTGATCCTGTGAAACATTGATTTTGTTGCTGTGGAAGAAAAATGGGTTGTTTCCTGTTGTTCCCTAAAAGCCAAATCTGGGAACGTTGGTTCTGGCAAAAGTGAAGCYAGGAGTTTTGCTGGGGACACAAATCAGTCATTGCCACAGCTGAGTCAGAAAATGAGTGTCAGTCTGGGGAGAAACATCAGTAAAATGTGCCTTACGGATCAGGAGAGGGGTGAAGGCTGTTCCCATGTGGCTGTGACCTGTGGTGCCATGAGTGCTGCTGCTCTTGCAGGCATTAGAAATGTTTTTTTATGGCTGTTCTGTGTGTGAGATGGGATGTCTGGTCCTGAGTTCATGGCTTTGYATGTTGCCTAGTAAATGTACCATGGCAAAGTTTCACACTGGGATTTTATTAATTTTTGCTTCTCATGTGATAGCGTTTCTTGTCTATGTTTTTATTGGCATTTCCATTATTGAAAATGAACTCATATTTCTTTCTTTATTTAGTTTCTGTGACATTAGGCATTTCTTTATTTAGATTGCCAGTTCGGTAAAACTYTTACATACCCTCTTGTACTACTGGTTTAATACAATCTAAGTGTGTCCTCTTTTTGGGTGTTATTAAGGGATAATTGTGCTGAAACTCTGCTAGAAGGATGTGTGAGGTTTTAACAGACAAGATTATTGCATYGTATAATTCAAAGCCATTAGAGCAGTCCAGTTTTAAGGGACAGTGTAAAATTAATCCTTCCTCTCCATCTCTTTCACAGAAAATAGATGATGTTTTGTTATATGTCCCATGTTGCCTGTTTTAACAGCAGCAGATGATCCAGCACTAACCCCAAACCTTCATCAAAGTAAAATCTCTAAGCTGAGGTTGGTTTACATRTAGAAAGAATGTGGTATATGAAAAATACAGCATTGTAAAAGGAGTTATCATAGAGAAGATATTAGGAAAGCATTTGTCTGCTTGCCCATCACAGGTGAGCTGCAGGGTGCAAGAAAGGCTGTGTGSCACTTGGAGTCATTGCTGGCAGCATGGAGGAGTAAAGCAACATCCAAAAGAAAGAATACGGAAGAGAAATGTGCATTTATTAAGGGAATAAATCTTGCTTATAAGTGCCATGAACTTTCTGTGTACAGAGATGTGCATCTCCATAGAAAGCACAGCGTGGATTTAATAGGATGTTTTTGCTGTTGACTTTGAGRGAAGGCTTGGTAAATACTCATTGCAACAGAGCTGTGCTCGCTTGAGGACCTGTCCCTATTATTTTAATTAAAAASTAGCAGACAAAATCTGATCACACAGTGCCTGCTCCATACCAAACCCAAAGTTAAAATGAATTCTTTGTGCTCAGTGTAAAACTGAATTTAGCAACGATGTCATGTAACCAGATCTTCTGCAACGTGCCCTGAAAGGCAGTGTCATGGGAAAAGCAAAGGAAGCAATTGCAACATTCACTTTTCCTTTTTATTGCCAGAGCCGTGCCAGAAACGTTGTTAGGGAGCAACATTTAATTAAACCTTTATCAGCCTAACTTTGGAGTATTTCATAATCTTACCCTTGGCATTGTCTTTTTATTAGGAAAAGGCTTAAGTGACTATGAAATATAATGAAAGGCCACRGGGAGGGCTTGCACACCACAAAGCTGCTAATCCTTTGGAGACCTCTGTGGGAAGTGAGCATTTTTCAGCAGTGGTGCCGAGCTTTGAAGGTTATCAGCACCTTTTATCTTCTAGTCAGCTTTCTCTGAACTTGAAACTCTATCTATGTGAAGAGCATCCCAGCAAATACCCACTGAGCCTGAGGTGGAAAGAYTAATGTATTCTGCTTTTCCTCAAATGTTTTAGATCCTTAGAACTGTTTATTTGCTTTCTATAGTGTGTGGGAGCCCGAGTGGGGGTCCAGGACATTAAACACAAAATGGGTTCAGTGCTCCTGAGAGTTTATTGTGCAAAGTGTTAGGTGTTATTCAGACAATGGGGGTTTGACACTGCAAATATAGAGATATATATTTGTCTCGACCTCAAACTAAAATAAAAAATCCAGACTGATCCAGTAATAGCAGGAGTGCAATRTTTTCCTTTCAGATGTGTTCCTTTTGCGTAAGAATCTGATCAGCTGGGARCAAGAGCAGTACCTGCAGTTCACTTTTGTATTTTATTTCCTGTCATTTATTCTTTTTATTTAGTGTGGAAGGGTCTGAGCTGTAACTGGGAACAAGGTGTCTGAGAAAATACTGGCTGATTTGGACATTTGTACTCAGACTCCTTTATTAAGTCTTGCAAACATTGAGGAGAACAGTTTGCTTTGTGAAGGAAGAAGTCAACTCCAAGAGCATCTGAGAAGATTTAATTATTTGAAAGGACTTTATTATGTAATTAAAAAAAAAAAACCTATTGGCAGAATTGGGAGTTTCTACTGCTGAGCAGAGCTCCTTTGGTTTGACTGTTGCCATTCCTACCCACACACACTCCCAGTGATCACTCTGGGAGCTGCCATCTCAGTGTTTAGTTAAACATGCCCATGTCAGGCACTTTAATACAGTTTTAAGTGACAGCAGTACTGGGCTGTCCCCAGACTCATTTACTGGTGAATAATCATGTCATACAAAGTCCATTACTGCCATTCTGCATCCGTGCTGCTGGGCTTGCCCATTGCTGGCAGCTAACAGAGAAGCACAACATCAATTAGCCACTTAATTTAAACCAAAATGCAGCTGGAGCATTCATTAGGCTTGAAAAATCTCATCTTAGCTGTCAATGCTAGACACTTTCACCAGTTGTTGGTTGTTTACTTGTTTGGTTTTTTCCTAAATACTTAGAGGTTCTGAAGCTCTAAATGAAATTTTAAATCTTAAGTTATTTGGGAGGGGCTGTAGTCTTGTTTGCTAGACAAATTTTACTGAAAATGTAGTGTTCCAGTTTGGAACAATAATTGACATAAACATCAGTTCTGACTTTTTAACTGTTGTCACTGTGCCTTCCACAGAGCTTTAAATATTGTGATCTTTATCAAATACATTATTCATAGATTAATATAAATACTACTGTCCCAGGCTTATGGAAAAGTTCCATAAACCGGAGAGTGCATGGTTTTCACTTGGCTTGAGCCATTTCCCTTCATCAGAAGTACTAAAATCTTCCATTCAGTGGAGTTAGCAGCGAGCAGTTAATGCTGGCTGTGATCTGAGCACTGAGCATATTCAGGTTGCTCCTACCATTAACAGCAGTTGAGTAAACATTTCATAGAACATCATTACCTTTTTTTTTTCTCTGTGTTTTACGTTTGCAATGACAAATCCTCGCTTCTTCTGCTGTATTCTCTTACGCCCAGTTAGCTCATAGGAAAAAAAAAAGTAAAGTGATTTGTGTTTAAAATATCAGAACTGGGCCGATCAGATGCTCCTGCTCCCAGTACCAGAATGATGCCTTAAGTGAAGTGAATGGATAATGTCTTAAGTACCAAATAAAATTCTCCGTACAAAGCAGTGCTCCCCAAATCATGAACTGAATTTTGGCTGCTCATCAGCTGAGCTTCTCCTAACCCCATTCAGGTAGAGCAGCAGCAGGATGATGGGAATCACTGGTCCAGTGGCATTTATTCCTGGGATGCTGTAGAGAGGAATTAATCACATGCCATTTCAATATTCACCTGCATGGGGAGTGAACCAACACTTCGAGTTGGCAAATAAAAAAATCTGTTGCAGGGGCAGACGTTGAGACAGAATGAATTTTACTTCTGTGATGGAGAGTTGATACAACTGAAGTTAATTCACTTCCTTCTTTAGTCAAATATTTTGAGACTATTTGAGTTAATCAACCTGCTCTTCAAAAAATATTGAAAAGGTCATGCGAATTAATATCAAATTTGGAAAAGGGATTTGCATTAAAGAAAAAAAAAAAAAAAAAGCAGGGAGGAGATGCATACCTTACCAGAGTGCAGTAACTGTTAAATTAAAAGTAATTGGGATATGAGACAACAAGTATTTCTAAATATGCGTAAGGAGCAATTTTCAGTAAAATATATGAACTCAGTTCTGACCCTCTCTTCTGTTAATACAGAGGTTGGGATTGGAAGCTCTCTTTTTTTTTTTTTTTTCAATTAAGAGAGAGAAGAGCTGCTCAATACAATCCAAGTGGTTTGCCATGCCTTGCAGGTAAACTTAGTAAATTGATTATCTGCATCTCCCAGATAATTTCACTTGCTCGTTAGTGATAATTGCTAGTCATTAGAGAAAAAAAAAGTTGTAATATCCATGTGTTAAAATCACAGAAATAGCAACAAAACGCCAAATGTCCATAGAGTGGCATTTGTCTAAAGTTCTCTTCCCCTGGCACTTCATTTAGACAGCTCTGCATTTTATTGCCTGGTAAGACTTCCTACACTTCAGGCTGGAAAATAATTTTCTTCCTAGTATATTTTATGTCACATGGCCATAATTTCCTGAAATCTCTTTCAGTGCTGCATTTTTTTCTGGAGAGGAAATTTTTTTGGAGCATTCAAGAGTAGTGGTCCAAAGCAGTGCTTAGGCATTAGTTTACAGATATGTATATAAATTCATTTAATGGTGGTATTTAATGTTTCCCATAGACTTGAAATGTTTCAGTAGAGAAAGTTTAACAGGGTACAATTTGGCTGAGGGTGAAAAATTTGTTAGGACTGGATTTATTTAGACATTTTTTCCTCTTTCTTCAGCTTTTATGAGCTGCTAAATAGCAGAGCTACTGCTGACATTTGGCTATTTGATTAACATAAAAAGGCTTTTGCCTCGTTTCATATCTGAGTGTTTTTGAATATGTAAAACCCCTTGTATTTCATKCTGTCTTACCAAAATAATAATTGGTTGCATTTGGTTGCATTGCTGAATCTCTAGTTTAAGGGTCTGAAAAGAGCAGTTTGTGCCTGTCAGGGAGGAGCAGGTGTTGTTTCTTGTCTTGGGAGAGGTCTYAGGAGATTACAGAATCCTTCAGCCAGGAGAGTTTTTCATTGGAATCATACTATAAACTGGTTTAGGGACACAGTTTTGATACTGGATAAATCTCTACAATAAATAAAAGTTATGAGTGATAGTAAATARTGCAAATTCTAACCTCAGAAAAAATTTCTGGGCTGTGTTGACTTCTTAGGTCTTACAAGGCCGTTGTGTCCTGACATGACTTTTATATCAAAATGATGCCGCTTTGTTGCAAATCAAGCAAAAATATTTAATTGAATTCTTAAAGCTAAATAGGTTATGTTTTCTAGAAGCTTCAGGATTAAACCCTGTATTAGAGGTTATTGCAGTTGTTAAATAATTCCTTTTCTAACACACAAYAGATTAATACACAGAAAACAGAGGTTTTAATGAAAGATAAGTATACCTGGCTTCAACTGTGAGAGATTTTTAATATTTCCTTAAGAACAGCGTCTTTGTGGTCTCGTAGGTAGGATTCTTGTAAAATATCTTTATAATTAAAAAAATGTAACTAGTTGTTACACAACTATGCAATTTTTTTCTGTACAAATAAAAAGCAGATAAGGTTATTAGAAATTTGGTTAGACATTGTTTATTTTAAGAGTAGGCAAAGATCTCATTTGGAAGGGTTGACATAAAGTTCATACAGTACTTAAAAATAAATCATTGCATTGCAGRGACTGCATTCCCATTGGAGAGCAGYAGCAGTAATAAAGCAAGGTGTCTCTTGATTTGTAAGGCAGGCAGGTAGAACATATTGGAATAAGCCAACTTAGAAGGCATTAAGAAGTCAGATTATATCCTCCTGGATTCCTACAAAACTTAACTTCACTGATGCTTTGCCTGCAAGGTTAGCAAACCCAAATGCYTCTAGACAGATATTTAAACTTTGAGACTTTCTTTTCCTTATCTCAGATGTTTCTGCTCCATTATTCATGGGAGAGGGCTTTATATTACTTGTACCTGGCCAGCCACAAACTTGTTCTGTCAATTTYAACCCATTTCATATTAAAGATTAATTAACAAGGTCTGAATTTTCTCTAACCATTTTGGAAGCTTTGGGGAAAATCCCAGCATATGTATGTAATTGCAACACACAGACCACAAGAACTTGGAACAAGGTAGGGAGGTAGCAGTAGGATTCAGCAGAACTTACACAAACTRTCAAAAAACCCTAATTTTTGGCTCATTTGGGAAGATGATTTCACTGTTCTATTTCCTTTCCCAGACACTACCTGGTAGTGAGCCAATACCAGGCTAGAAAGTATAAAAGGGTGGGGTTTGATCCAGGGTAAATTTTGATCCTACATCTGCAGAGTATTTCATGTGTCTCTGTGATATTGGTTGTCAGTTGTAAAGTGTTGGAAATTAATTTCTCAGAGATTCTTTCAGAAGCATCTCCATAATTTTGGTTTTTTCTCTGCCTGGTAGGGAAATGATGACAGCCTTCACTGCAGTTTGTTTAGCTTTTATCTCAAGAATGGAACTTAAAGACTCTTCTGGAAAATCCCCGTACCTTTCTCACCTATTTAAAGCAATTTTTTCTGTGGGCAGGAATTCAGTGAGTAGGATCAGTCAATAGCTCCTCTCCACCCTGTTCACAGAACTGTTGGAGGAAAGGCAACACTTTTATCTAATTATTCTACTGAAAATAATTGGGGTTTTTTCAGTTATTTGGCCTTGGTTACCAGAAATAGGATTTGGATATAGTTTTTTTAGCATTTATAGTAATCTTCATTAAAAAAAATACAATAAATCTGATAGTAAGCTAGAAATGCACTGCACAAGTTACCCCCAAGTTATTTCCTACTGACTGGCTTATGCTTTTGAATCCACTGAAGCAAAAATATGCACTCAACACAGTCACTTACTGAAGTTCAACATCTCGTAAATGGCCTCAGTGACTGGATGAATTTGGAGACATTCACAGCATTTGATGGAGATGTCAGTCCTGGTACTCTGTGTAATTTCAGGTAATACAAACCAGAAATAATTTTGGGACGTAGTTTTGCTCATAAACTTATTGCCATAATAATGATATTTTTTGTCAAAGGGTTAAAAAGATTTAGGGGAGGAATGAGACAGTACGTAATTCCATTATGAGATGGAATAACAATGAAACATGGAGCAGGAATGTGCATAAATGGACAGTGTGTTCAGAGAGCATCCTGAATTTCTGAATCCCTGAGGAATGTCTGATTAGAGGATTCACAAGCCTCTGCCTGGGAAAACATCTGCTTTAGGCAAATATCGCAGCTGCATTTGTGAAAATGCTCAGATTGAGTTGAAATCTGTTGTTTCCCAATTGGCATCATCAATGAGAGCTTTGCCTAATTAGAATGCGTAGGTGGAAGCTGATTCTCTTGTCTGTACGTTCTGAGATGTAATTCTGCATTATTGGAACATTTGATGCTCCTTGTGCCAGTTAAGAATACCTGCAAATGGATTTTTGGTTCAATAAGAGGCATTTGAGAAAAAATATTAGAGGACATCTCACACCTGAATGACAGTTCTTGTGTTTCTACTCTGTTATGACTATTTAGTTTATTTTCTTGCATATTGCAAAGTAGACCAGAATCAGCCCCACTATTTCAATCAGTTCTTGTTTCACTCTGTGCAAGACTCTTCACAGGTGGATTTCTCAGATTATTCCATAAAAAAAAAAAATTGTTTCCAATTAAAGAATAAGTCTAAACAAGGTGGAAATACACAGCAAGATTTAATAAAAGCTGCAAGTGAGAAGAATTGAGGGTTAAGAAAAGTCAGTGTGATAGGATCCCCACCTATTAACAGATGATAAACATATGAATGTATATATTTCTGATATATATAACATAGACAAAACTGGTTTAGAGGAAAAGATATCTGAGATTTGATGTCTCATTTATTGTTAGCAACTGAGGAATCTGTAAATCCTTGACTTCTTAGGAACATTTTATTAAGTTCATTCATCTTAGTTCATAGCTTCACCATTTGCATATCACCTCTGCATTCTCTGACAATATTGTTGAAAATGAAATTGATGGTAGCAATATGTTGGCACTTTGAAGAGTCATGTTGGCTTCTGATTGTTTCTTGGAGTGGGTAAGATGATACCCCTGAGATGATGAGTAGAAAGGGGTCATCTCTAGGAATCTCTTCTCTAGTCCTGCTCAGAGAGGCAAAAGAGATRGGAGCTGTCAAAGAGGATTTATGAAGAGCAACGTGGAATTGCAATATGCTTGCCTTGGCTTTTGCAACACCTGACAGCAAAGGAAAAATCTGAAGGCAGTTTGGATGTGCAGAGATTTTACCTAAATGCCTTCTTGATAATTTTTCAAACTGAATTTTTCCTGAATTGATGACATAACTACCTAAAGCTGCTGGGAAATATGAAGGTAACTCATTTTAAAATGAGCAACCTTCACAYGTAGGGGAGAGAACAAGGACTTGGAGCCAGAGGCAGCAGGCTGGCCAGCAGGGAAGGCTTTTTGTGTGGAATTTCAGTTGCAATCATAAAGGCACCTCCATGAACTGTCACACTTTGTCCAGGGTCTCGGGATTTTAAGCAGCACAATCTCTGCTGTCGGTTCTTTGGTGTTCTCTCGCCTTTTGCTTTCAGCAGCTGCTGCCTCTGCCTCCCCGCCCTCGGTCTCTCAGCGCTGCCCCAGCTCTTCAAAACACATCTCGCCCAGGCAGGAAAGAAAACTGGGTCACAGGCAAGCCCAAGGAGGCCAAGTTATTGCTGTTGAGCTGCTTTTGTTTGAGTTGTTCTCTTCAGCCTCTTCAGGTCTGCTTATTCTTTTCATCAAGCCGTGCTCAGAGCCGAGGTGCTTTAGCAATGTTTGTTCAAGGCTCAGGAGCTGTAGCTRTGAGCTGTCCATCACGACTGCCACAGAAATTAAAGTGAGTAATTTTAAAAGACATGAGRCTGAGGGGAGCAGAAAGGGCTGTCRTGTAAAGCGTGAGTCAGAAAAYGCTTGGCCATTGCTGCTTGGCAAARTGAGCTTTGTCTGAAGCCTTGTGATGAGCCCGAGGTAGGCCTTGCTTCTGGCACGGTATTTCCATTTGCAGTTTTTGGATAAAAACCATGACCAGAAATGCTACAAAGCACATCAGAAGCTGCCCTGTTCTGTCAGAATGACTATTGTGTRTGACAGCCTGTAACACCCACTCAGGCAATGTGTGTAGCGATGTTTATTACTTGTACCACCAGCCAGGCTTTAGCTGGAAACATTTGACATTGGTGTAACGTGTCCTTCAGCATGCCACGGAGACTGTGTGAAGCTGCTCCCTTTCACACAGTCAGAAAATAATTCAGGAGCTCCAGAGTCAGCTGGTTGCGGGCCAAAAACCCCCRGTGATTGTCCTGYCCTRYTCTGCACTGGGGTGGCCTTGCCTTGAATCCTGTGTGCAGTTTTGGGTACCATGATACAAGAAGGATATAAAGSTATCAGAGAGGGTCCGGAGGAGGGCTGTGAGGATGKGGAAGGGCCTTGAGRGGAAGCCGTGTGAGRAGAGACCGAGGGCACTGGGTSTGTCCAGCCTGGAGAGGAGGAGGCTGAGGGGAGAGCCCATTGCAGTCACAGCTTCCTTGTGAGGGACAGAGACGGGGCAGGCACTGATCTCTGCTCTGTGTGACAGGGACAGGAGCGAGGGAATGGCATGGAGYTGTGCCAGGGCAGGTTGAGGTTGGRWATTAAACAAAGAGGTTCTTCCTCACCCACAGTGGGAAACTTCTGTTTCAATAACTGTTTTGTCCTCCTGCCCTGCCCTGCTGGCTCCATCTTCTCAATAATCTTCTCGAGGTCAGARCTAATTTGATACTTATTTTATTTTTTAAGTCACTTCTAGTTTTAAAGTCATCACATGTGTCGTTCTGAAAACTTTTCCTGTTGCTGAGTTTAATTTCTTGTTATTCTATAGACCATAAATAAGTTATGTTCCGCTGTATGGTTTCAGATAACTGTGCATCCTTTTGAAGTGGCAAGTTTAAAAACTCTCTCTGCCCGCATATCCTGATGTTGTGTTTGATCATTCACCCACCTGGGCTGGAGTGCTGTAGTCATTACAGTGAGCAAACGTGCATTTTTTGTGCTGGGGACCTGCATGCAGGGATCTTTTGTGACAAGTGAGGGGGATGCTACTGCCCCTACAGGACTACAGGAACCTGGGGATAAGCTGGGAAAAGGAATCCAGATTTTCTCCCTACTTACATGACAAGTGAATTCATGGAACATTTCAATTTGGGAGCATATCAAGCACACGCCTGGTCATAAGCACATGCCATCAACTCATAGTTTTTTTCTCAAAATTTACACTTGAATCCTGTGAAAATTACAGCATTTCAGCTTTGGGTCTTGGGGTAATGAAGAGTTTTTTAATGGTTTAATTTTTAATGGTTAACACTATGAAATATGTCCATACTTACCTACAATTTCCTATTTCAAACGCTGGAATTGTTCTACTGGTTTCAATTTTTTTAAGGTTATTTTGGATTGTTTTTTTTGAAAAAATTCTAAACAGAAATAATTTAGAAAAGAGATCAGGATATTTAGAAAAGCGGTCAGTGTTACGCTGGAGACATAGAGGGGGGGGACAGAGCACACCGAGGCAGATCTGTGTCTCCAAGTGGCACTGGCTCATGGAGTGGGCAGGGAAGATCAGCAGAACAGAAATGAGCACACAGGGACAGTCCTTCAATCCTGCACAATGTGGGAGCTGTGAGCGGGGGTGGCTTCAAGGGCAGCGCCACTGACAGCTCTGTGTGAAGGACACTTCTCTGGCTCCCTCCGTCAGGCTCTCTCCTTTTGTTACATCCTTCCCTGAGTGCTGGCTTGTGGGAAGGCAAGGCTGGGAACAAAAAGAAGGCAGTGCATAAATACAGTCCTGTGCCYGCAGTCTTGTTGAGAATCTGTGGCACTCCAGCAGGAGCAGAGTGTCCCTTGTCACATCTTTCTGCATCTGACTCAGCCCTTGTCCTTACCCTCGGAGCCCTCCCARGCAGAACATCACATTTCTGTTTAAGTTTAGTATGAAAAACAAAATACGTTTCAAGTTATTAGCCATCATTTTCTATGGTTTTCCTGTCACTGCTCTTGTGACATTTTTGTAAATAAAATATCTATAAATGCACCCTGGTTAAAACAGCAGCAGTCAAAAGAAAYGGCACTTAATTATGATATTGCTTGACTTGCTGCGAGCTCCTGACAGTGCAGCCATCAACAATAACTGTCAAATACACTTTGGCAGTTCTGATGTTAACTTGGGATTTGAGTGGAATGTTCAATACCAGCAATTGAGCAAGACACAGGGAGAAATTCCAGTGACAGGGCTTTGTTGATAATGGCAATGCAAGCTCTGAGATCAAAGAAAACATCAGCTGGGAAATTAAGATATTTTATATTTCATGTTTGTGATGCTTAGATTCCYAGGAATAACAACCCTTGTCAGCTAAGGAATTACTAAGGCAGAATTAAACAACGTTATAAAGCTATAATGTTTTTATGTAATAAACTTCTCAGAAACTATCTTTATGGAATATTTACATATAAAGTGATTATGTCACTTACACAAGGCCCATTGCACTTAATGGTCTTTGGATTTATCCCTACATATATGTGTGTATCCTAAGGAGCCTTGATAAACACTGCAGCAGGGAATTCTGTGGTTTGAAAAGTCTCTGGGGAAAAAAAAAAAAACCCTCTCCCAAACAAAATCCTTCTGGAAAAAAATATTATTTAATTAAAAAAAAAAAGGCATACTTTTGTGTTATTCCCAATCTTTAAACTTTCATGATTTATGCTTTGAAGCTTTGGCATCCCTTGGACCTGCAGTAGAAGATGGAGGTGCTTGGAGCTGTGACTTTCAGTAAGCAAAAGTGACAAAAAGTAGGACTTGACGGCAGATCAAGTAGGTGAAGTTTCAGATATTAGCCCAGAGGTTTCAGATGTAGATGAAATAGGTGAAGTTTCAGGTATTAGCCCCTAGCTCACAAGTGAGTTTAACTGGTGCTTTGCACTACTTGGCAACAACTGCAGCATCAGGGTGGTCTCAACATAATTCTCATGCTGCACCCAAAATACAGCMCTGTGCMAGCTAAAGGGAGAATATGAATTCTATCCCAGCTAAAACCAGTCACCGTTARTTTTAGCTCTTGCTTCAGTAATGAGGTGCTAGCAGACAATTGGGCAWTAAAGAGACTTTGCACCACCTGACCTTGCTGCTGTTGCACTGGAATTTTCTTTCAGTGTGCTTTTGCAGTTGCTTTCCCAGTACTACTCCATTGCCATTCCTTTTCTGGTGGCTGCAGGAGTCRCTGCTGGTGCTGACCCATTCATGTGGGATTCTTGTTCCTTAGGGAGTTGTTTCTTAGCTGCTCATCCCTTTCACACATCAGCAAAAGTGCAGGCAGCCACCAGGCAAGAATATTACTGCCAGAGGATCACAGTTTTAGACAGCTTTACCCTTTTTATCAGAAGTTTTTTTCAGTGTGCTCATTGTCTAAAATATCACCATAGATTTTTAGCTGTCAGCCTCTATTAACCAGATGAAGTTTTTTCCCTAACATCCAAAAATTTAGTTTGGGGAGGGAGAAAGAATGGCTTTCATATTTATCTTTCCCTTAGAAAACTCAAGTTAAAACATGTATGTTCAGGATCTATCAAAAATTAATGAAAGAAAGGTTCATATGTAATTTCAGTTCTTATCAGCATATAATAAGAATGTGGTATGGATTGGCCTACTGGGTATATTTTTGCAATAGTAGAGGATCTTGGAAGAACTTAGAATTGAATAATAAATTCTAAAACTGGATCATTCACCAAGGAAAATTAGTGCATGCACACACAGAATTTGATGAGATTYAGGTAGTGAATTTGATTGGTGATTGGCCTTATCCATCCTAGAAATGAAATGAAAGTAGATCAAGTTTGTAATAGGATTGGATTGTCTTACTCATAAATTGTCAATAAAAAATAACTTGTAACTTTTGCCTTATAAGAAAAACTGTTACCTCTCATCCCTTAACTTCCTGCGGGGCTGTTTCAAGGCAAAGATTTAATGARTATGTTGCAGTGAATGCACTTAGGTATGGTTTTAAGAGTTTGTTAGAGTTGACTTCTGGTTGTAGCTGGCACAAATCCCAAGTTTCCTGAAGATAAATAGAAAAGTTAAYCTCTTAAGATCCCCAAGTTAAAATTAGTTTGCCTTCAGAGTTAAGATCTTGCTGTTTAAAACTGCTTATCAAATTTTCACTTTATAACAAATTGCACTTGGAATATTGGAGCCTTCACTCTTGCTGTAACCATAGACAGCACAAGATATCCCCGTGCAAGGTTTAGCCTCCCATTTTTTGCATTTGGCTCATGCTTTTTGAGCATTTTTTTCCATTACTTTTTGATTGACACTTTACCTTTCACTCACCAACCTAAAATTGAGAGCTCAGACTCAGTTACAGCGCACACCTTTGCATTTCTTTACATGATGAGTCTGTAGCACTACACATAATTCATTGCTTCATTTTTAATCTCATGCAAAACCAGTGCCAATGCAGCAYTAATGTTGTGGAATCAAGTACCTGAAATAGGTCAGTCAGGCAGGTTGAACACTCATCTCTTCCTTCTCTGTCTTCTGTGCATGCAGAAAATGTTCTCACCAGTGTTGAGTGCCAGTAGTCAAATGATGTAAATATTGTGCAGTTGTAATATAAAATAGGCTGCATCTATTTCACTTTGCTTTCATTAAGATCCTTGTGCTGTAGATGTTCCACTGGTAGAAGAAAATGATTTTGTTCATCTTTGTTACAATCAGAATTATCGAACAGTTCTCCCCAAGAGAGAATTGCTGTCGAAACTATGAAATGCTTTATGAACTTTTGCCAGCAGAAGTCAGCTTGCTCTGTTTCCAGTTGGAGATGGGAATCTGTGCAATTAACCTTGACTCTGTCCTTTCTGTAAACGATAGCAGATAAAAGCTTCCGCCTCTGATAYGTGGAACCAAGTGTCTTGAATCCCTTTTAAAAGGGAAATTCTACCCAGACAGACAAAAGTCTGTCTGAAGAAGAAAACTCAGTGTCTTATAAAAGTAGCTGAGACTTTTAATAAAACATGATATTTTATGAGAAGTAATCCATATGCTCTTAAAGATGTTGGAACAGAAATGTCTGGGGTGGGTTTATCTATTTCATGTATTTGCAAAGACTTGATTCCTTTAGAGGCTAATATGTTTGCATTACATTTTATCACGTTAATCTGTGCAATGGAAGAGGCAATATCCTTGTGGTTACAGAAGGAACAAAGGTCTTGACTTAGTTAAGGTCAAAGAGGAAATTTGTGAACTGTGCCTTGTAGAATTTCACTGGTTTCACTCTGCCCTAGCACAAGCCACAGCATATGGCAGAGAATCTGCACAGTGGGTTTTTGCAAGGGAAAGAACAGAGAAAGCTCTTGGGAGAGTGGAACRTCTGATGCTGAGGCAATCACAGATTTTGTGGAACATGCGGGCTTTTTTTACTCTTTTCATGAATTAAATTTAGAATGCTGTATATAGTTCAGTACTTCTCACACATAAATCTAAGTATATTGAGAAACATGCTTTAACTACTCTCTTTGAACTTATGGGAATCCACATTTTATTGGAAATCTCTAAATTGTGTAGGAGGTTTTCATGCTGTCCTCCTCTGTTGGACTTTGGGGGTGCCGGACACCCAACAGAGTTTAAATGCCAAATGATAAATTGAGGTTCACTTCAGAATTGAGGTTCTGGCTCTGCAGGATATTCCAATAGCACATGGCAGGAAAGGCACRGGCAGGGAATGAAGGGAAATGCAAAAAGCCTGGCAGTGAGGTCACAGTGCCCAATTCACTGCACCTGCATGGCTCAGTTTTTGCATGAGGACAAAAAAAACCCCCAAAGCTCTGCCTGCATGCTGCCTCATAATCTACTAAAAAAACTTAACTCGATGCACATGGAAAGCTATYGGTTTTCATATTTATTGGTTTCCCAGATTTATTTGACAGTGTGTAGTTTCTTGCAGTAATKCAGTAATGGGTCCTTTAGGAGAAGAGAGTGAGGAAGGTAAGGGGATGCTGGATGCTGTTAGGATTTCTGCTTTTTTGGGCTGGGAGTAAAAACTTAAACATAAAAAGTTATCAGCACATTTATTCATTTTCAGGGTTTTTTTCTTCACAGAGCAAAGGTTAAATAATGCATTTATATGGTAAATGTTATAATTTCTCAGTTGGCTTGGTTTGAATAGTCAATAATTATTCTCTGAGATGCTTGTGACCATATTGAGATTTTATTCAAAAGCCTTTGAAATAAGCGCAAGGGGGAAAGTTGCTATTTTTGTTTTGTTATTGTTTTSCATAGGCCACATGCATGATGCTGTTTTTCATATTTGAAATCCCTTTCAAAGATATTTCAACTCCAAACACACAATAGAACTAAAGGATCCAATGATTATGGCTGGTAACGATATTGTGGATTCATGTGCTGACAAAGCCTAACATATTCTGTTTTATTTACCTGATTTTTTTTCCCTCAGAAATATGGTTTGAATCATACTCAAGGACCTTGTAATAGTATTCTTACTTTTATAATAAAGTCACAAAGAAGAGGCAAGTTTCAACAGATGTACAGAAATAAAAAACAAAACCTACCATATCCTTTAGAAACAACAGTCAAAAGATATATATGTACATTCCTCAAAAGATATATATGTACATTTCAGTGGGTCTTTCCATATACATGAAGCAAACATGAAACAGCCAGTAAGAATAAATTTTAACGAGCAACAGAATTAAGAAACCCAAACCCCCAGTACCTGGAATATGACACGTACTTCTTTTTCAAAGTGGACGTGAAATTTAACTGTGGTGWAAGCAGTTTGCTTCTATGGGTCACCAGTAGTCATTTTGTGTTTCATAATGGCAGCAAATGTGTGAGATAAATGCAGGAAATTTTGCAGCAGGATGAAAAATAAGAAACAATCAATAGCATGATTGGCAATGGGCTCTCTGTGTGACAGGGCACAAATGAAGGGGGATTTTTCTGTGGGCACCCAGCCTTCATCAGGCTCCATGTCCTGTGTGAGTTTGTCTTGTGTGTATGGCCTGAGAAGGCCTTTATTTCCTTAATTTTTATTATACAAATAGTCTGCATCTAAACACATTACTTCTCAGAGCTGTGGTCACATTTCTCTCAGTAGAGGTTGTTTATTTTCTGTAATTTTAATGCTTGGTGAAACTTGCATTCTGTAGTCTTAATCCTCAAATGGATTATCCAGGAATATCCATGGTAGTTTATGTTTCGGTTTCTAGCAGAAATATTTTCTTGGCTGCTCATTAAATGAGGAATCCTCTCCCAAGAGTATTTATTTCAACAGACTGTAATTGAGGTGATGCACTTGACGAGGAATATATGAATATATGTGAMGAAAGAGAGACTTATCATTTCAGTCACACTTTGGTTTACCTTGGGAAGTTAGTTTCAGTATGTAAATACRTGTGTGCACCAGCTGATGCACATCCTTGAGTGAAGAAGAAGGAATTTGCAAGAGGAGTTTTTATCTTCTGCATTTTGCGTTTCTGCAGCTTTCTGTTATGTGAGAGCCCAAGTGCCTTGCAGAGCTTGGCTGCAGCCATCTCATGGTTGAGGCCCTTTTTGGTGTTCTTTCAGGAGAGGATCTCAGCTTTCAGTGGGGTTCACTCAAGGCAACCATGAGGAGATTTTCAGAATTTGCAGAGRAAGATTGTGTTGCTGCCTGTTAGAAGATGGTTTTTAGATAAAGCCAGTGCGGAAGATTAGAGAATGAAAAAATGCCAAACTGGCTGTATTTAAAGATGTTGGAGACAAAAAATGSTGAAATCCAATACATAAATAAATATTTAAAGGTTGTAAAAAATGAACAAAGGGGTCTAAGAAATGGAGTACAGTTAATCAATAAGTGCTTCTTTAAAAATGCACTGTACAAAGTAAACAAAAAGGGAAGAAAGTATYGATCAGCATGTGTTGAAAGCTAGTGACAGGGATTAATCTGACTACACAAAAGACTAAAATCTCCACATAGTTGTTTCAGCAAGATAATATTGTCTGGTCTCTGAACTGMTTTTATCTTGGTAAGATTTATTCTAAAGCATCTTTAACAAGACAGTGAGCGCTATTCAGGACTGACAAAAGAGCATAGCTGCATAAAACTCACATTTTCTCAAAAAAAATARCAAAAGAAAAAAATAAAGTATTTAATGATGACTTCTATTGAAAGAAAATCAAAATTAAGTCTATTTGCACACATTACTTAAATAAGTTTATTTTAATAAATAGATTTTCTACTATTATTATTTATGTGGAATGTGATCCACTTTAATATAAGAATTCAAAGTTTGCAAGATTTGTGTATTACCATGGAAATGGAAGGTGGGTAATGGTGTTTGCACAAACTATTAAAAGCGAGCAAACAAATAAAACAGGAAGACATTAAACTCCCAAACATTTCGTTCACTGCCAGTAAGGATTTACTGTCTACATCCAGATTTTATACATCCCAAGGAGGAACAGGCTTAAAGCTCTTCAGAAATCAGTTTTTCTGCAGTGTGAAGAGAATTTCTTCTTGAATTACAACCTTTCCAGTTATATTTTAGACAGGTGAAAAGTCTCTTTGCTTTTTATTTTGAAGACAGTATTTGAAAGTACAGCTTTCAGAATTCCAAATTCGAATGACGGGAAAATGTAAACAGCAGGTGAGGACCTTTTTTATCTTAGAAATGGCTTCTATATCACTGTGGTGTTTCAGAAAGCAATTTGACAAGCAATTAAAAAAATCAAGATTTGGTACTTACAGTTTTATTTTTAATAGCTTATAAGAAAAGGACTGGGACTTACAAGTGACAAGTGCTTGTGTTTAAGATTCCAAATGTTTGGTAACAGCACTGTGATATTCATTCTTGAGAAATTAATAATTAGGATACTGTAYATAGTCTGTAGTGATTTGCCTAGATTTACCTCGGTGTTTTCATGCAATATTTGTTATGAAGCTGGGAGTTACAGACTTGGAGCTGCTGCCACCTGCTTGACATGTGTGTCTGGTGTTCACAACGGTGGGGGTGGCTGCTCTGAAGAGCTCCAGCCTGGAAAGGAAATGTGGATTTGTCAGAGCACAGTGCTTGTGCTGTGCTTTGGTAATCCTGCACATTGGGAATGGAAATACCGGTTTGTATGTTACATGTTTGGAGAAACCGGTCTTAAAAAATATCAATGTATTTAGTATTTCAGCACTTTGACTAGAAAAGTGTTGGAAATAATAAAAATAATACATATCACTTAAGGAGCTGTTGATGAATTGAATGTGTGAATCTCCAGTTGCTTATCACCTTCTGTCCACTGTCACAAATGAATGTTTTCTCTTATTTTCTTAGCGTTTTCCTTTTTTTTTTTTTTTTTTTTTTTTTTTTTTTTTTTTTTTTTTTACTTTCATTCTGTTCCTGTTTTAATTAAATATGAGATTTATAAAGAATTTTTTTTAAAGTAGATGCCTATCAAGGCAATATCTGGTGCTTTACAGCAAAGCAGTCATTGGGTTCCATCCAAGTTCATTGAGTTAATTACTGTGGCATGTTTTGCATAAGCTGCAGTACATGGGAGTAAGGCRTTGTAATCACCAYTCAAATAAAAAAAAAAAAAAACCTTGGTTTTGGGGTAGCTGGAAAAGAACTCTGACTCACGTGCAACATTACAAGAGCTCTGATGGTTCTTCCCTTAAGCCAGATGAAATCCATGGTTTTAGGGCTGTTTATCCTATTGACAGTAGAATCTTTGTTGAGATAAACTGAAATACAGCATGTAGGGCAGAAAAAAAGCTGAAACTGTCCTGATTGTCATTACCATGTATCTCTCAGAGGTATTTGGGCCATTTTCTAAAACTGCCYGAGGAGCCACAATGATGTAGAGGGAAGTTTCCGAGCAGCATCCATTCTGGGAGGGTTTGGCTGACCCAGACCTCCCCGTCTCTGGTATCCATCCATCGCTGGCGACAGCGAGGTGCTGAGTGCTGTGCTGTGCTGTGCTGTGCTGCTCTAACTGTGCCCTTTGCTGCCCACAGAGAGTGAGGAGGTGTACCAGCGCCAGGTGCTGTCCATTGCCTGTATCGTCTTTGGCATCGTCGTGGTGGGCGTGCTTTGTGCCGCGTTCTACTTCAGAGCCAAGTAAGAGCCTCCCTCTGCTGCCTTTGGCTTTTAGCTGCTCTCCTCCTTTCAGCCCCAGAGTTCCTCAGTTTCCCCCTTCTTTTGCAGTTATCTCTGGTCAGGCTGCAACAGCTCCCCATGTCCTCCCCGAAAAAGTAAACAGGAATAATATGTGTTCTTCTTTCTATTTTTTTATAATAGGTTGTGTCATTTCCAGTTCTTTTTTTTTGACAGTAATAATTTTGTGTCTTTCACTATCAGTGCAATAATCACTTTGCTCTCCTGAAAATGACAGTTTAAACATACCATCTCCTTTTTGCATTTCGTTTCATTTCATATCCATGAATGTCCCTGTTATTTCTGCAAGCTGAGAACAAAAGTAAAGTTAGAAATGCAGAAAGAAGTTCTCTGCAGATGTCTGTAACCTGTAGCTAATAAAGCAACCTGTTGATGAAGAGGCACATGAGTGTCTGTAACACAGAAGCACTTTGACCTATCCAAGTAATGGAATCTTCGTACTAGATTATTTTCAAATTAAATACTGCCCAGCCTATTTTTTTTATCTCACCAACAGAATATTATTTCATAATATTTATTGTTGTGTGTGCAATTCGAGTTGCAAGAACCTCCTAGCAGTTCCGTGACATGCTTGTCTGTGCTGCTGTATCTATAAATATGTTCTGTATGGTGGTCATCCTTCATTCCTGTCCCAGCTGGAGTTAATGAGAGAACACAAATCAATATAAAAAGTATCTGCATGAAGCTACTCAGGATGGCTGAGCATCAAAAATGTGGAGGTTGGCACTATTTAAAAGTTTGGATGTTTATCTGAATCCCCCTTTCTGGAATTTATTTTAATGTCTAGGAAATCTAATGAGGACTAATTTTTATTTAGAAACATTTCTATCAGGAAAAAAAAATCGGCAGGTTTTTTTTTCCCCAATTTCTTCCCTTCAGACTTCAGGGGTAGGTCATGTGTGATTTGAGCRAAGATTTGAGTTGGTTCATACTTTTTTTTCCTAAACACTCCTAATTATTCTAATGTGTTGAGGGATTTTGTTTCATTTTTCTCTGGTCATCCGGTGTGCCAGTGATGCCAGCTGGGAAGGCCAGATTGGCAGGACAGTTCCTCCCTGGAAACTCCTTTGTTGCAGTGAAATTGTGAGCAGAGAGAGCCACTTTGGCAGTGCATTAGAAATGTCATTATGCATTTTGGAYCTGCAGAAGAAAGAACGAGCGAGGATCTTCCTGGAAAGGCTGCTTTTGGGTTTTGCTGTTGGAGAGTTTCAGAAMGGCAGAATGGGATTGTCAGTAGGAGGAGCATGCCCTCAGTGGCTGAACATACTGTGAAWTAAATGCCCCTCTGTTTTTCACAGTGCCCCTGTTGGTTTTGCTCTCTGTAGGAKTGGGCAGAGCGGGGTTGGAAAAGCCTGCAAAACAGCACAGCATGGATGAGGCGATGAGGAGAGCCAAGTGTGACAGTAATGAGGGGGAATAACCCAAAAAGAGGAACTTTTCAGGACAATAGTGCAGCACAACTCAGGAGCAGGTGGGGTTTGGGSCTGTCATTATAAACATGAGAGTTACTGAGTAGAGTTGAAATGGGTTTGTGCCAGACTCTGGGAGCTGAAGTTTGGAATTAGAAAATGAGCACCTCTGCTTCAGTCAGGGAGCCTCAGACAATACCTGAGAAGAGAAATAGAAAGAGACTGATCAATCCCTGACCATGGTCCTTTGGCACTGTCCCAAAAGTGAATGAGAGTGTCTGGTCTGGGTATCATAGAGGCCATGTGAAATTGTAAATGTAACACTGGCCAGTGTCTTAACAACAAAAGCCCAAYCAATTTAAAGTGCCTCAACACTTACCATATGTTAGCTTTTAGTCAGCAGATTTTTGGGAGCTTCTTTATCAGGCATATGTACCCTGACTATGTTTAAAATTATCAAAGCATTCCTCCTGCATGGGGGTTATCTTGGGGTTTTCTTTGATGTACAAAAAAATCAGAATATTGCTAACAGATATAGAAACTCTGAATAGTGCATCCATTAAGAAAAAGTTTCCATGAGGATCCTGACCCTCTCTTACTTAGTCTGACAATTCCATAATACCAGCTGCTAGAAATAGACACTTCCCTCTGTGCCATTGAATTAAAAGTCCTTTTCTAAAATAGATTCAATCTGAGAAAGTTTAGGACTATAATTAAACTCTRTGCCCTTCCAATTATTCCTTTTAGGTTAATCAAGAAAGTGCTGGAAGTGTTAGCAACAGATGAACAGTACAGTAATGGGCTGCCCTTTGCAGCTCAGACTTTTACAAATGACTGGTGACTTTATTTCTTGCTGAAGTAAGAACAYTTCATTGCCAAACAACTCTAAAGTAGAACACACAAGGCCCATTTGTTTTGAAAACAAAAATTATAAAATAAATTTATTAATCAGCAAGTAACTTTGAATTATTGAAAGTTTCTAGTTTTATAGCTGTGCGACCTATAGTTTGGCAAAATGAATRTGCATAAACCTAGTATTAATGTTAGGTTGCATGAACATAAAAGGAAATTAATGATTGGATTGTTTTTCTCAGCAAATTACCTTCAGGAATTTCAGTTGTAATGTTAAAGATTGCAGTAGTGAAGCTGAATATTCCAGTTTACTTACACGTGTTTGTATACACAGAACAAGTCTATTTATTCATTCTAAATAAATCCAAAAATTATTTTGCTGTTTTCCTGATGAAATTGTCATTTTGTGTGGTAGCGGTTCTCAAAGTGTAGTGCTGCAATCATGTTTCATTACCATTGTTCATACCTTATCTGTGAAGTCTCCACTCAGACACCAGCATCCCAGAGACTGGTTTTCCAGCAGCRCACAGCAATAGATGTGCTAATTTCCTCAATGTATGTAATTTACATGCTCAAAAAATAGTTGTTCATAAAAATGCTAAAGTTGCTTTTTTATGAATCTCCCCTGGAATTTTATGAGAAGCTAAAGAGCTCATTTAGACATTTTGCATATTAAATTGTTCAGTTCTATTGGATTCAAAAATTAGTCGATATTAAAAACATTTTTAAAAGACATGTTTCAGACTCAACTGACTAATTCAATTGGACACTTTAATCCTTTAGATTATTCCAATACTAACTTTGCAAGTTTTAGGTAAGGAAAATTTTGAAAGTTTTTGTTCTTGAGAAATTATTTCCTCACCTACCTCTATTCATAAGTTTTACTAATTAGGAGTTCCTAGCAATTCTCAGAACATGCCACTCATATTTTTAACATGCTTACAATATAAATTMATTCTTTTTCATTCACTGCAAATTAGGATGCAAGTAGAAAGCCTGAGAGGGTCTTGTAGGGTTTGATTTGTCACAGCTTGTGACCTGTACTCAGAAAAGGGGCTGTAACAAATCCTTCTAAACACTTACAGTTTGTGGAATTTAAGCAAATGCTTACATTGTGCTATGCTGAATCAAAACTAAGGGACTCAAAAATTATTAAAAACTGTATTATTAAAATTGAATATCTGGACTGTGATACTTCTCACCACTTACTTTCATATTGAGGGAACTTGTCCTTTCTCACAAGTCCCTCCATTGAACATATAAGTATTTTTCCTCTGTTTTTTATACTTTGCTGCAGTAGGTACAGATTCCACTGTAAATAAGAAATTAAAATTACTTTTATACTTCATTCTGTGTCAAATTCACTGGCCTGACTCAAGTAAGATCCTGTCAAACTTGATGATGTCAAATCAGCAATCTGCAATCAAATCACCAGAAATATTTCAAAATGTTGCTGAAGCTTCTTTGCTAAAATTTTAATTTCAGTATAGCAAGGTTAAAATTTTAATTTCAGTATAGCAAAGTTTCTTTATCTCTTATCAACATTTGGCTGAAATCGCTTCCTTGTGAAATTTGGCAGACACCATAATGGAATGCTGCCACGGTTCCTGGGTGCTTTCCAAGGCCATTTTAGGTTCACTGTTGGAGATGCATCTTCTGGGAAGAACAAGGAAACAGGGAAGGAAGGAGAGAATTCAAATGGTATTGCTAAATTATTACTAATGATAATTTAAAATTGCTAAATTATTACTAATGATTATTTAAAACTGATAAACCCAGACAATGTAGCTTATCACAAAGGAAAAAAAATAACAGAGACTGATAAAAGACCTTGAATGTATTTTGCTAACAGTTTTTGCCCGGCTGAGATATCTTTCTGCAGAAGATAAAAGCAATATTTAAGGTTTGCTGTCTCATATCCTGTGTCATGTACAGAACCTAAAAGCTGTTTGTCACTCACACTCGAGATAGTATGGCAGAAACACAGAGTGTGCATTAACAGTATGGTTATCTCCTGAATAATGCAGGGGATTCATCCAGCAGTGTTCCTAGCTCTGACGTGGTGAATGAGGGTATAATAATTCATAAACACAGCCTCAGAGGCCGCACTGATGCTTTTTCCAGGGTTTAAACATGTGAGCAGAAGCTGCTCTATACAAGATGGGTTAGAGGTCAAGTCTAATCAGCCAGCAGAAATCTTTGATTCTTCATCAATTTTTATAGCCAGCAGAACTAAGGCCTGTTTGATTTGCCAAAATCTTTTTTTCCAAATCAGAGCAAAATGCTTTTTTATTATTCAGACTGACTTGCAAGCTATTGTTAAACGTGCAGTGGAAGATCTTGCAAAATCCTGCACTAACGGAATGAGCAGACTATTATAGTAATCTGAGAATAGAAGACATTTTAAAACAGAAGATTTTTTTCCTCCTTTGTTAATCTTTGCCAGGAAACAACCACTGCATTGAAATGTCAGATATTTGTGAATTAGCTCAGCTGGCTCATCTAATACGGTGAAGTTTTGAACAAAGGGAGCTCTGGTTATAAAAGTACCGTGGCTACAGCAGAAGATCAGTCGAGCTCTTTCTCACATGAATTTCATTTCTCTCTGCAGGAAACAAACAAAGCAAATCCATGAACAGCTGAAAGAAACGCAGAATAGGAAAACCTACAGCCTAAATGCTTCCAGCATGATGGCAAAGTCGGAGTGTGTGGCACAAAGCCAAGTCCAGCTGCAAAATGTAAGTAATCCTGCCAGCTCCAGCTCTTAATAGGCTGGCTGAGTTCCTGCTGCTGATGGCAGCACATTGTCATGCTGCTCTTCACATCTGAGCAATGGGAGCCACAATTCTCACCTCTTTCATCAAATGGTTTCTATCAGCCCTCTTAGTGGAAAGCAGGGGTTTTTTCCCTAGTTATTTCAGTGGGTCCTGGTACATTTTGTGAATGTGGCAGACTTTGCAGAGCCCCCCAGCAGTGGAAATTACTGCTGTGGTTTCCAGCAATACCTGAGCTCACACGTGTCTGGATGTGTAGTGGGGGTCCTTGAATTTCAGTCAAGTCAGGTCTTCCAATAATTTATGACCCTGCACGAAAAAAACCCAGAAATTTGTTACACTTAATTCAGAGTAAATTCAAAATCTAGAACAAAATTTGCACATGTAAACAAATGCCCAAGGGGAGACCACACAGATGGTCTCATTTTTATGGTTCTTTAGTTAAAGGTACTTTGGTTTACAGAATGAAATTAGTTTGTTCAAACTAAATTTCAAATTTATTTAGTCATTTCCTGAATATAGTTATATGTAGTCATTACAATCTCACGATCATGAAATATATAAAGGTGTTTCAAATAAGGAACTTGACAGCCAATTTATTTAGCCATGGTATTTTTTTTTGCAAGGTATTTTCCAGTATATGTCAGTGTCTTTCCCCTGGTCACACACAATCTGTGCTGTCTTTGAACAAAGCCTTTGGAAGAGCTGAAAAGGATCCTGGTAGCAATATAATAGGAAAATATAAAATATGTATTAAAACCTTTGTAAATTATTAACTCCTTTTTTTTTTTTTTTTAAGTATCTCAGTATTGCTTAAAGGGATGGCTACCTTATTTGCCAGATTCTATCAAAATAGTGGGAATTTAGCAAAAGTGAGTGATCGTGCCTATTTTAATAAAGATTTCTCAACTCCTAGTTTTCATCCAATTAATTTAGAGAGAAGTATAAGCCCTTTTAACCAAGTTAGAGTAAGCAGAGCCTCCCTGCCAGGACAGAGAGGTTGTCAGAGCATTGCTTGTGTTCATTAAAGGCTCTGTTTTGTAGGAACATTGTTGTGGTGCTCCTGTATATACTCATGATACACTTGTAATTCAKGAAAAATATACTCTTAAAGAAGGAAGGTAGCTTCACTAAATTGACATAATCACAGTTTAGGGGACCTTGTGCAATTTTTTCTCTCACTTTCAGTTCATTCAGTCTCGTATTATTTCTAGCCCCTAAAAAAAAAAAAAAGCTGTTTGGAGTGTTGTTGGGTTGGAATGATGGTAACARAAGTTAAAGTTCATGGTCCTTTTGTTCTATCCTATGAAACAAGCCCTGGTTAACACTGAGAATATGTTCTGTGCCTTTTTATCACTGTAATTCAGTGCAATATTTTGYCTTCTTATTTTGCCATAACCATAGCCATAATTGTTGAAGTGGCAGTTTGTAGATTCTGTAGAGATTGAAAACCATCATTATATTTACTGTTTGAATCCAAATTTCCTTTTCAGTTTTTAACACTGCTCAGGCTGGCATTATGAGCACTGGTAATTAACACACCAATTTCTCATTCTTGTGGCTGTTTGCAGGCTCGTTTTCTCCTTGCCATTAATGCATTCTCCCTTTGGGGAGACCGTGAGGAAGGAAAACAGAACGACCTTGTGCAGGATACAGGGGAACGGTGCAGGGTAATAACAGCTGCTGCTGTTGGGAAGATTGCAGTGCAGGGATGCATGCAGGCAGCTCATGAAATATTTACAAAACTTGCCAGATTGTGGGGRGAGCAAAGGGCAGGGGTAGGGTGAGGAAGCAGAAAAGGAACTTTGGAGAGGTATTTTGTAGGAATGGCTGAGTGACCCCCTCAGAGACCAAAGACGTCTCTGGATGGGAAGAGGATCAGGCAGCAGCCTGGATGTGATCCCTCTGCCATTCCCATCTGCAGCTGMCACTGCAGAGGCCTGGGGAGAAACCTTAGTTCTCTCCATCTCCAGGAGCTAATAAATAAACTTAAATAAATTAGGGCAGTTATTTTCTGGAGACAACTCCTCCAGTCTGGCATTTTGGTTTATGCAGTCCTGGAAGTTGTTTCTTTTCCTGCTTGCACGTGCTCCTCCTACCAGCTAGAGAGTTTTCCCATTTATGTCACTTTCTTTCTTTCCCTTGAAGATTCTCCTGTATTTTTCTCTTATCTCTTTTGAATAGACCTGGTGATGCTCTCAGGCTTTTCACATCTCTTTCTTCTTCCACAGAGAAGAAAGCTTTTGTGGAGACCAGAGAATAGTTGCATAAAGTTCCTTATTCTTGATGGCTGCTCTGAAAAAATCACCACCTTTTGACTCAGAGATTGCTATATTTAGTAAAGGGTCCATCAATTTTTCCAAATGTAGTGTTGCTCAAAAAAGAGGTTTAACTCCTTTCCCAAGACCCAGGGTATAGCAGACAGTGTGTTTCAAGTGGTTTTTGCCCACAAAGAGCTTGACCAATCTCAGTAATTTTTCTTCCCACACTCAAATGTATTACATCTCCACTCCCTCCCTCTGCTCAGTTGTGACTCTGAAAGGTGAAATAAAGGTTGGATTTTGTCAGGGCAGCTGTGCTCTCTCTGAACTCATGCTGCTCACCACTGGCAATTGTGCTCGCCTGTCCAAGTCTCATCCTCAGTAACGATTTTTTTGTTTTGTTAGAGATACAAATTAGATGGAAAATGCTGTGCACTGTAAGGATTCACAAATATCTGTTTGAACGCAGCTCCTAGGATTTCCTGAATCTCCTGCAAGTCAATTGCTTTTCCCACATATTCTGGCAGCAGCTCAATTTCTTGCTAGGTTTTTCTTGCTAGGATTTCTAGCTTCTTGGATTTAAAGACTAATGCACTGGTAATCTTGCCACAATTCTTAAGCCAGGAAGACACAGATGTGCTAGCTTTTATTTCAGGATCTTTGAGGCCCACAGGAGATTCAGATTAATTTCACCTAATGCATGAAATCTAGGACTTGCCAAGTGTTAGGTACCCCTTCCCAAAGAGATCATGCACTCTTCAAGAGACATTTAAAGGGCTGCAGCAAACAGTTGGGTCTCCACACAGTCAAAAGGAAGGAAATTGTCATTCTTTCYCCCCTAGAAAGGCAAGTGCTTGGTGCACCTCACACACCATGGTGACAGGAGGAGTGGGGTGGGTCCTAATTACTCCCTCCTTTTTCACCATATGATAAGAGGGTTTTGTTAAATTCTCAGAACTTTGTAAAAAAGTCATAGAAAAAAAATTMGAGTCAGCTGAAACCTTGACATTCCTTTAGTGAATCTGAGAATTGTCATGGCTTTTTAAAGTGGCCTTTTCTATCTTTGTGGTTTTTAGTACCTTCTCCCATGGTACAACTGGGATCTATTAATTTCCCATCCCTTGCCCTCTGAGATGGTTAATAAGTTTTTTATGCTGTACTGTGTGGTTTCACTTTTCACTACACTTGTTTCTAGTAGCTTGCAATCCCTAGCTCCAGGTTTCTGAAATTCTGTAATGGAGGAACAAAAAAATGCTCATTTTGCATCTTGTTGCCTTTTGTTGACAGTGGTAGGAAATGAAATTATTTCAGTCACTGTGATAGAAATGCACTTAATATATGCTGAGCAAGAGATACACTTAAACCTTTTAAAGGATTATTCTGTGGTTTTACCTGAATTACCATTTGATTTATCAGCTAAGATCAAGAGCAAATCTCCCATTTCTATATCACATGACAGAGGCTGATTTCTTGTCTCCTGGCTCAGGCTGCCCTCACAGATTCACTTAGTATTAACTAGTAGGGGGTCGAATTTTTATTGTCAGGTAGTTGAGTACTTGTACGTACTAGATGATTTTCTCCACAAAACCATGAAAAATTGAAAATTTGCAAAATMTTTTTTTAAAAGCTATTCTTTAATTTATTTAGCCACGTGCCTCAGTGCTCAAATTCSCTTACATTCCCACCCTCATTTTAAGTGGTAATTCACATTTTCATTGTAGTGGGTGCTGTGACTGTTACAGGAATTGGGTATTACATGGTGTATGTGAAAAAAGGGAATAATCTTCATTTGGGGGAGAATGAAGCCTTGCAGGCTGTGCCTGAGTGCTGCTGGACCTTCACTGCAGTTTGCAGAAATCAGCATCAGGGAAGCTCCTCAGCTGTGATGAGGAAAGACTGTGTGCCCACATCCACCTGAAACACAGATTAGCAAAAGGCACAGCTCATCTCTGCTYTTCATCATTCACTTCATACTCATARTTTTGCAGGCCATTCAGGCCCTCAGTTTTGTGTCGTGCACAAACCCAAAAAATGGACAGAAATAGGTTCTTGGCACCAGCAAGCCATTCTTTACATAGCTCAAATTGATTTATTCAGGTCAGAAATCAAAGCCAGTTTCATTTCTGCAKCTGGCAGGATAACCATTAAAGTTTAAAACCTTCACCGGAGTGAGTGCCTTAAAAATCATATTTCTGTCTGAATATTTTAGCTACAACATTTACAAGTGACAACTAAGATCACAGTAACTGAAGGAAACGAGAGTGGAATATGTTTCTTCTTATTATTTCAGTTGTGTTTACTTCGTGCATGCAGCACAATTTTGCATATTGCCACTCCTGGCTTTGCCTTCAGGAGCACGAAAACAGCAATTTTGACCCTGTTTACATGGGTATTTCACTCAAGAGAAAGAGGAAGAGCAGTGGAAAATGATGGAGGAGATCTGTTATTTTATCTGTAGAAATTGGTCAGAAGAAGTCTGAGTAGCTGGACTAAAAATACATGTAAGCTATTTTTAAGTGGCTTTCCTATTTGATCTTGCTGAAGTCTACAGAAATGTGGATAAGAAGTGAGAGTCAGAAAAGAATTCTGTTGTATTAAGGAGCTGTTAGTCTTTTATTAAACATGACCACTAATTATGAAAAACTCTATTTTGAAGGAATGTTTACTACCTCTCCATGAATTTTTCTGCTGTTGTATCACAGCATGGGATTTTTTACCACACTGATTTTTTGTCTATTATTTTTATTATTTTAGTTCGTATTTTCTTTCTAAAATATCTAGTCATGTCATTTCTTTCACAATACCAATTTATTGTAAAGAGAACATAGATATCTAGGTATCTAATACTGAAAAAAAAAAAGGAAATAGGTTTAAACTAGTTTTAGTGCAGATCCTTGTAAGGCAAGGTTAAATATCTGAAAAGCACTTTATTTTTCATAGTTGAGTGGAAAAGTGAGTTAACCTCTCATATCTCTGAGTTCCTGCACAGTAACCACTAACAAGATGGAATCTGCTTGTAAGCCCARGTGCAGCTTTCTATACTTTGGTTTTATGGCTCCATTTAGGTTYAGAAAATCTCTTTATTTTCTCTTTTTCTGAAATGGAGTTGAATCACAAAGCAATGGGAACAAATCTGTTCTTGTTCTTGTCTGGTGTCTGCTTTGCAGACCTTTGTGTCTCGCTGTGTGCCCAGAGACTGCCCTACACCCACACCTGCCACAAGGAGAATTGTGTTTACACTGTTCTTACTGGCGTGGATACTTCCAGGTCAAAAGTTTCAGACTGGTTCACAAAGATATCTGGCTCTGTGGAAAGGTGTCAAATATTTTTCTTACTTATCTGTTGACAGCAGTGCTGTTTCAGTTTGGTTTTCATAGCTGCACATGCTGATGATGAATGCAGTGTTTGACTGAAATCACCAAAGGACACAAGAAGTTGCTGACTGTCCTCTGAGATGAGTTTTGTGATCTCAGTCGCTTCACAGACACCCACAAAAACAGGATTTTAGTCAAAGGGATCAGTGTTCCCATCATTCTGGGCAGATCAGTCCGTAATTTTGCTGCTAATGCTGATGTCAGTGTTTTGATGTGGAGAACGTAATGGGGATAATGAATGTTAGTCCTTTCTGCTGTGTAAACTGAATGAATGTATGACTTGCAATGCCTAATTTTGACTTTAAAATGCACTAGAGCACTCCTTACCCCACTCTGATAGGAATTCRGAGCGAATAGCTTCAACAGTGTACTTTGTCTTGAGTGTATCAATTAATTTTATTCTCTCCGCTACAGTATTCCAAACCAGACAGGCATCCRGGGCCTATTCTGCACAAAGTCATGGAGTCCAGCTTTTCAGGCCCTCAGTCTTTCCCAGAGGCCTTGTCCCCTGACAGAGGAGCCCAGCCCATGAAGCATCACAGGTGAGCAGAGTCTGTGTGTGAAGGGTCCATTGCTGATCCGTGTGCGGGGTCATGGCAGCGGGGAATGGGGGAACTGCAGAGCACTGCGGGGTCAGCAGGGCCTGAGAACATGGGATCTGTGTCCAAACCCTGGAATGTCCAAACCCTGCAATGTCCAAACCCTGCAGTGTCCAAACCCTGCTGTGTCCAAACCCTGCAGTGTCCAAACCCTGCA
>NW_026623378.1:142241-182325 GCF_030028575.1 Malurus melanocephalus
TCCAAACCCTGCACATGTCCCAGCCTTTTCTCATCTGCAGACACAAAAGGCAGTGGCCACGCTCTCTGCTGTCCTCTGCAGTTTGTGACAGCCCTACAGGAGGCGTTTGCAGACACCATCCCAGCTGCCAAAGAGAAACCATAAAAAACAAGACATTCCTCATTGATGTTCATGAAGTTAGTGACTCATTTGGTGCAGAAAGGCTTGGTTGCAAACTTCCAGCCTTTTCCTTTAAACAAATACGTGGAATAAGTACTGATGAAAATGTGACCTTTGAAAACTAGGCTTAAAAAAGTTTGGATGGTTGTTTCCAAGAGAAAGAAAAAAAAAAAAAAGGAATGTCACCCATCACCAGATGACATTCAGATTAGAATTCTGCTTATAGCATTTTTTTGGATGAGAAAGRGTGCAGGTGTTTCATTACAGGACTAGGAACCAAAAACTGGAATCCAGTATAAGCAATAGTGTTGGTTGAATGACAGTGGTAACATCTGGTCTAGTGCACAGAGAGAGAGAAAAAAGGTTGAGAAAAATGAGTTTGGAATTTTTTCAGCTAGATAATCTGGAGGGGAAGACTTGTTTAATAAAAGGATTTGGTGTTTTTAATCACTAAAAAARTAAAGTCTGGGATTGCATGAGGTTATGATCTGGCTTCTGTAGCATTTGATGCATTTTCAGTGCAGTCTCTCAGGCAGCTACGTGATTTTTTTTCATTTGAAGAGTGATTGCTTAACCTACAAAGTGCCACATATGAGCCAGAAAGGGGTGTTTGGGTCCTGTCTACTTTTACCTTACTTAAGCCTATAATTTGGCATAAAAAAATAATGCCAGCTGTCATGTCAGATCCATTTCTTAGGTCTTTTTCTTATTACACAGAGATTTTCAAAATATGCTTAATAATTTTATTAAACATAGATGAACTGTGGGAGTGTTGCCTAGAATGTTTTCTGCAGAAGTTCTGGGAAGAATTTAATCACCATTTAGTCACAATATGAAGTTCAGAAAAAAAACACCGTGGCATTCCCTTACCTTTAATAGTATGATTGCAATATCCAAGAAATATCTTTCCTTCAGAACTAATGGAAGAAGTGGAATGACTAGTTAAATTATAAAGAAYTGTTTTGTAGTTTTAAAGCTTCAGATTTATTATACAAGGCCTTTGCTTTATAAAACATGCAACAGACCTGAACATTTAAGGCTTTTAGGATTGTCTTTAATTGATGCACCATGTGAYAGCTTCCTAATTTAGTTTCTGAATAGTGTTCACTGTGGACAAACAGTCAAATGTGGCYAAATGAGGATTTTACACTAAAATATCCCTTCATTTAATTCCAAACCTGCCTAGCCTGGAAAAATTRTATCAGCTCTGCAGGTTCTCTCTTTTATGCTGCCATTAAATTCTGTTGCTGTTTTCTTTCTGCTACGGAAATACTTTGTTGCCCATGCAGACCTGTTKTCTCTGCTGGTGGTTTCAAGGACACTAATGATGTGAGATCATTTCCAAAATCAGGAGTTGGCTGTTTCCAGATCCTCAAACTAATACAATTCTGGCAGTAAGGCTGTTAATGTGGGGAATCATTTGGAGTTGCTGAAATGTGAGTGACAGAGACCATATCATTATTTCATTCAGAGTATGGATAATAGCAGTTTTCTGTCTCCACCAACCTCAGCTGCACAAAAAGAATTAATGCAGAGATTAAGTTTAAAATTGAAATTTAACCTCAAAAAATATTTTGCCTCTATGTTATTAATCTCCTAAAATATTTTGCCTGCATTATGCACTAYTGTTACAATATTACAACTTGTGCTTGCATATGTAAAGTAAATCTTAGGGCTGTCAGAATTCAAAATTCACAAATGTGTTTAATCAGTAAACTTCCTGCTAAGTATACAATGTGCTCAAAAATTTGCCTTGGATTATCTGTTGATTTTGGTAAGAAGGAAACCCATACGGTCTTATTTTCTAGCAGATAGAAACAAATTAGAGTTTTGCTAATTATGGGTTGAATTGTGATCCCTTTGAATAGCAGTTTTCTTGGTAATTAGTCATCCTGACTTTCATTCATTGATTCAGTCATCCTTGATTTTAGAGGGATTCATTCCAGAGAATGTCACGATGAAAGCCAAATGCAGAGGCTTTCAGCCTGGAGCAGTTCTATTGTCTTACAAAAATGCCAAAATAGGATAAACTTACTCTAAAATTAAAAATTATTYGTGTTTTCATTTTTTAATGACCTTTTAACACCACAAAAAACATGAGAAGTATTTTTTCATGTGGTAAGTAAGCATTTTACTCTTTATGTTGCTAATATAAGTGATTCAGTTTATAGTAAAGAGTAAATTGAAGTTTTTTCTGTAAATAAGGCTATTGAATTTCAAAAATGAAATACAGATAAACTAAAGCCCCTGAGAATGTAAAGGCAGAGGAAACTTGAGGAAGCTCTAAGGAATCTGCTATTTTCCCAAATTTTCTGGAGAATTTTGCTAAAAGTAATGTTTAAAAGGAATAGTATGTAGGGAAAGAAACAAGCTACATCACAGAGGCCAAATCATGCTTGAAGTGAACATTTCCAGGAATCACTGAGAGTTAATAATTACTGGTAATACTGAAAGCAATCAATAGTTCCCACTGTGAAAAAAAAATATAGGAGTACCATACAGGAAAAAGTAAAGCTGATGGTGGGRGAGAAATAATAATTGAAGCAGTTATAGCAATCCTGAATTATGGATTTCATTTCTTAAGTTAGGATGACTATTTGAGGACAAAGGTAGAGTATGAACAGATATAAATGTATGAAAATATACATTACTACAGTCAAAGCAGAATTAAAATGTGGAAATCAAAGCTTTCAAGATGCTTTGGTTAATCTTGATTTAAAAAAAAAAAAAAAAAAAAAAAAAAAAAATCTGGAAGAAGAACCAGCTCATGAAATTTCATGTCTGGGAGCCAAATCTATAAAAATGGGAACCGTGAAATGAGGTGATGGATTAGCAAGTGTCAAATATTTAGGAAGATGAAGAATTATCAAAGTAACTAGGAACCAATTACATTGAATTTGTGCAGACAAGACTTTAAGACAAATGTGGGGGAAGCAGATTCTTGGGGTAGATATAAAAAARGCAAACAATTGTTCATTACCAACATTGGGTACTGCAGCGTTTGCACTGCTGGTTGTATTTGTCATCATTTTAGGATAGAGGTTGCTCAGTGCACCACAGGGAGTCTGTGATGAGGTTGTGGCAGATGAGTAAATTCAGTGCCATGGAGGTTCCTCGAATGCTTTGTTCCCTTTTCCTGTTGTTCTGTCACCAGGATGGGGAGCAGATGGTACAGGTAGCACTGAAGGATTGTTGTAGAATTTCACAGTCCCTGAGTACCCCCAACACAGGCTATTCCCAAATACAAGAATTATCATAGTGGAATCAATAATGCTGACATTTCAGAAATCAAGAGTAGATTTGTAGCTGCAGGCTGGCTGCTGGAGAGCTTCTCCTACTTATGGAGGAGAGAGTTTTGGAGAATACCACTCCATCTCTTGGCTGAGAGCTTGACCAACTGTGCCAGTTGATAAGCACAAGCCTGGAAACACACATGCCACATGTCACTGAGAGGGTTTCATGTTGAGACAGGACAAGATCCCTTGGCAACAGCATGGAAAGAGCAGTGTTTAAATGCTTGGGTCACAGGATGCTATAGAGAAAAAAGGGTTCCAGCTATTAATTTCAGTTCTTTTATGCAACATCTTTTTAGGCATAAAAGCCTCCTTACAGTCTTAGCTTATTTTTRATCACATCGAGCTTTGTTGAAGTCCCAAACACTGTGCTGAGGTTCTGCCTTTGGGGAGCTGTCTGTACACAGGCTCAGTGTGTGCCATCTCAGCTTTGTGAACAGTCTGACCAAAGGGCASCAGGTACTGCATTATTTGGTTTATTGAGAGATGCTTCTCTTCTCAGGTTAGAGCTTCTTTTTATTAATTCTTAAAATTGGTTGAAAGTCTCAGTAGTTGTTGATCATACAAAGGTTAGCAGTAGATTGTCCAACAGCCTAAAAAGGTGGATTCCAGAGAACGTCAGGGRGCACTGTCTGTCTGGCAGCTGGCTCTGTCACTGGGAATGTGTTTACTGGGTGGTTTGTAATTAACTAAAAAATGGTACAGAAAGATCCCAGAGTCACTGTAAAAACACTGCTGCTCTTCTCTTCATGGGCATGGTTAACTGTACTTGCAGCTGTGGTTGTGCCTCAAGAAGAGAATACTCCACCCCAAGGATCAGACTTTGTTTTCACTCAGTTTCTCAACCCAAAGAAAATCTTTGCAGAAAACAATTTGCAGCAATGAATCCCAAGTTCTTAATTAACTKTAGATGGTTGAACTGCTTTTTCCAAAACATTAATTCATCAGAACTGTATTTCTCCCTAGCTCATGCGTCACTTGTGAACCAGTATGCAACCATGCATATTCTGGTTTTTTGGTTTTTTTTCTAGAGTAATTGATTGATAGATTTTAAGGACAAATCTGCTACTACTTTATGTATTGGTTTATTTTACTGAATGGCTYAGTTATGTGGGCTGCTTTGTTTTACCTACTTAGACTGGAGAGCAGGGAGGGAGAAATCATAATGGTAGCTAAAGGAAAATAAATTCCCTCAAGAAATTCAAAAGGCATTGTTTGTCTGAGAGGGAGGAATTCTTCACATGAGCAATAGAGAAGTCTGAGAGGGATATTCTATTTGCATTGCTGCTGTTCCTATCGGTTTTGTRTAAAAGGAAAAGCTTTACTATGCTAGAACTTTTAACAGAAATTGTTAGTCTTGTTTTCGGTGCCTGAAGAAACGAGTGTTATCCAGCAGCTTGCAGCTGCACCATCTGTAAGTATTTCCTCATCCTTAGTGAATTTGTCTTGTCCGTGACCACAAATGATTTTTGTTCATTTTTCCCCTCAGGTTTTTGTTTTTTCTTTTTGTTTTTTTTTTCCTGTCAGAAATGTTGAAAGCATAAGAAACCTCCCATTAGCAACAAATTGTTTGCTTAGACTGTCGATGCTGGAAGTTCTGTGGTTACAGGATGGTGACAGATCCCTTTGGTCTCAGATTTTGTAYCCATCACCTTGGGAGTAGCTGTATGTGTTGGCATTATGTCAATTAGAAAGAGAGCTTTTGTGAATTTGCATATGCATATTATTGKATAGGAGACCATGTGCTCTCATCCAGCAAGGAAGATGCTCAAAAGCATCAAACCAACCACAAATTAAACAATTGAAATTTCCAGTTTCAAAGATTTGAAATCATCCTAAAGTTTGTTTCTCTACTTTTGTAGTACATTGATGAATGTGCTCCAGTCACTAAAAACCCAAAAATTCATTTTCCATCACTAATTATTCCTTCATCTTTTGCGATCCCCTGCTGAATTAATCTCAGGCTCTCCTAAGCAGAAATAGTCAATTATTTTGTGATGTGGTAGTGTTATTTTACAGAATATGAACTGTAACTCATAAATTGAACTCAGATTTCAGAACTAAAATACCTCAGGTTTTTAAAAAGGATTTTTAAGAAATACTTCAATTTTCTAAAAATGTTTTTTTCACAGCTTTCTCAGTAGCAAAGGAAAGATCTTTTTAAGGAAGCATGAAAAATCCTGGAGGGAATGCTATTGCTATGGGTTGTTGGTCTTTTCAATTAAAAAGCACTAGAAAAGTMAAGGTGTGGAAGAAAACAGAGCTTAGACAGCAATGGAACACTGCTAGCCTGAGCAGTAGGACAGAAACTGTTGAATTTATTTCTTATTTTAGCTTTGGGCAGGGAAGGTTGATTTTAATGGAAATGTACACTCAAAGAGAATTTGTCCAAGGTACTTCCAAGCAAGAATTGCTTTGGGAGTAGATGGGGCCCTAACTATAAATAAAGTTCCCACTCGGTAAAAAATGCAGATTACTTTTAAGTCACATTATAATAGGAAAAAGGAAGCAAGCTTATCAAAAGTCTTTTTTATTGCTGAATTTTATGAGAAGCTGGAATTATTCACACAGGCAAAAATAATGACTCGTGAACGGCATCTACAAAACCTATGTTAAGKTATCATTAAAGATGTAACAGAATATGAGTTATGCATTTCTGAGGCCCAGAAGATGCTAAGAGAAATAGGAATAGCTGAAAAATTAATAACCAGTCACGCCATGCATTGCTGAGACCTGTTAACAGTAAAAATAGGTTATGCCTTGCCTTAGTTCTGTGTTCCCATATATTTGCACTGGCAACAGCTGAATTTATGGTTTATRTGCTGAAACAATGGATTGTAGATACTTTTCAATTCCTGCTTGAAATGGGAAAGAAAATAAAATCCGTTCTCCTTCCAAAGCACCAAACATTTACAAAACCAATTTTCTAAACTAAGTAGAAAACTATTACCTTTTTTTTATCAAATTCAAGTTTCTATTATATCATGTAAAGAAACAGCACAGTATTTATCAATGTATATAAACAAGAAAGCAATGTGTGTATAAAACAAGAAATAATATAGAAATCATGTTCAAGGTGGAGAAAACTTGTCTTAGATGGCTTCTTCAAGCTGCAGTTCACAAGCTTCACTTACATTCTTCACTTGCACTTTTTCTCAATTTTATGGTTTTGTATCAGGAAGCAGCACGTCATAGGCTGATAGATGATATATTGGGTTTTCAGTTTAGGAGCTGATTTTGAGTTCAGCTGTGGGTATGACAGAGCTGTGCTGTTTGTTTATGTTGTCTGAGGACTCTGCATAGCAGGGTTATGATATGCAGCATGGAAAAGAGAAGCATCCTTCATCAAGTGTAAGAAAACATTTCATATATTGGGCAATTATTTTCATCCCTAGAAAAGAGGTGATGTATTAAATACAGCATAAACAGCAACTAATGGWGGATTGTGCAATTATATTTCCACAGAGAATTTCTACTGACATCACAGACTGCCACAGCACAGTCTATAATAACAGTAATCCATGCATTATTAATCCTGAACCTTTACTTGCAGAATTTTATGCTTTTAGTGTGGTAATTTTTCTTGGTGTTGTTCCTAGAAGTCTGTCTTCATGCTGCAGCCCAGGACAGAAGAGTGGGATGCTCCACAGAAATGCCTTTCGGAGGACTCCTCCCTTGCCTCGGGGTAGGTTCAATGGAATTACAGGACCAGCATATCAGCAGCTGGAAGAGTCCAGAATCCCAGACCAGGACACGATACCTTGTCACGGGTGAGTAACACCATCCCTGAGCTTGCTGGGGGGTTTAAAATGCTTTTTACCATTACAGTCCCTCCAGCTTTGCTGTAGCATACTCTAGATCAGGGTTTAGAGTGCTGAAAGCAGAACAATGTTTCCAGCATACAGAGTCTTTGAAGGTGATGTGTTTTATTTGTCTGGCTGCCTTTTTAAGCCTTTTAAAGGCATTAGAAAGAGGAATTAGAACAAACCGAAAGTGATTGGCACTATTGCACTTTGTAACTGATGGTTTTGCTAGTGGTGCCATGATGTTCTGGTAACTTAAGGATTGCATTGTTTTCTTCCACCAATCAGCACTGGGCAMATAAGAGAAAATAATTCAGAAGTCATGGGGTTTTAAAATAAATTAATGTACATTGTGAAGTTGGTTTTCTATGAACTGATTACTTCATACAAGTTTGTCTTTGACAATGCACAAAAAATACACTGTTTTTTTTCTGATTTTAATTCAGTTTATTAGAACATTGTGAGTTCAGCTTTACATAAGGTCTGGGTTTCAGAAGTGCTCCTGAGAACCTAGAGCTGCCTTTGAAGTCTTTTTCAGTTGCTGAGATATTTTGCATAGTTTTTACATATCCCTGTAGATTTCCACATACTTTCCAGAATGTTAAAAGCATATTTTGTGTAAAAGTATGAGTGATATCTGGAATGGAATAAGAGCCCCACTAGTTTCACCTGTAAATTGCAGTGAAACTTTTCACTGTGACTTACAGGTGAAACTTGTGGGGTTGGGTGTCTGGTGACTTCTTTTAAATAAGTTTGACTCACACTTCTGTCATTGTTATTATTTGCTTCTTCTGAGGAAAAGATTGTTTCTCGCCTCTTGCAGTAAATATATTATTGTTCATTTTTATGATACGTGCATACAATTCCTGGTGGCAATGTCCYAGTGAAATGGCACCCCTTCCAGAGAGGAGCAGGCTGGCAGCCTTGCCTGTCTGGCAGCAGRGGCGAATGACACAGGCTCTGGCAAGGGCCATGGCCTCCTCCCAGGCAGAAAAGCAAACTGTGGGCAATTGTATTTATTCTTGTCTGGGAAAGCGGTGTGTGATGTTACAGGTATCATCATGTACTGGCTTGTATTTTAAATTTGCAAAATTTGATTTTGGGACCAGGCTGTGACCCTGTCTGGCTGCAATCCACTGAAGCACTTCATCCATATTTTGTGCACTGAGGCCATTTGCCATCTAAATATCTGCTGGTTTCACAGTGTTGGTATTCTAAAAGGATTTCCAGCCCAAACAAAAAGTTCYCTTGTCCCCTGCAGAAGTTAAACTACTCCCTATCTTTTCCTTTTTCACATCCATCTTTCCCCATAGGGATGCACAAACCAAAGTGGTTTATGTTTCTAATCATCCACCAGCAGCCTGGCTGAAGTTCAGTYGTATCAACGGGTAGAAAATGGGAGGTGTGTGTATATCAAAGTGCTTATAAGGCTGACCCAAACCTGGCAGAGCCCCTGGAATGATTCCCATYCATCCTAATGGACCTTGATGTCAGCTCACACACCGCACACCTTTAGCCACAAGGCTCAGAGCAGAACTGCTGGGAYTGGGTTAAATCAAATCCATTCCATATTTTAATTTTCTTTCCCTTCTAATTCTAATATCTATTCTTAAAGGAGGCAGTACAATTATTGTATTTCTTTTAGTTTCATTCTTTAATTTAGACTCTTACACACTGTATAACATAATTACTGTTGAATATTTATAAATGTTTGCTTTTGTTGCTTGGTTTTAGGAAGAGGGTGGAAAGAGAGCTGCACTTTGAGACACATGCACATGAATTAATTTATTCAGACAAAATAATTTTTCAGATAAAAGCCCAGATACATTTCTTTGGAGGAACTGTGGTTCRGGGAAAGTTAATTACAGGAAAATGTAATTAAGGTTCTGCAATTATAGTTCTAAGTCTCAATCTATTGAAAACAGCAGCAGTCTGGTGTCACACATAGAAGCATGGATCAGTTTGTAATTAACCAAAAGCCCAGTCTCCCATGGTTTAGATGTAATATCCCTTCTAGTTTAATACCTCACCTGTTGCACACGGTGTATGCACTTTAATTCARCCTCAGCTCTCCTTTGAAAGCCTTGTGAGCGCAGAGCAGAAACACGTAATTCTGGCATAAAATTGGTGTGTCTATCTGCATTTCAGAAAATATTGTGGAAATATGCCAGGCATTGCATTACATGTCACTGCTGCTGCCAGTTAGCTTTCAAAATACCGAGAATAATTGAATCTCTATTGTGGAACTGGCAAATGTTACTGTTTTCTCACCAAACCCATTTTAATTCAGTCTTTTCTTCTTTTTGCATATATATCATCCATATGATACATACATTGCATGTGGAATTCATTAAAAACATTCACTCCCTTTGTTTTCAGGGTGCAGCCCAGAATATATTTAGGGCCTGAATTACCAAAAAAGGGACTAATGCAACTGATGCGATCTCTCCAGCTATAGTCGTTTGAACAATTATATATAAGCAAAGGAAACAAGAATGGGCACAACCCAAAGGTCTGCACTGTTTTGTTTTCATTTGTTTTTTTTTTAATTGTCCTCTCTTGGGAATAATGTCCCTGATCAGTATTTCACGAGCTGGTGTAAAAAGCCYGTCCAGGGACGGCTCCAGGTGTGTCTAAGCTTAGTGCCAAAATAATTAACCAAGGCTGGTGTCAGATGTAAAACAGCCACAGCTGCACAGCACCGACAAGATGTTGTAGCACACACCCCAGGAAGCTGCTCGCTCTGTTACTCCCCAGGCTCCCACCTCCCAAAGCATCATCTCTTTCCCTCATCTCTCAGCAAAGTTCCCAGCCCTTCCTCCTTATCTCAGAGCTCGCAGATGCCCTTGTGGGGCTGCCAGGAGAGTCCTGGTGTGAGGTTGTGCCGGGCTCCACGCGTGCAGGGGGCGGTGGAGCTGCTGTGCAAAGCCAGCACCTCCACAGATGAGTTAATGACAGGTCAGTGGTGTTCTCTGGAAATGAGCCTGAGGTTATCTCCTGCTCCCTCCTGCCTCACTCCTCACCAGGGGGATGGCGCTGGAAATTCCAGTCAATTCCTGTTGTGTGTAAATGCTGGACTACAGCAGGTTCATGCGATTCAGTTTCTTTTCCTTAACTTTTCCTGCTCGTTCCAAAAAGCAGCGAGGCACGTGTGAATAGAAGGACATTCCAGCAGGCTGAAGGAGCTTTAGGAGTAACACCCTTCATGTCAGAGCACCTGTATGCACACCAGATCTAAATGGTGCTCTCCTCATCCATGGATAAAACATATTAGATTCACCATTAGCTTGCCTTATTAAATAGTGATAAGCTGATTATAAATAAATTATGTTCTGATGCTGAGGTGATGTCTGTGGTGCTCAGCAATCATGAYTGTTAATATAGTAACTCTTAAAACACCATATTTCTAGAAATAGTGCTTTCAGATGGGAAACATCCTTTTTTTCTTTTGGTCATTGTTCCCCTTATTTTATATTTAGTATACTTTCTATTTCTGGTTTTTTTAAAGTATTTCTTGTAAAAAAAACAGAGCTGGGTTTTGAAACAAAATGGAACTGTTGATAAAAATTYGCCAAGTTGCCTCACAATAAATAAAATTGTGTTATAGCATACATTGGTGGAGGATAAAGGATTTTTTTTTCAAATGTTATTACAGTATCAAGAGAACACAGACATTTGCTCAAGCCCTATATATTAGCTCTATTTCCAGATGAAATCTAATAAAACCGATCAGGCCAACATTACAAGGATGGGCTATTGAAAAACATTTTTCAGAGGTACACTGTTCTTAGATGCTCTCTTTGTTTGAAGGGGACTAGAGACAATAATAGTATCTATGTAAATAAAGACTACACAGSCATGTGTGTTTATCTGCGCTTTTTTAAAGTGTTTTCCTAAAACAGCCATTTGACATTGAAGAAAGTATCCATCCATTTCCCCAATCAGAAATGTAGGAATAGAATCCCAAATTTCATTTCAAAAGAAAATTAGTAATGCATTATAACTTCTGAAATCTTTTTTAAAAAGAATTTCCATTATTCTCACATACTGGTGGGCAAAATGAGACTGAGAGAAAAGCAGTACTTTGCTACTGGCAGATTTGAGAAGCAAAACCAGTCTCCAGTGCCTGTGATTTCCCTCAGGGCCCCACCACGGCCAAGTGCTCCTCTGTTGCAGGATAAAATGGTGTGTGTCTGCTCAGCACAGTTCACTGAATCTCACAGTGTGCCCGCTGCTGGCTGCATCTGCCCACCYGATGTACAACGAGAACTCTGTTTTTCTCTTTCCAGGTATTCGTCCAGTGGTTTAAAAACTCCTCAGAATACTTCAATAAATATGCAACTGCCTTCAAGAGAGACAACCCCATATTTTAATAGCGTGGATCAGAAGGACTTGGTCRGCTACTCCTCTTCAAGGGCCAACTCCGTTCCCATCATCCCGTCTGTGGGCTTGGACGAAGCCTGCATGCAAATGCAAAATGTTTCCGAAGTAACAGGCATCAAATGGTGCAAAAACTCCTATTCTGCTGAACTTGTCAATGTGAGTTCCCCAGTCAGTAATTGTCTTATAGCGGAACAGCACGAAGTGAAAATATTGCTGGAAACTGTGCAGGAGCAGATCCGGATCCTGCGGGACGCGCGGCGCGCGGAGGGCTCGGAGCTGGCGAGCGCCRCGGCCGAGAGCAGCGCCAGCGAGAACACGGCCTTCCTGCCCATGAGCCCCGTGGCCAAGCCAGAGCAAGAGGCACAATTTGTCTTAAAAAGTGAAACGCAAAGAGACTCGGTATTGACCAAGTGACTCTGTGCGGGGGTTGTGGGAGGGGGAAACGAGAGGTCTGTGCGTTCGATGCTTTGCTAAACAGGAAGGGAGGAAGTTAAATACAAATTATTTATATGCATTAATTTAAGAGCATCTACTTAGAAGAAACCAAATAGTCAATCGCCCTCATATCATAGTGTTTTTTAACAAAATATTTTTTTAAGGGAAAAGTTCCAGGAGGGATGAAGCGTGCTTTCAGGTGCTTTCTTGGCAGGATTACAGTTTCAGTTCCAGAGGATTTTACCGTGGTTCTGTTCGGCTGTCCGAAGGCTTGGGCTATGCATCTTTTTGTCAGGAAAAGCCAAATACCACTCTTAGATGCATCTCTGGTTCCAGGGCAGCACTGCAGCGAGCTGCTGGGCAGGGATTCAGGCCCTGGGGAGCACGTCCCCTGASCCCAACACAGATCCAGTCCATTCTCCCCTCTGCTCTTGATTCAACGTTCATGATAACAGGCACACAGACACCTTCTGAGTTCTGGTACCTGCTGTGGGATGACGGCAACATCCCTGCTCTGAGCAGATGCTGTACTCTCAACCTTCATTTGATGTGTCAGTCAGCCCAAGAAAGTCAGTGGAATCATTTAGGAGCTTTGGGATTGGCCAAGAGTGGGAGCAGGATTGGGATCTGTGGAGATTCAGTGGTCAGGTGCCCGCAGCTTCTCCATCTCTAAACTTTCCCCATCAGAGCTGCCTTGATGGAGAGTGAAGAAGAGAAAATGCAGAAGTTTGTATTACAACAGGTTTGGTTTTAGTTTCTGGTTTGGGTTTTTTTAAGTGGAAACACAAACTCCATTGTTCGTTAGCACCCCTCGACGTTTCTAAACTTTTACACTTTGAAGGCATTTGTAAGCTCTCAAGGAGTACCTCTCAGTGTGTATGTATTTTTTTTAAACTTATTTTTTATTATGGCTTGTTTGGAGGAGAGTCGGGGAGATCCAATACGATCACAACCCAGCCAAGTAAGTGTCCACACTGCCTAATTTGTCCCTGCATTCAGTTCTCCAGTCTCTTTAATTAATTATGGCTTAGGCTTGTGAACTTTAAAGCTTCAACCCTGCAGATGGTTCAGCATGGGCAGACCCCCAGGCATGCAGAGATCTGACTCTAATGGAGCTTTGTAAGAGCAGATGGTTTCTACCAAGTGAATTCCTGCAGGGGATCAAGGCCTTGGAGAGGAAGTTTCATTCCCTGGTTGCCATATCGTAATCCCATTATCAACACTTTTTTTGTATTTGTTTTCTTTTGAGTCCCTCTTTCCCCCTTAAATTGTAACAAAACGTGCCAACAGTGCAATGGATTGGGTCCAGTGACACAAGTTACTGTTTTTATTAAATATCTGCTTATTCTCGGGGGAAGAAACCAACTATAATAAATAATTGCTAAATAGCCTTCCCTGGTTAGTGTCAGGAGATGGATTTACAAAAATTACAGTATGTGCAGAATGTATTAAAATATTCCTTTGAAGCAAAATAATTGTTAAATTTATTAATATGCCCRAGACTTTCTAGTTCACAAGTCTCAAGACTTCCCAAAATAGCACAATTGATCACACAGTGCTGTTGTATGTTGAGTCAGAATAAAGCAATATTTTAACCTCTGTCAAGTAAATTTGGAAAAGAAATGCTGAAGGTGTATGTCATTTTTTTTTTTTTTGCTTTTTGTTAAGGCAGAAAAAAATTTATTATTCACAGTCTTCATTAAGCAAGTCTTACTTTGGGTTGCTTTTGTGGTTTTGGGGGATCTTTTAAAGACAAAGTTGATGAAATTGTCCTGTTTACAGAATTTTTTATGCTGTAATCTTTGCTGTGTGTTTTCAACAGAAATATATTTGAGGAAAAACTATTGTTCTGTGCCCCRGGACGGAGTGTGGCTTGTTCAGGCTCCCTTCTGCAGGGACACAGAGCTTTTTTGGGGGCAGTGAGGTGGGATCCCCATGGGGTTTGGTCTCCCCGGAACCTTTTCCTGCTGTTGCTGGGCACAATCCCACTGTGAGTGAACCGAGCTGGCCCCAAGCCCACACCAGAAAACCCCTGTGAAAGGCAGGGTGCATGAGTTGGGGCTCAACTTTGCACCCCTACGATTGTTTGACTTTTCTGTCAACACCATTTGCATCCCCCATTTCAGGACACGAGCAAAGGGAGCTGCCTCTGCCCACAAGCCCTGTGAACATACCTATAAAATAAAATCTGGGTACTGTGTAAAGCTCTGGTTCAACAATTTGCAAAGGGTGATCACAATTAATAAATTGTTCACCATTAATTTCGTTGAGATGGTCTCTCTGCAATACAGTGCAAAATCCTGTCCAAATTGATGTTTAAAAATGGAATCTTTTCAATTCAGATGCAAGATCTTCTCTCCCCCAAACTCTGCAAATTCACCTCTGGCAACGCAATGGAAACACACAGCAAGATTTCAGCTGAAGAAAGAACCATATCATAAGCAATGCCTGTAGGGAGAGAATGTGTTCATGCAKCACCCCCGAAAGACCCAGAAAGAGGAGGCGAGCAATGTATTTAAGAGAATGAAATGTTGAACTGGGTGGTAGCTGGAGATCTGAAACGGTGAGGATGTCTTTGGTTCGTGTCAGAGATCCGAGCTTGTACTCAGCCAAGGATGTGTGACTGTTCTATGTTAACTGTTCTATTCAGTTCTCAGCATGTTTGAATAGAGAGATGTTAATATTAACCACATGACAGACTAGTGTATTATTTGTTAAGAGCATCRCTTCAGGTCTTACCCAAACTGTCAYTGTTTRCAGAGGAAAACAACRAGGCTTGAAAACATCCAACTGGGCAGCYTTGCTGCTGTTTGTGTGGGTCTCTAATGCAACTGTTTTCCTCTGTGGACCTTCCTRTTTTGCAGTGAATGGGGCAACATTTTCTCTGAAGTTTGGCAATTAATTGTGTAAAGGATCCGTATGGAAGTGGTACTGAAACAGCTGAAATGGTAGGCCAAATKCTGCTTTACTTCTGGTCCCAGTGAACTCGTGGATTGGAAGGGATGCAAGTCATTGAAAAAAAACAATTCATTCCTAAAATTATATCTGTTCCCAGCCTTGGAAACAGTCTGTAATCCCCCTAGAGGAGGCTCTGAACTCGGTCGTTTACATGCAACGTGATTAAAAATTTTATCTGGCCTATGAAGTCCCAGGTATAGCCTGGTGTGAAAATTTACACACACAGCATTGCATTCAAACAAACTGGGAGAGCAGCTGACCAAATAAATGGAATTTTCTCTGAACTGAGCAGAGAGAAAGCCTGTGTCTCCAGCATAATACTGTAGTGTATATCCTGATCTCTTTTTWAAATTATTTCTGTTTWKAATTTTTTCAAAAACAATCCAAAATAACCTTAAAATAATTGAAGCCAGTAGCACAATTCCAGCGTTTGAAATAGGAAATTGTAGGTAAGTATGGACATATTTCATAGTGTTAACCATTAAAAATTAAACCATTAAAAAACTCTTCAGTACCCCAAGACCCAAAGCTGAAATGTTGCAATTTTTGCAGGATTCAAGTGTGAATTTTGAGAAAACTATGAGTTTATGGCATGTGCTTATGACCAGGCGTGTGCATGATATGCTCCCAAATTGAAATGTTCCATGAATTCACTTGTCATGTAAGTAGGGAGAAAATCTGGATTCCTTTTCCCAGCTTATCCCCAGGTTCCTGTAGTCTCCTTCTGGAAATTACTTGAATGTTTATTACTCTTATAAGAAATTCTGAAAATGAATACCAAAGAAGAATTCTGAAAGAGTCCTGCTTGCAGTAAATAAAATTGGAGCTTGAAGGAGCAGACCTGGAATAAAAACTGGGTTTGCAAGTGGCATTAATATCAATTGCCTTTCAATAAAATTAAATTTCCCTGTAAACTCTTTGCCCATTGGGAAACGTATGAGCTTATAAAGTGATTTATTATCTTGCCATGAATTTTAAAAATTCATCTTCAAAGATACCTGGAAAAAGCAAATATTTASTATAGATTTTTCASCTTTTGTGATTTATTTTTATTTTMATTTTATTTCAGCAGCCTAACAGGTCAACAAACCCATTCTGTATATTTTCTGAGACATTTTGTGGTCAAAAAGCTGGATTTTTAGATTTCCTTAAGTAGAAGAAGATTTATCTAAATTTTATTTTAAAAATATTCATAGAATACTATAGTTCTTTATCTWGATGTAAATATAAAATGATAGATTTTTTTTACTGCATTATTGCTGAAGTTACAGCAAGATTATGCTTCCTTTRTTTTGATGTCTACTCAATGAAACCAACTGACACCCAGTTTTCAGATTTAGACTTSGCACTTCCAAATCATGGTACCAAGCAGGATTTCTGTATTTTCAATAGCAAAGTTCAAATATTGTGTAAATACAAAATAGATATAAAGGCAGTAAAATTACTAATGARGTAGGCTTGAATTTGGGTTTTGTTTTGATTTTTTTTTTAATTTTCATTCCATAGCAATTATAGGATTGTGCCATGGGAATTGGTGTTTTTTTTTGCAGGAAATACAGAATGTATTAGTGAGAGTGGAAAGTCATCAGTGTARCCCAGAACTAGAAAAGCCACAGAGGAGGAGGGAACAGTCACCCAGTGCCTACTGCAGGGGCTAAGAGTGCTTTCATCTTAATAGTAAAAAACAATATATTGTTCACCTGTTGAAACTGCCAGAAATAGTAAATMATCTGAATTTATTATTGACCAGTAGTGTTTGATTAAAGGAAAAAGGGCAGAAATTCCCGAATTTGTAATGCTTGCCCTGTCCCTTGAAACAAATCTAATTATATTTTGGTTCTGTGTTGTGAAAGCACTGTTTGCAGTGCTCCAGAGACAGAGTGCTCACACCTCACTGCCAGCCTGCACTGACTCTTCCTCACTTGGAAATGTTCGGCAGTTTCCTCTTTGATCAGCACTCCTGTAAAACAAGGAGTGATTTTCTAGTACTCCACAAAACTGTTCTTGTGCAAGTTTTCCCAGATATAATAAAGTAAAAATACAGCAAGACMACCTATAATTTTAACTTTTTTATATAAGAAACTATATCCAATATTTTATAGCTGTAATGGAGAAGGGTTATTGATGACTGAAGTATGTAAATAAACTGTAGGATGTAATGTATGTAAGCASCATGGAAATCCTGTATTTGTACCATAGCCTTTAGCAATGCAKTCTCTTAACATTAATTAACACCATCAGGAGATCTATTTGCAATTTATATTTTTTTTTTCCTTAAGGGGTCCCAGGTCTGTGCTACATCACTGTAGTGACTGGGCACTGCTGTACCCCTGTCCTTATTTCTTGCATTGCCAGACCCACTTCTGTGCTGTCCCATGCCTGCTTTGGTCCAGCTGAAATCACTGAATTTGTAACGATTCAGCCTCTTTATTCAAGTTTTTACCTTGCCCTCACCATCGAGGGCCTGATATTTGGACACTGTATAAATTTAAGGCCTTAAACAATTTAATGCACTTAACATTTGTCTGCTTTGGTTTGACCTGACAGGAAATCTTTCCCTTGAAGAAGGATTTATGCAGCCCAYGCTGCAAGGCACTTTCCTGCCATTTTTTCATGTCTGCCACTATCAACATGTCCATTCTGAGTCAGCCACTCYGKGTTCTCCTGCCCAGCACTGGGAAGKTTTTTGAGGAAGCCTCAGACTTCTTTTGGTGTGCCAAACACCAGAAGTCATCTGCAATATCCCAAGCTATAGCATCAGATGTGACTTTCTGCCCCTTGCTACTAAAATGTCTCCAAACCTAAGGTCTCTAATATGCACAACATTAAATTATGCAATATAAATAATGTCAAAGTTCATAAAATTAAGAGTTATATGGCAAATACTATTTTTAAATGTGTGTCTCTCTTTGAAGGAGTATGGAACAAGAGCTCCCAGTTGTGTCAATGTTTAAAAACAAAAAAAAAAAAAAAACCTGTTAATATAATAGAGGAATAGAAAAGAATGCAAATCATTAACATTCTGAAATTAAAAATAGTTCTTTGCCTTCTCTGAAATGAACAGTAGTAGTTGAAGGTTACTGAGATGCGTCAGGGACATGAAGGAGACTCAGTGAGGTTGGTTTGTAATGTCAAATGTCGAAGGCCTTTTCTCAGGAAATCCAGGCTTGGMGTTTCCCTTGCTTTCATTAAGATGRTTATTTCATAACATGAAATTTACTCCTATACATTGCAAACCTCAGCATGAGCAGGCAGAAACACAGCACAGGCTTTACTTTGGCTTTCTGACTCAAACTCCCTTGCTTTGGATTATCTCTTCTGATCTCTTCCAGGAAAAAATAAACGAACATCCAAAGAGACAAAAAGAGGGACTTGAATGCTTGATAGCCCTTTTCCTCAAAAATCAACCAATTGCTGTTAAGATTGGAGCCATCTGCTGAACTTCAGTGTTCTAGAAATAGCTGAGATTTTCAGTGCTCTTGATGGGGCAATCAGCAGGTGGTAGAAGCATCACCACCCCAGCAAAACACACTGGGAATGACTGGAGAATAGGGTAGGGAGCTTCTCGTTCTCACAGAGGGTAAGGGGCTTGTCCTGACTGTGGCACAGCTTTTTCCATGGGTGAGGGATGGATTTTGTGTCAGGCCAGGTCATGTCATCTGAGAAACTTGCCTTTTGTTTCATTCTCAGACCTTCCTTGTTTCAGTAAAATTGTGGTCATCAGCATTAGTTTGTTTTTTAAGTTAATGATTTCCAAATTCTGTGATCCTTTGAAGTGTGGAATTTAGGGAGCAGAGACTTCCAAACAGAAGAGTAAAATTTCTTCTGTGATTTTTCAAACCATTGAAATACATGTATTATATTTTTTTTTACCTTTTACAAGTATTTAGATTTACATCATGATGAGAGGGTATAGTTAAGATCTGTGTTTCATGTTTCTCTCCTTATCTAGTTGAATCCGTCCCTGCTCATTGCAGGGGTGTTGGRCAGATGATCTTCCAACCTGAGCCATGCTAATCATGTCCAAGTTGGTTCTTTCAGATTGCCCAAAAAAGCTGGATATTTCTGTGTACATCRATGACAGCTTTGAGTTGGAAAGGTAAATAACATACTGGGAGTACATAAAGCTTCCAGGTCAGACTGTGGTGTGGCACAAGTGGCAGCTGTTTCAGTGAAGCACAGTTCATGTGGAGGTCCCAGAGGAGGATATTTGGGGTGGCTCAGCAGCTGAGCTGCCTGAAATACACCCCAGGTGTGAACCTGGGCAGTGCCAACCTCTGCTCCTTTCTAAGGGTGGCTCACAGGGTGTCTGAGCTCCTCCACCAGTGACTCTGCCAAAAGGCAGCTGTCAGCACCGACTTCTGGGAAGGCTCCTCTCATTAAATCAAAATGAAATAATAGTAACTAAAAACTGATGGGATGGGTTCTCCCAGGCAGTGCCAGGTTATGTGCAGTGCCAGCAGCAGTGCTGATTTACAGTTTCTGAGGCTGTGGCCCATGGTTTGACCTAATTCATTAGTTCCCACCACCTGAGCTGGGCCGATTTAAGCAGAAACGTCTCTGCCCATCAGGGTAACCTCAGAACATCATTAAAGCAGTCTGATTCCAACTAACCTCATTTTCTTTCACTTCATTGTATATTCTCCTTGATTATTGCAGAAGTGAAGCTGCTTCCAAAGTCTTAAAGTTGTCACTGCTGACCTGTCTTTGCCAGAGTAACTGGTTGTGGTCACTGAGCTCCAGTCGTGACAGTGGTGTCAGGTCCTCTAGCTCTCCAGATCAGAGCTGGCTCTTGCAGTCCAAAATCGTGTTTGTACCACAGAATGGTTTGGAGGAGACCTTAAAGATGTCTAATTCCACCCCTCCATGCCATGGGCAGGGATACCTTACAATGGATCAGTTACTCCAACCCCATCCAACCTGGACTTGGAAACTTCCAGGGWTGGGGCAGCCTCAGCTTCCTGGGGTGCCTGTTCCAGTGCCTCACCACCCTCAGAGAGAAGAAATAGAACAAGAAAAACTCTCCACACTTAYTCTGCAGCAATTGGATGCATTCATGTATTAGCATGATCAGGCTGATCTTTCACATTATCGATTTTATTTAACAAACTTATCTCTTACATATAATTTCCATGCTGCTGCTCTGGATGTTATATAGAGAAGCATGAAGGCAAATTCAGCTTGTCTGCATTTTCACCTCAGATAACAATGGTAGGATTTTTTCCAAAGCAGGCCCGGAGACCAGTTCTAAAATTCTGAGCTGCCTATGAGGAGCAGAGTTATTCTGATCAGAATTTGTCCGTGTGATTTCTTATCCAGTCTGTCTTTATTCCCAAGAAACTCTCTTTCTTCCAATAGCCCATATTCCTGAAAATATTAAGCAAAGCTAAGGCAAGAGATGTGCTCTGTCTTCCCTGCAGAAGGAACGGGGGCATAAGTAAGGGCTAATTACCAAAATCCTTTCCAGCTGATCCCACAGTATTTGCAGACAGGTGATGCTAAAATGGCTCTGTGTGGTTTGGTCACAATTATTTGCAGACTGGGACATATCTGACCTGTTTTAAATTGTCTGTGGTTTGTAATACCTTGGACAGATTTTCAGAAGGAGGGAATTTGCCACTTTTCTTAAYTTCCATCTCAGTTTTATTTGCCTGGTGGATGTTTCTGTGGTGTTGGCAGCAGTGACACCCTCTTGCCCTGCAAGGCTTCAGGCAGGGTCTGAGGGGTGAGGAAGCATCCCGCAGGCTCAGACCCTTCTTCCAACAGGGAATAGGATTTCACAGTAGGGGAGACCTCCAATGCCAAAGGTTAAAAATTCTCCCAACATTTTGGGCAACCTGGAAAAACACAAAAGAAATCACRGTCCTTTAAAATAAGGCTTCCCTCTAACCCCATACAGATTGGCAGCAAAGTTTTGATTTTCATTTCGATGTCTCTGGTTAGCAGCAGAGTGATTTTGCATTTTCATTAATTTAAAGCTGTCTCTAGATGGCTTCAGAGAGCAAAGAAAACTCGTCACTGTGGGAATGGCTGTGCTCTAGGAAGGTTCTGTAGCTCATGGGCAACTTTCCCTCCTTGTGGGTAGGATTTGGGCAGCAGCACGTTGCCTGTCTTCCTTCATTAGCTGAGAGAAGACCAGGCAGAGCCCTGCTGTCTTTGCTCACTGGCTGCTCACAAGGCCTGGAGCAAATCCCTGTACTAAAAGCACTTAAAAATGGAACAGAGGTGATGGAAGCCTGGTTTGTTCACTGTGAATATCCAGCTGGGATAGYTGGAATAACTGCAAGGGAAGAGTTGCCTTTGCAAATCATGTGCCTGATTTACTGGTTAAATAGTTTTTCAGTCCTCCCTATTTAGTCAAAAAGGACATTAAGATGTCCAGAAATAAAAGTGGAATGATTTGTTCCCAGTACTAATCTTAATAGTCACAAATCCAGTATTTCAGATTTTTTGCTCAGCACTTAACAAGTAGAGTCAATCAGACTTCATTTAAACATATGAACTTCTAATGTAGAGTTAAACCTGATTTCATGCTTTCCTTTTATTGGTCACGAGATCTTTTCTGTATCACGTGAAATTCTGTTTACYTTAAAACTGATCTGTAGATATGCCTGAAACAGCACCTGATGTGAACATGAAGTCAGTGTTCTCTCAATGCATAGGGCGAGTCTTGTGAAACCTTTTTTTTGCAGCTGAAAGTCTTGAACCATTCACTGAAATAAGACAACTATTTGATTTCAACAAAATGAATTCTGTTGTCAATAAAACCACTGATAAACACTTGAGTTGGATTTGGGGCTTCTGAATATATATATATGTAAAGTTACATACACAAACTTTCTTTTAGAACACAGAAATGAATGCTCCAACTTAAAGTTTATTCATCTAAATAGCTGGAGAAAATATCCACTTAATCACATAGTCTAAACACATTGAAGTAGGGGGAGAGAAGGTGTTCATTTTCACCTGTGTTTATTTTTTCACCAGTAAAAACAAATAAAAAGAGAAGAAAAATTATCATAGTGCCTATGACAAAGATTGTGTTTCAAGGAGTGTGCAATGTGTACCACGATTACTTTAACTGCAAATGGAAGCCGCTTTTAGACTGAGYGTGGTTGAAAGGAAATATCCTTAGAAAAACTGTCACGCAGAATCCCAGGAAATGTTTTGGTTCGATATGTTTGGCCTCCATTTTTGTGGAGCTGTACATTCCTGTCCATGGTTCTAAAGGATAAAAAAAGAACTTATTTCAGAATCAATCTGTATTTTGACTCGTTTTTGTACTCCCCGCACCCAGGCTGGTTTGCCATATGTGTAAGTGAAGCTGAAGAGTGTCATTTTCCTGTTTAGTGCCACAAATTRATTTTATCATGTTCCTTCCCAAATTCTGTCCTTTTCCCTGCTCAAGTGGAGTGTTCCTGCTGTTTCCAGCCATCTCTCGCCCAAAGCAGAGGTTTCCTGTGTTCTCAGAGCCACAAAGAGGGTTGAGACCAATCCATCTGAAGGCACCAGCTCTCTTCATTAAGCCTCGCTGGTGGGAGGATCGGCGGGGGCTGGAGCTGGAGACAACAAGGTACAGGGATCTCTGGTGTCTCAGTGCACTGAGAGGCACTTGCCTGGAAAGCCAGAGACTTCTGCTGCTGRAATGAGTCCTTCCAGTCTTGCCTTTAGCTTTGGGCTAAATGAACCAGGTGGAAAGGCTGAACTATCCAAAACATTCGCCAGGAGGATGAACCGAGAAGAGTGGCGGAGATGGCAATACCTTTCATTCTGGGGTCCCTACGAAAAAAAAAAAACAAAAACCCCATAAGTTCTTTGTGAAATGGCACCTTGCCTGAACACAGTGAAGCATATCCAGGTGTCACAGCAGCAGCCACAGGGACAGGGCAGAATTTCAGTGTCACACAGCCATGACCAGCCAGGAGCAGCCACAGCGGGTACAGTGCCCATCCCACCTCACAACCCTGCCACCCTGCAGGGATGTCCCTCCCTCCCTTCCCCTTGTGCCCAGGGCTGTGTTTTCAGCCACATCCCCAGGAGTCTGTACTGAACCACTCCATCATGAGCTGCTTCACCATCCAAACCCCAAGGAGGCTTTTTGCATGAGTGCTTCCCACGTGCCCCTCTGGTGGTGCCAGGGTCCCCTCAGCAGTGCCCGAGTCCCCGTGGGTCCCTGGCACCATCAGCTCTGCCCACATTGAGCCTCCTGAGCCTCAGCGAGGCCCAGCCTGTGCCCAGCAAGGGAAGAAGGGCTGTGGTGTTCCCCAGCTCCACTGCACCTCAGTCCAGCTCCCCCATCATTCCTGCACTCAGCCTTGCAGATCCCCAATTTCCTGCTACACTGGGCTTTTTCTGTTGGCTTTTTCTTTCATTTTTCTGTGTGATTCAGAAGAGCTCTCTGGATCTGACACTTGGCTTCTGCTTSTGCATGTTTTCTGCTCACAATCTGCCTTACTTCAACAGTGTCAGTCCAAGCGCTTTTGAACACACAACTCTCACAAAATAGCAAAAAAAATGCATTTTACTTTCAAAGCTACTCTTCCACGAACCTCATACCCTGGGGGCACAGGCACTTGGGTGAGTTTGATGCTGGAATCTCCTGGTCTAAGAAGGTTTTTCCCTTTAATTTGGGGCTGCCGGCAGGTTTGGGTGGTTGTGTAATGCTGCCCCAGATCAGGCTCCCACCCACRGGCAGCCCACACCTGTTTTGGGTTGGGCTGATCCCCTGGTTTACAGCCACAGCTCTAACCACTGAGGACACCCTTTGTCTCCCCACCTTTCAGGATTCTCCCTCCTGCACCAGAAGGGTTCTTTCTCGCTGGGAGGAGGCAGCTCTGAAGGTATGGCTTGGGTAGGAGGCTTTTTCCTAAATGTGATTTTTTTTTTTTTTTTTTTTTGAGGCATTTGGGTTGGTTGGTTCGTTTCTATATGTTCTCTCGTTTTGGTTTGTGTTGAAAATTTCCTATAGTAGGTATTTTATTTATTCAATAGTAACTTAATTTATTAGACCGAGCAGGGATTAAGGTATTTACTCCATGTAGGGCTATGGTTGATTGTTTGGAAAGTGWACATGCTTGGCGAGAGAGAATCTCCTTAGATATCTCCTAAGAACAAGGGTAAGATTATTGTTTGCTCCTTTCCAGAATGCAGAAATCTGAAGCTTATTTAGAGCATGGTTTATGCCATGGTAGGCACGGCATACTGCCCAGCCATCCCACAAAACATCCCACATGCAGAGGAATTCTGCAAACTTTTAAGAGTGCCACTTCAAATAAATAAGAATGTACTGAGAGCAGTTTGTGAAATTCCTGTCAAGAGTCACGTTTGGTGCTTAAAATTTCATTTTTCTATGGTGTGCCCTTGGCCACAGACACATTAATTGTGAGTGCTTTCTGAAGCAAGGCTGCAGCAGGAATCATACAGCACCAGGAATTCCTTGTGATGATCTCTATCTGAATACCTGAACCAATCTGCTTAGGCAGCCATCTGCAGAGCAAAAACTTCCCTCAAATCCCTGAAATATTTTTAATTTGTACCCTTCACAAATCTATAGCAGGCTGTTAAAATGCTAACAGGTACCTCTCAAGCTACAGTTAAATTTACATCTGCTGCTAATAGGAAGCACTGCAGTAACTTTTACTGGCACAATGCTTATGGGAGTGTCATCAGCACTAGGTAAAATCAAAGTAATTCTTACTGTAAGTATCTTTTTTTGCCAGGAGTAGCACAAGCAGGTCACAGTGAAGCACTTGCTTATTTGCAAAAACTCTCTGCTCCAGCACAGCTGAAGCAGAGTTGATGGTGAAGCTATCTTGTTTCAGGGGTAGCACTGCTCCTCTCCTCAAAAAAGTGTTTACTAGCAATTTATACTATTTAAAATAGTGCACTTATGTCTATAGGTTCTTGATGTTTTTTAACCTTAAGTCAAAGAGCTTGTTTCTCTTTACTTATTCCCCTTCAGAACAGTGAGAGATGAAATTAGATGTGTGCTCGCAGCAAAAGAGCAATCTCACAAAATACCCTCTTTGTGGTGGTATCTTCAATTTTTTTATTTGTAAGCATTGTTACAATAAGATTGAGATGCAAAGAAGAGGCTGGCATTCTGGGAGGCTCTGGCAGTGCACAGCAGAGAAACTGAAGGAAGGTAAAGCCTGGGGAAAGGATGGGTCTCACTTAGGATGAAGACACATTTTGGGATATCTGTGTGCTGAGGACTTGGAGGACAAAATCTGTGAACCTGCTCCATATTCAGATGAGTTTAAGCCAGATGGGCAGGTCCAGGTCAGTAAAGGTTGCAGAACTAGCTGAGAGAATCTACCCTGAGAATAAGACTCCTTGATAATTATCTGCCTGGAGAAGAGGTGGCTCCAAATATAAATTTTCACTCAGCATAATCACCTGAGAGCCAAAGCAGAGAGGGATTATTTTCAGGTGAAGGCTATGATTTGTGGTGCCTGGGTGCTCTTGACCCCCAGCTGTACCTCCTGACTCTTCAGACTGCCAGGTGGCTGGGGCCAGGAATGATGGAGGAAGCAGATTGACTAATCCAGTGGAAAGATTGTSTTTTCCAGCAGAGCTGATTTATTTTTTCAGAAATCAAAGAAGCTAGAGAGGGCTATGAGGATTGACTTTTAGGGAATGCAAACTTCTAAAACAAGTTCCTGTAGCCAGGAGTGGTGCTGAATCTCCCATCACAACAGGTACTGCAGGCATACAGAATGGAGAAAATGTGGCTTCTCCCCACCATACACCATAAATCCCTGCAGCTGCAGCGTGTCCTCTGCTTCTTTTTGGTGTCCTGTATGAAGTTGCCAGTYGTCCTTTTCAGGTCCATCTCATGCTCTAGTTCTTTTTTCTGTGTCATGCTTGATAGTTTGCKGCTGTTTGTCTTAAAATAGAGCTGCTATTCTAGGTTGTGATTTATACCAGGAATAACAGCTATGACAGCTATTCAGGACTTTCTTTCTTTAAAATGAAAACACAGTTGTGGGTTTTGCCAAGTCTTGAGGAAATCCAGAGGGACTGAGGCTTGCTTCGTGGCCAGAACGCTGGCTTGACCCAAACTTGCAGGGTATGCCTTGCTCTGGAAGATTTCTCARTTTGACTTGAACAGCATTTATCAGTTTATCAGTGATAACTTCTACTGTAAATGTAGGCCAGGAAGGAATAGATGCATAACTTTTGATTTCATGTCAAATGAACTTTTTATTCCTATCTAGTTAATGAAAGCAACGTAGTTTAAATTCTCCAACGCAGAGATTTTTCTCTCCATGAATTAAATGGATTAACCTTTCTTAGAAAGTTATTGATAATTATATTACTGTGCTGGGCTATTAATTCCTTTCCTCAATAAGWTACTATTTTTATATGGCTGCAGTGACCTGAAGTACAACCCCAGTTTTACTTGAAACCTTTCGGTTTAATGCTCTTCTGATGAAATTTGCTGCTTCTCCTAATGTCTTACAAATGCTGTGAAGGAATAACAGTGCATAGAGAGAATTTCCATCAGCACTATCAGAGCAATAGCTGTGGRTACCCTGACATAAAAGTGTTCCTTTTCTCCTCTAGATTATCACTGAGGTAATCACTTGTTTGAGAAGAGGAAGCAAGTGCTCACTATTAGCATCTGTTAGATTTCTTTTGTGTGCTAGAAATAATTTATTTTATCTGGCTGAAGAAAATGGAAAAATAAGATTATGATTTACTGTATGTTTGAAGTCTTAGCGTGCCTAGAGTCCAAAATACACAATGCCAAAAGCTGAATTTCTTGTGTTTAGAAGTGTAARATGTGACAGGCTGCTGCTGCCTGCAAGAAGAGGTATTAGCTGAACCCTTTCTGATTTCTTAGGTGGGCAAAGCCCACTTCAGTCCATTTATGTGAAATTAAATGGGGAACAACTCAGAGGGGTTTGTCACCAGGGAGGAAAGCTTCTCACCCGAGTTTCATGAAAGATGCATCATGAAGCCAAACAGGAGTGAATTTCATGATTTATGGATTAAATATCWCTTTAATCAAGAAGACATTTTTAAGTAGCCAGCTTAATCATTGTCATCAACTTCATCAGGATGATTGAAACCATCATTACTTCAGCAACTGATTAGCAAGAGCTGGATGTGGTCTTTCTACTAATGCTGGATCTGCTCATTAGAAAGGTGTCAGAGGTGCCTGACACAGTCTGCCCTGGCGCTTTTGCTGTGTTTTGCTGGAGAGTATGTGGATTTTTCCTTAGATTAAACTTTCTGYGTAATTCAAAATAATTACTATTTTGTATTGCAAACACATAAGTATTTGCATAAAGAGTGTTGATAAAAGCAGACAGTGCAGAAGTCTGTCTCTCAAGTTTTATAACCATGGATAAATAAATCCTTAACTGTTTAAACACAGWTTTAAAAATAAAATCTAAAAAGAAAGGATTGGAGTTCCTGAGGGAAAAAAGAATTGCATCTAAGCATGCAAAATCCCGAAGCAATGCATGGTGGAGTGGGCAGGTGGCTGATATGTGCTCTGAAAGAAAAGCAATATTGGGCAAGATTACCAAAATGAGAGTCAGTGTGGAAATTCATGTGTGAGCGTCTCTGTCTGGAATAAGAAGATAATAAGAAAGATGATTCATGTGTAGCAGATCCCTGGGGATGTTTTGGGGCAGGTAAAGGGGAAAAGAAAAAGGAATTTTTCTGTGAAGTACTGTGGAATAGGCCATTTCAGATACAAGCRGCAGTGAAGACTTCAGGAGTATAAAAATGAGTCTGAAAAGGAATTAAAGCAGCCATAAACTATAGAGCAAGCTACCTGTAGAGGTGATGAATCCAGACAGCCAGAGACCTTTGGAGGGGATCTGTCTGTCACACTGAAGAAAAGTWATGCCTGATCAGGAAAGCAGTCCTCTTGCTCTAGTTCTCAGATTTTCTACATTTTTATTTTCCCCCCAAAATAAAGGTTTTATTTTTAACTTCACAATGCAAGCAAAGAATTGGGAACTTGATCAAAGACACAGGTAGTAGCAGTTTTATCAGTCATCTTGAAGGAATTTATATCAAATTAGTCAAATWATCCAGGTTTTGCCTTGGACTCTTGATGGAGCTTAGCCTGGCATTATTACAGCAAAACCTAAATAAATATTGTCCTAAAATACTTCTCTGCACATGGGAGAAAAATGAACAGCTCTCAGCTGAATGTGAGTGAGACCTGAAGATTTGTCATCCAGGCATGGTCATTTTTGACAAGGACCAGTGATACACATTATYTGTATTCAGAAGAAGAATGGGGAAAGGAAGCTGAGGATGTTTTTTGTCGTTTTGCAACAATCACCATGGGAAAGGCAATCATTCCCACCCCCAGGTTTCTTCCCAAAGAAGCAGCAACACAAGTAACAAAGAGGGCCTTCAGCGACGCACAAAACACCGTGGAGGGTCACAGAATGTAAATTTCGTTTCACAATATATGGAAAAACTTGTTGCTGTAATGAAAATGGTGAACTTCTCTGCTTCTGCCTTACTCTTATTTTCCCAACATGCTTCCTTCTTAATTTCTTTATTAGCACAGTCTGGTTAGGTGATCTAATTCTGTGGTCAGGATGAGCAGATGGAGAGGGACATGCTATTCCCCAGCACGTTCCAAATGCCACCAGCCCAGTGAGTTGAAGCCCCAGTGCAAACAGCTGAAGCGAGAATCATAAACAATTGTTGTATCAGACACAAATGCTGTGTCTCAGCCTGTTAATAGAGCAGGCATATGTTAACCTCCCACCAACGTGGCAGAATTTCAGAAAGTTCATGCATGTGCTCTCTTGTAAACCTGCTTAAAGAGTATTTCTACAGGTTGCTGGGGAAAGAGATGYTGCATTTTTAACAGGGGTGTGTTTCTAGATGTTAAAATTACTGAAACCTTTGAAAGCAAATCTGCTGCTGACTGCAATAAAAATGGTGTGTGTGTGAAAGAGGAGTCCCAGAGACATATAAACACCATTCTGCCAATTAAAGTTTAGTGAAGGACTGCCAAGATGCTGAGAAGTGATCTGGTTTTAGTYACTTTTAGCATCACTCATATTAAGTAGCTGTATCTTAGAAGTAAAAACACCTGTGAAATAAGTCATCCTTTTTTTCCAAGGTTAAGAAAAGAAGTCTCTGCTGCAGTTTCAGGAAATGGGGCTGAGAAGGGACAATGGGAAGCCAAAGTAAAATCAGGACTTTGGGTGCTTCTCAAACTCTCTTCAAAGCTTTTGTAATTTCCCTGGGCAGCCCCTTCTACTCACCTCATATTCTTACCCTTTAATGCTTTTGCTGCAAGTAAAGACTTAATTTTGTTTCTTCTCCTTTGACATGCAGAGGTTTCCATTTTCCACTTTGTCCATAGGTCTGTGGGTATTTGAGGACTGTCACAAATCTCTCTCTCAGGTGTGTTGTTCTGGAGCCACCTTGCCCTCACAACTCCCTTCCATCAAATTAAGACCTCAGYCAGGATCTCCCCCAGTTACAATGATGAAAACTTGATGCTCATCAAATATTATTTTGCCATCCAGCCATTTTGCAGTGGTTTCATTTGGCCTATGCTTTCTATGTTTTATCAGACAGAGTAACAAAAATCTTGATTATAATCAAAGTACTCTGCTGGGGCTTTCCTGTCCACAAGGCCCCTTGTCCTGGTCAGGGTGGAAATTGGGCTGCTGCAAGTCAGTATTTAAAAAACACAAACTCCAGTCAGTGTTGAGAGCAACACAATGCTCAGTTTTTGAAGAGAATAATTCAAAGTATGGGACTTCAAAAAACAAATGCACTAAGCCATAATATTACATTTGTATTTTGAAAGCCTATTTCCATGGATACCCAACAAAAATTATCCCAAATTAATGTTCTTGGGATTCATCTTTTGARTGTCCTCTGTGGGAGTTCCTGTAAGGAAAAAAAGTAGTTTTAATTAATTTTCAGTGGGTCTACCGCTCTTCAACACTTAAGGTGATTGATCTATTAGACATTTGGAATGGTTACATACAACTATTAACTAAACAGAAGCCTGAGCAGCCTCTTCTACAGACGTTCGTAATTACAGTATGGCAAAATGAAGATCTAAGAAGGAATATTTTGTGTCTTGGAAAACTAACATGTAGCACACTTTAAAAAAAGACAGAAGAAATTTGGTATTAAGGTTCTTAAAAAAAACCTGTTGTGCCATGACCAGAATGCTTCTGAAAACCAGGATGAACTTTAGGTTGCTTCTCTGAGTGGTTTTCCATTCAAAGTTTCTCTTTCTGTAGTTAATAAAAGATTTCCTGTGATGCTAATTGTTTTATCAGACTACTACCACTCACCACCCAGAAAACAGAGCCCCTGCACCCAGGGAATAGAGCCTCAAAGACTTGACCGAATTTTTCAAGGCATGGTGTATGGGGTTTCAGTCAGATGTGATTTTAGCATCCTGTTAATACTCAGTGGGGCTGTCTATACACTCTTTGATTCCCTGTAAACATTTTGAGTGGCCAGTGCCCAATGAAAATGTTGCTTTTCCCAATAAGTTATACTAGCCAGCATTAACTTTCCAGAAAATTTTGATTTTTCTTTTTTTCCTATGACTGTAAGGAGACTGTGAGTAAAATACTGCAGCTCGGGAATGTGTACAGGTTACATCTCAGGCTGCAGGGAAAGAGTGATGGAATTATTGAAATCCTGGAGATCTACAGCTTCARTTTTCACAGCAGAAGTTCCTCCTGCCCCCACCACTCCCTTTGGGAAGCTCTCCAGCCACAGGATTGCACTTAGTTCCTACTGGGAAAAATTCCACAAGAGGATCTTGGAGAGAGGGAAAGCAAAATCAGGAGAAAAAAAAAGCAAAGAACACGCATAGGAAAGTTAAAACACAGTAAAATTACCCTCTGTKTGTTTCCTCAATAGTTGGATTATATCAGCAGTTTGGCAGTTTTTCTACTGGCAGTGGTAGTGAAACGTCATATTAAAATAGGTGGCAATGCTTTAATATGCTCTTAATTAAATCTTACTGCATTATATTTCACTTTCAAATTTTCCTGTTTATGGGTGATTTGCAATTCATACTTACAATTCATGCTTAAATTGCTGTTCATGCATGTACTTKCTATGGTTGCTAACAAAAATTTAACTCTGATTTGATAGCACTGCTTCTAAGAAAGGCCTAGGAATTGTGTCTAGTATGTTTGCATTTTATGGATTATATACAAATAAGGGAAAGCATTAATTATAGAAGAGGGGAAAGCCATTTGATGTCACATTTTGAAGATCGGTGTTGCTATTTAAACACTATGATGATGAAAAATGCAGTCACTGAAATTAATGTGTAAACTGTGGTCAAAAAATGAAAATGAGAATTGAGGAGTTCTCCCTGCATGATGGCACCTCTGCTAGGGCATGGCTTTGGCAGAACAACAGCTTATTTCTGTGTCCCTGGGGCCACAGAAACACTTCTCTCCATGGCCAAACCTTATTGGATTCCAAATATGTGAAACAGCATCAGGGAGCAGGAGGCAGCATAAACTCAGTCATTGATTGAGAGACCACTGATGCAAACCCCATCTGACCATCTCCTCAATGCAACTCWACTGCAATACATGGAGTGATATTTGGTACATTTCCTGTAAAGCATTGCTAAAAACAATGTACTGGTCCCTTTGGGTTCACAGTTTTCTGGGTAGTTTTTGTTGGTTGGTTAGGTTTTTTTGTTGTTGCTTTGGATTTTTGGTTTGTTTTTTTGTTTGGGTGGTTGTTTTGGGGTTTTTTTTTTTTTTGGTGTGTGTGTTTGTGTACATGTGCAGTGATGTTTGGTATGTATCAACTAAATGGAGAGGAAAAGTCACCTGGGGAAACCTTGGCAGATTCTGGCTGGAGGCCAATTTCAAACATTTCACGACAGCAAATTGGTAGCAGAGAACCAAAGAAATGGTAGTCAAAGCATCCAGAAGCAGAATAAACTAGCTTCTCTCAAATTCCATCAGGAGAGCTAGTACAGCTAGGGAAAAGAAGAGCCAGGGAAGTTCTCCTTCCCTTTGAAGCTTTTCTAGAATGAATCTTTCATGATGGGTGTCTGCAGCTTCTGCCAGRCGATAATGAATGTATGGGTTTTTAAGGCAGAGAAGATGGAGCCTAAACAGGAAAAAGCTCAGGGTGCCACTTGCACTGAGAGTTATCAGTATTCCCCTGGGACACRAGCTGCAGTTTGTGTGAATAATTTGAGACTTGAGGTGGTGGGGGWGTGTGTAGGGTTTGTTCCCTGCTACTGAAATCTGGAGTGGCTCCAGCAGTGGAAGCGCAGATTCCTCCTTCCTGCAGCAGGCAGGGACCAAATGGCACAACAAAGAACAGGCTGTGAATACTTGTGCAAATGTAGGGAGAGAGACACTTCAGTGAAAATATGCAGGAAAAATGAATAGTTTAGTAAAAGCTGCTCTTTTGTCCCCTTGTAGGAAATGTGCTTAGTAATGGGTTCATTTTGACTTCTAAAGGAATTTCTGTCAAATACAATTATCAGGGAAGACTACAGCTGCTAAGGTATCAAAGCTGTGTTTGCAGAAATCAGGCCTCAGAGCACTTTGAGATGGAAGATATTTGTCAAATTTCTTTACATGTCGTCTCATGTTTCTTTTCTTTATGAATTTTCCAACTGTGGTACATGCTGTCTGTTTAAAGATGATAATGCTCCAGCAGTTTCCTTTTAAAAAAAAATCTTTAGCAGCTGCATTATTTTTTTCTCTTCACCACTTGAAAAGAAAGGCAGAAAAGTGAAACAAAGCCCAGAAATAAAGTAGTCTGTCATACTGAAAACCTCTGAAACATAAATAATAAACTTCATTYACTAGGTAATTCACTTTGATACTCTTGTTTATCATATTTTCAACAGCTCTTTCTTAAGACAAGTTTGCCTAAGTACAAGTGTCTTGATATTGTTAAACTGAAAGAGGCATCACATTTGTATTAACAGACTTAAAAGCATGTCAAAAATATTTTGAATGCATTTGAAAAAGCAAATGCATTTCTTCCAAGTGTCAGAAAATTAATTTCATTYTATATTCTGGATCAGACTGGGATGCTGTCAAGAAGTGCCTTATTATTATTTACTAATACTACTTTTACTTTTTTCATGGCATGTATATTTCTTGTTGAAGCCATCCTTTCTGTTCATTGGGTGTTTGTTGTATAGATCAAATTTTGGTAGCCACTCTACATGTGAATCTATTATCTCTGTTTAACTCACCACAACAATGACTCCTGGCTGAAGAACTGAGCATTATTTTAAGCACGTTTGAAGGAGGGAAAAAAGAGATTAAATGGATTTCTTTCCCGTTTTTGGACTATTCCGTGCCCACAATTCAAACACGCACYGCATAATCTCGTGAAAATTAAATGTCATCATTTGACTGTAAGAGGAATGGCCCACTGAATTCAAATTACAAAGAACTCTGAATYGCTTTCAGCTGCTCTCTCAGTGGGTCACCGTTTCTAATGATGAGTCAATCCTTCAGGTGTGTTGGCAGAGAGGGTGGATTGTGTTTGCAGGAAAGCAGACATTAACGGGGATGCAGGGTGTCTTTGAGCTGCAGTCAGTGTCTTCATCACTGCTGCACCCGGGAAATGCTGTTCAAATKATTTCAGGGATTAAACCATGTCATGTTTGCTGCGAGGGCTGGAGGCAGGAGCTCTGAGCTATTCCCATTATGTAACGCTTTCCCAGTGGAAGCAGCAAGTCACGATGCCATTGTTCCCTTTCCCAGCTCTCCTGTGCTCCCCAGGGTCTGTGCAGAATCCAGGGGGATCTGGCCAGGGCTGTCAACATGCAGAGGAGGAGGAGGAGGAATCCCCCYRGCACAGGATCCTCCCTCCACAACCAGAGCAACGAGCAGAGGATTTCTCTACCCATGGCTTAATACTGAATTTAAGATTTGAACACAGCACCTATTAACCCGATGCTGTATCCAATGGTTTATGAGTTAGATTCTTTTTCACTGGGGGAAAGAARTCTCTAAACATCCACAAACATTATCTTGCACAGGCTTCAAATTCTTTTCTCGTCTAAAATTCAAGTGTGATTTGCTGAGGCTCAGAGCTGCAGCGGGATGACTTCTTCYTCCACCTGGCAAAACCTCCAGCCCSTATTTTGCAGCGCCAGCTCAGTGATATAAGTGAAGAGGATACATGACAGAGTATGAGGCAGAATCTATTGCTCATACTCCAGGATGTAAATCAAAGATAGCTTCAGGTGAGAAAGAAATCTCTTCTCTATATTTAATGCCTGGCAATAAATCTGAGGCCTCTGCCTCTCTCTCATGCAGAAATATTGGCTAATGTGTTTTTTGGATATACAAGTGTGCATTTGTCAGTTTGTTCTGCCCACAGTACAGACATTCAAAATTTTGATCACAGATGAGGACTSCCCTCTCCTGAGATTTTTTTTCCAAGTATAGATTCACTTTAAAAATCTGCAGACAATGCTGTGCCTGTGTTAATAGCACCCAGGTGCCCATGGAGCAGCAATCCAAAATTTCGAAATATTATTTCATAAGGAAAACTAATTCTCAGCGTGGAGTTTTCTGTCTGCTCACAGGCCACTAACATCATAAATATGAAGAAAAGGATTGTTTGTAGTCAAAGCTGAGTTCAGGTCACTTAATGCATTTCCTAGGCAGTGCAGCCCCATGCTTAGAGCTGCCTTTCCTGATTATTTTTAGGCTTTGAAAGAGCAGCACTCTGGAGCCCATGTGARCTGTATGCAGAAGATTGCAGGGTTCCTGAAAGGAACTGCTCCTTCAAGAGGGTGAGGAGCACTAGAAACCTCTAATCACAGCACTGCAAACTGTCAGCTCTCACATAGTGGGCTGTATTAAAATGTGGTTTGTGTTGATTCACTTTCAAGCCAAGATAACAACCTCACAGGAAATCAGGCTTTTACATCAATTAATTAAGAATTGATATGGCTCCAGTGCAGTCTAGATAAGGAGGCACTAGATGAAAACTGCCCAGGAAAGGGAAGCAAAGGCCGAGTATCAGTCATTCCTAATTCCCTGCTGGTGCTCCTGCAGGTAGCTTGTAAAGAAGATCCAAAGGCTGTTTAATTTCACTGTCCCATAACAGCTTATAATAAGGTATGTGCTTCTGTAATAATTTTCTGGTTTAATTATATTATGTTGTTCAGGCAAAAAAGATAAAAATTAAAGCATCTTACAGGCATATTTCCCTTTAGTGCTTAGCTTTTTTAGGACTGAGGGAACAGGATGGAAGAGATACAAAAAAAAAAAAAAAAAAAAAGTAAATTTCATGGTTTGAGCCAGAGCTGTGGGGTGGGTGAACCCAGGCAATGATTAAAAACTTGGGCACCATACATGGCACTGAAAATAACTTCTCTCACATGTAAAATTCCTACAGCACGAAGCAAAACCGTGGATTGAATAATGGGTAGCATGTTTTGGGAAGGATCTTTATGGTTTCATAGCTTGGCAGGCTCCTCAGTGGGAGAAGGGCAGCGCCACACCAGGGACTGACAGGCTGGGCTGGTTCTCACACAAAGATCTTCTGCCTTTTCATTCCTTTCCTACAGTTCAGCAGAAGGTATGATGCCTTAGYATTTTGTAGCTGCTATATTTTCATGTATCTGTATCCCTGTACTTCTCTAGTGTACAATACCAAAGCTACTGTTGTCCCGTCTTTAGTCAAAATAATTCCTCTCTGGGCCCGAAACTCAAGGACTCACTGCTCAGGGCCCCAAAATATGTAAACAATGGAGAATTGGGGGGAGCAAACTTGGGGGAATTGACATCATGAGCTGAAGGTGTAATTGGAAAATTTTGGGCCTGATATGTTAATAAGACAGAACTTATAAAAGGGGAAGATCTTATGGCCCGGTGTCCATTTTGGGTGTAGCCTCATGAGGAGGCTTTGTCTGCCCCTAATGCACCAGTAGGCCTGGATTAAATTTGTCTGCTTTTATTCTCTTAACTTTGTCTGGTCTCTGTTTCAGGTAAGCCTTGTTTTAGAGATTAGATAGAGCTAAAAAGTCRGTAGAGCATGAGGTGATATGGGTGCTGCTGAAAGGCTGGAGCCTTTKTGGGATGGGACAGCATTTCTGAGAGCTGCTGTGGGTGTCCATTTATATATAGACACCCCACAAACCTCAACTGCATGATGGGCTGTGCATTCATGGTGTTGTGTGGCTGCAAGGAGAAGGTTAACAACGTGAGAAATTGCTACTTAGTTCATTAATACTGTAGATGTTATTAAAAAAAAATAAATTAAAACCCAGTTGGCACACAGGCTGCAGGATTTGCTAATCAACACATCAGTTCATTTCCAAATGCCTCGTACACCTCGAKTTATTTTTGTCCAGCTGCTTCCTGCAGATGCAATTTGAACAGTCAGAAATAGAAGCAAATTTCAGCATGCTGCTGGCACTGTCCTCTGACTTAGGCAGGTACATTGGGGTGGGGCAGAGGGAGCAGCCAGTGTAGATGCAGGCAGATTTTAAATAACTTTCTGCCAAAGCTAAGAAAATCCTTGCCTGTGGGCCACACAGAGCATTGTTTTTATTGTAAACTGATGTAGAAAAAATTCTAAGATTAGTGCTGAAGATCTTTTATTTGTAACTGTGCTGCAAGGGCTCCACAATCTACATTCAGTCATGATATTCAAAAACTACTTAACTCTGCACTTGATAGGACCCTGCATATGAAAAYTCAAGCATATTTCCACATGCTAGAACAGCTTCCCTGCACTGAAAACTCCTCTCTAAGTGCATTTGAGCACAGGCAGTATTCCCCATGTGCCCTCAGATAGGGCAGCCCCATCTGATGGGCTGGGTTTTGTTTCATGGCTGGATGAGGAACAGAAAAGGTGAGGGTTAACACATTATAGCAGTGATCAGGATCACAGAAAAAAAAGCTTAAATAGTGAGGAATTAAAAAAAAAAAAAAAAAAAAAAAGTAATGAGACTTATAAGTAGAGGCTCACTTAAGATACTTGCTACCTATGATGCTCTAGACTGAGGCTAAAGGAGAAATGTTTTCAGGCAGTTTGGACTCAACAGCCCCTTTTGCTCTTGGCTTCTGCTGCTGCTTTCTGAGCTAGCCGGGCTGGGGAAGAGCTGGGCTCCCTGTCCTGCTCACCCCTGCTGTGCTTGCCAGAGTGCATTCAAGCCCTCCTAGCAACTGCGCTCTCTGGGGCATCACAGGCTGATGAATACCAAGCAAGAWTTCAGGAAAATCACTCAAGAGATACCTGCTGGCAGCAGGAAGCTCTTGATTGCACTGCTCCTGAGTGTGCTGCTCGGGTTTCTGTCTGCTTTGCTCTTGTTTTCCTCTCTCTATGTTAATGCCCTTTCACCACGGGTGTTACGAGGAGCTGGAGCACAAATAGAGGARTCTGTAATAAACCTGAGGTTCTGGGATCTGTTTTTGCTGGAGAGGGAACAACAAACACTTATTTTCTTTTGAAGTAGCTCATCTGAGCTTTTAGCAATCAGAGGGAGGCTTCTCCTGGCAGGCACAAYAAGGGCTCCCGCTCTGAATCCCAGCAGAAGGGTGGCTGTGCAGGGGAAGCTGCTCACCTGCAGACCTGCTTGCTGGGTCGGGGGAATCCTGGGATGTTGCTGGAATTCTGGGTTGTTGCTGGAATTCTGGAATGCTGCTGTACTGCTGGCTCTCCTGGCAGGGCTCCTTGACAGTCAGGGTATTCCCAGGGTACTTTCTTATCCTTCCCCTCATGCACAGGTCCTCAGCCACCTCCCCTCTGATGGGGATCTGCTCTTTGCAAGTTTCTGGAGTTCTTTTTTTACTAGTTATGACCCAAGTGAAGRTATTTAGGATTTTTCTGCCTCAAGAACAAAGGACAAAGCTCATAATGCAGAAAGCCAAGAGTCAGTATATTGAAGCAGAATGCAATAACCCGTTCAGTTGGAGGCTATCTGGATTTCCATATAAATGCAGAAAATTAAATCTGAACTTGCACCTTTCAGGCATACAAAATGCTAATGATGAAGTAATTTTTGTGTCACTTTGTTTTGATTTAGTTGTTTGATAAATGGAATTTTTTCTTAAATTTGCTACACCAATGTTTGRGGATAATTTTAATTGGAATTAATGGCTATCAATGGCACTTATGCAGGTCATTGGCCAAGTCCTAGAAACTTGAATTCCTAGAATCATCAAAGGTATTTTAAATACCCTGCAGGGCAAAGTGATAAAGACCTAGAATTTGGTTTGTGGTTCTGARCTAAAAAGGATCTACAACCCTTATTCCATATATCCTTGGCCTGTCCCACAGTTGTACCACTAAACCTACTTCTAACAAGAGAGTTTGTTGGCAATAACATGCTGTCAGAGCTAGATATTTTTCCAGCTATTTTCCAGCCTACAAATGGCAGAATTWGTCCTGAATTCCTTTGCTACTTAGAGGTTACTGAGCATTACAGGTGCCAACCATCCTGACCTCTTTTCTAGCAAGTTTTATGACAAAGGTTATGCYAAATTTCTGATTTTCCTTTAAATCATTCTTATATTTGATCATGTATTATTAAAGAGCAAGGAGTGACATCCTAGAAGACAGTATCTTTACCATCTCACCATGTTTTTATTTCTTATAAATGAAAAAGGAGCATAGATGACAGGTTACCACGCAGAGATAAATGAACTGCAGCTCAGAAGGAAAAGTGATGGATTTCAGCAACCTTCTCCTTTTGCAGAGCACTGCTGGGAGGACTGTGGATGCGGGCACTCTGTTGATCCTGGGAGTTGAGCTGGGAGTTTCCTGTAGCCAGCAATCAGTGTGGGGAGCTGTGGGGCTGCTCCGGAGAGCGCTGGGGCTGACCCAGGGCAGGGCTGGGTGTTCTCTTTGAGCCGGGTCTGTGCCCCATGGGGACAGCCGGAGCCCAGCCCTTGCAAGGGCTCCTCTGCAGCACTGGCTGYGGTCTGGCAGTGACGGGAGGCATTGGTGAGTGCACAGCTGAAAGCTGAGCTCGGAAAGCAGCGGGGATGCAGATAGAGGCAGGGAGATGTATCTGCGCCTTATCGGGATGTAAAGCGCAGCCACCTCTCCGCAGCGGCGGGACAGGGCTGCCRAGGCGCCTCTCAGCCCTAACAAATGATTTCCCGCTCGCAGTTCTTATCGGGTGTTGAGGCTTTGTGCTGCCCTGTGAGCGTTTCCCCGCGGTGGCAGCAGCAAGCTGACGGTCCGCAGATAATGCCAAGGCGGGCAATGCGGGAGGGGCCCSCGCTCTGCACGCCGAGCCATGGGAGCTCTCCGGAGGATGGAAGATGCTGTTCCATTGGGATGCTGCCCTCTGTGTTTGCCTCTAAGCACGGCTGCAGTCAAAAAGCAAGGTTTCTGGCTAGTGGGCAGTGCTCAGAAAACAGCAGACTTCACGCTGCTCCAGCTTACAGGGTATCAATGCTCCCTGGAAAGCTTCATTTCACCAGTACAAACAAACACGTTCAGCAATGTAATATGCTCCTAAGGCTTCTGAGCCACTTCTCTGCTACTCCGTTCCAGTTTGTTTTGAATTTCATTGTTCCTAGGTCAGTTTCTAGTACATCATGAAAAACAGTTACACCAACAGTATAATAAAGCTTTTCTCATCCCTAAAATTCTTTTCCTGTTGTCTTGTTCCCGGAAGATGCTGCTGATGTTGTGACAACTAAATAGATAGAACGGCCGTAGAGTTCAAACATGACTCATGGTATGTAAGCTTACTGATACAGTAAACCTAAAAGGGAAGAAAGGAAAAAAATGAGATTGCTTTTTCAGTAATTTCTTCACATTATTTGAAGCTAAATAATGCAAATGACACATAATTATAAATAGTGGGTGGTTTGTTTTGTTTTTTTTTTTTAATTGGAAACATACTTGTATAAAGAGAATCCAAATTTTTCTTTTTAACTAAAAATTGTTGTTGTTGAAAGGGTCTTGCCATCACCTTTTCTGTTTCCCTCTCACCTAGTACCAATTACAGAATTTGATATAATTAGGAAATCCATAAGTGTATAATAGCTTTGATAGTTTCTAATTTACATAGAAATTCAGTTTGTGTTATGGGTCAGGGATTTTTTTTTT
>NW_026623378.1:182334-212873 GCF_030028575.1 Malurus melanocephalus
TTTTTTAGTAAAAGAGAATATGGAGAATATGAGGGCATTTAATTTTCTTGTAGAGAATAGCAAGGGAGATGCAGAATGTGAGAAGAGACACACTGAATTTCCAGTGCCCACTGGTAGTGTGGGAACCTATCTTCATCACGGCATCATCTGCTGCAGAACAGTGAAACCCAGGCTCATTGATAAATTGCTGCCACACATATTAAAAAATCCTATAGTATGCCTTATGCTCTGCTCATTACTTGCATTTGATATTTGTCATTGTTGGGTTTTATGATTTTCTGGAGGTGGTTTTTTTGGGTTTTTTTTTTTTTGGTTTTTTTTTTTGGGGGGGTTTTTTTTTTTTTTTTTTTTTGCCGTGTATCACAGGACAGAGCTTAGATTCAATGTCTTTCAACATTTCTCATTCCAGAAGATCCACTAGAAACATACATAAGAATCATCAGAAAGATCACCAAGGTCTGTTCAGACAGAAGAATGAATCACACAAGGTCTCTTCCAAATTTTCAACTTTGCTGCCAAACGTCAGCATCCTTCCTTTTCTTCTGTTAAGAGAGACAGGCAGACCCAGCATGCTTGACTCTGTTCTGCTCCTCTGGCTCATCTTTCCTGATATTTTCTTGAACCATGAACTGAATTGCAAATAATAGGATTGCTCATATGAAAGGCTRCCTCTTTACATGGGTAGAAGCGGTGCATTTGGACTCTTTGAAAACGACTCTGTGGCATTTCATATGCTTTGTTCTCCGGTCAGAAGTTCAGGATGTTCCATCTCTAAATCTGATTTCCACCTAAAATATAAATGCGTCGCATTGACTGATCATCCTTGGAAATTTATATGCTTTTAGAGTTAAAGATGGGAATGATTAATGCTTCTGCTGTGCTTGGCTATGAATCATTATATGATGCCCTGATTTTTCTTTCTAAATCTCTGTAGCTGTAGCAAATAAGGTGTTTAAGAGAGAGAGGGGAGGGAAAAGGGTAGAATATGACCTTCCTGCTAGTTGCACTTCGGATAAAATAATATTCTTGCAAGGACATGGTTCTGTTTGAGTTTCTACCTATGCTGTGAACTGTGACAAAGTACAGGCTATCATCTKCAGGCTTTTGGAAGTAAATTCAAACATAAAAGTCTTGAAAGTTAAAGCAACAGATGAAACTGGCAAGATTTAAATTTTAATATAATCTTAATTGACTCCAGTATTGCTTCCTCCCAAAGTCAGTTGGACATTTTCAGGGTATTCAAATGAAGCATTCCTCTGGGAAATATATTTTTCCCCATCTAGTGACCAATATTCTTTAAAGAACCCCTGAGCCTTTCTTGTTTCCCTTCACTGTGGTGCAGAGGGGGTCCTGCTGTAGGACCCTGCTCCTTGCATCCTCTCCCCTGATCTTCTTTGGCCATTGCAGGGGATGTGCTTCCTGATGGAGTGATCAAAAAATGCATGAAGTTAATAGGAAGTGCCACACTGTGTTCAGAGTTTTGTCTAGACCTTGGGAGCTGATACTGTCAATCCTGCGTGTGAGTAACTCCTTGGAATCACTGATCTGAAAACAACAGGGCACAACTCATCTGAGTACAGGCATCTACACCTGAAACAAATTGCATTTTCCCAAACAGCCAACCACATTTCACTGGATTCTGTGACCCTTCATTATCCCAACACCACCTCTCTGCTCTCTGAGCCCTTAGCCCAGGTTTCTGATGGGGGGATACAGCCTGGGAGGCACAAGGTCCCAGGGGCAGATGCTTCACCTCTGCTACCAGTTTAAATCAGGACAAACAGGAGAGCAGGAATTGATTTGAGAAGGGATTAGGGACTCAAAGGCTGTGCTGGGTCTGCTCTCAGGGGGCAGATGCCATGCGTTTGACTGGCAGGCATTACCCTGAACACTCTGTGTCATCCTAGAAAGCACCGAGTTAGTGGCTCTCATGACACTCTTAAATTCCACTTGCATATTTCTTCRGTGGGGCAAGGAAGATTTACCATTTGTTGACTTCACCTCTTCGGAAAAAATTCTTCATTTTATGCTTGTTTTGTCATAAACACTGAGGTAGAGCAGGAGAGCCCATTTTAATTTAAAAAGCCAAACAAAATTTTAGGCTGTCTTTTCCAGACTGCAAACCCTTTCTTTGCTGAAATGTTTGAATACAGCTTTCACATGGAAAAATATGGAAAAGAGTCCGTGAGCTGATGGCTGCCCACTGAAGAGGAGATAGCAGCAGTATTCAAGGGCAGGAAACCATTCTGTTCTGGTTTGATAATGTCTAACTGCGGCAGTTTCTCTGCTCTTATTCAATGGCTGCTGTAGCAAAAGCACTTTCTTCACCTCATGGCAGAGGTCTGCTTCTCCTTGGGGAGACAAAGGACTCAAAAGAAGACAGGAAAATAATTCCAATTTTCTTGGTCTGTCTTTTACTTGCMGTCCTTTCCCTTCCCTTTGCAGTGATTGCTTTTTGTAGCCAACCTCTTTCAGAGAGAACTATTTTCTCYCAGGCACTCACAATGTTTCCACAGCTCAGATCACCAGGGAATGCAGTCTCACACTACTTGGGGACTAATTGCACAGAATAATTACTGAATCCTCAGCCCTCACAACGATTGTTTTATAAATAATTCCTGCTTTAAACGTTGATTACACATATGCTTCCCAAAAGAATAGTGCAGAGGAAATAATTCTCTGAAACTGTCACTGTTCCTGTCATATGGCACAGGAAGGAAAAGTTGCRGGGTGGGAGTGACAGGAGGCAGCARGAGAGGTGGGCAGGGTTTGTGTCCCTTCACCTGGGGGTCCATGGTCCCACCAAGGGATTGGGTCTGGACATGGGTTGGTTTGGCACAGCCAGTGAGCCAAACATTCAGTTTTAATGCAGGAATGGCAGAGCTCAGCAAAACCTGAGTCTAAAGGCTGCTGGAGATGGAGGGACAGAGCTGGGTTTGCAATAAAAGGGAAAGGAGTTTATAGGGGTGTGTGTGTGGCTCCACTAAAATCCTTGCCWGAGGCTTTTTCCGTCTGCTTCAGAAATTCAAATGGGTATGGCAATCCATGTGCTATGGAAGGAACCGTATCACTGTGATGGAATGAGAATTTAAAATAGTGAATGTGCAGTGCTTGTGTAAATGACAGACTACAGATGGGGTTTTGCTAAATGTATTAGCATGATTGGTGAAGCAGGCTGACAGTATTGTTAAAAGCAACACTAGAGCATTTGTACAGGGCAATCAATATCCCTTCTGGCCACAGTTCCCTATGTCAGGTGAAGAAAATGTTTTAATAGAAATTCAGTTTATGTGTCTGAAGTAGAGAAGGTTTTTTCGTATTTCTTATGGTAACAAATGTGCTTTTCTCTTTCAAAGTATGTGTCAGGTGAATTTTTTTTCTCTTTTATAGAAACTGGAAGGCCTGTTGCAATAACCAAAAAAACCACAAGTGGCAGCAGGGCACTGGCAGGTGAATCAARTATCAGCCCCAGCTGATAAGCTAAGGCAGGGGGTGTCTCTGGATGACTGCTTGCAGGCTAAAATGAGCATGGGTGGAAGTGTACAGCCTGAAATAGAAGTGAGTTGTATTCAGTAGTAAAGCATAATATTTATAACCCTACCCCAGCAATTTACAACACACCCACTTCCTACTACAGAGGGCAGAACCATAATCAAGAYTACTTCTGAAAGCTAGGAAACACTGGTTGCAAATGCACCTTCTAGTAAATGCTTTAAAATTGCTTCCAGGACCTATGTCATCTGCAAAAAAAAATAGATTTCATTATAGAGTCAGATTTTTTTGAGAGTTTTGTACTGCTTTAGCTAATGGTGCCATGAATTCTGTAGCAAATCTACAGGTGCAAAGAGGGCACAGCTTGGTTTCTGCCTTTGGTTTGCTTTTTAAAGGTAGGGGTTGGAAAATGATATTTTCTCGTAATGCTCAGGAGGGTGCCTCGTGTTGCTGCAGTACAGGAATGTGCTGACACCTCACCATTGACACAGCCAGCCCTTATATGGGTGTTTCATAGCAAGGTGTTCCATAGCTGGAGTTCAGATCCCCGAGTCCATCACTCAGCCACTTTTGAAGGCTGCCGTGGTCATTTCATGGTTTTACACGAGTTGTTTTGTGAGTAATACACCCCCTGAATCTGCTGCTGCCCTGCTGATGTATGAAGGCCTTCCCAACACTATTTCTTCCTGTAGATGTGACATGGGAGAAGTGTTACTGGATTTCCTCTAGATTTTGATGGTTATCAGCATTTAGCATTTATTTTGTTTGAATCAGAGGCTTAGAGTTCAAGTGATGATGGCTTAACCACAAAGAACAAATAATATTTTCCCCAACCCAAAACCTAAGACTTTTTTTTTTTTAAAGCCTCTTTTGCATTTGCTTTGCCTTCACCTAAAAGCACTTTCAAAAGTAATCTAAAAATCCAGATTAACTATGATAGTTTGAAATGTGCCCAYATCTTTGTGTCTGTGAAGGAATAACACGGCTCTGCTTGCAGACTGAGCTTTGTCCCACAGCCAGAGGCAGCACTGACCCTGCATCCAGCACAGCCCAGCCTCCAGAGAGCTCTCCAGCAAAAAACCCAAAGCCAAGGCTCTTGCTTGAAGTTGCATCGATCCAACCCCTGCAAGAACATGAGAGAAATGATGGCAAATTCCTTCCCCAGACAGAACAATGCCATTTTCTACAAGATGTGATCTTTAGAAATCAATCAATTTTGTACTTTTCAGTAAATTCAGGCAGCTCCAAATTAAATTGGAAAAACTGATTGGCATGGAAGTAATTCTTTTAAGTAAATTTCTGCCTACATCCCAACAACAATATCGATGTGGATTTCATTAATATGTTTCATTAAAAGGATTTTCATTAGGAATTAGTTTCAAAATTGCCCAATTTGTCAGACTCTGAGGACACCCATAATTGCATCTATAGCCTTCCTAGATCTATACCTTTTCCCCTCCTGTCTCTCTTTGCCTGTGTCAGTAGCATTTCTAAATTGCCCATTAAAAATAGGAGTCTGGCACGTTTTACAAACTACGAAAACAGTTTTATTTTCCTTATTTGTTCAGTCCCTTAATCTTCTCATTTTTTTAAATGTATTCTCCTTCTGATTTTTTTTTAACAAAGAGGCAGTGAAGATGAAAGTCTTAATTACAGACAGTATCAAATTTAGATTTTGGACTCTGGCCATGCCATCCCTTAAGGTTTTTAAGCAAAACTTCAGACAAAATCACGTGCTCCCAGGAGAGAACATGCCCACACCTTCACACTGAAATGACTCCCTGATTTCTGAAAAGGCAACTTTCAGCAAGGAGTCAGGGACGTTTAAAGTGGTTGATGGGCAACCTTCTCTGTTTAACAGAAGCATCCATCTATCTAAGGAACTCTCACTTTAAGAGAAGGATCCCACTGCTGGTGAGTGGATGCCAGACACATTCAGTGTACAAGAAATCATGGCCTTACACTGCCTTGAGTCTCTGCTGGAGCCCTGTTGAGCTTTGTCTGTTCGTGTTTATCAGCCTGTCTAAAAATTTTTTTTATATTATTATTTTCCAAGGTTAAAGCCGAGAGAAAAGTAATATACAAACAAGAACTAAAGAATTGCCTACAAGTAACAACTTGTAGACTATTATTAATATTAATTTTGCTTAGCATTGGTTATTTAAAAATGAGCCCTCTTTCACTTCTCATGTGTTAAGCTTTTCTTTGGATAAAATTTAGCAACAATAACAAATTTCCATGCTACACTAAGCTGAAACTGAATGTTTACCTACACTTTAATTACACAAAACCATTATAAGTAAATGTATTTCAAACAGCATGTACACAAAGAAAGAAATCCCTCCATATAGTAACATTAAATAACTGGGAAACATTGCTCTCTTTTCTCAAAACTAGATAACAATGGACCAATTATTCTTTACTGCTTTCCAATAAGGCTTCCCATTGTACAGAGAAGTTTAACATCTGGATCAATGCTTGCATGATTCTTAATGAAGTTCTTTAGCCCTTAGAAATCATTGGAAAAACATCTCCCGTGGAAAACAAAGATTAGTTCAGCTGGATGCCGTGCTGAGCAACGGATGTTTTTSTTGGCTGGCACACCACAGAACTGCTCCTGTTATCTGAACCAAGTTAGGATCTCTAGGCTTTAGTCCAGTAACCAAACTATTTTCTTGTCATTCAGTGCACACTGCTGCTTCTGGGTTTTCTTTCAGGGTGAATAAACTGGGCCAAACTCTGTCTCTTGCCATTGCACCTTTGCCTTGCACCGTACCCATAAAGGAGACTCAAAGGGACTCCCTGGAAAATCTGTACATATGACACAGCCCTAACTGAGAAACCATACATATCTGTACGGTAAATGCACCCATTGAGGTTTGCCAGGATAAGGATGAAGCTGTGTGAGAGGGCAAAGGGTGGGGAACAGCAATGAGAGGCTGCTCTGGGGTACCTCAGCACTCTTACAAATCACTGCCAGGTATGCACTGATAGGAGTTTAAAGGAAAAAATAAGGAGTTTGAAAGGTTTGTGGTGTTTTTCATGTGTTTTTTGTCTGTTCCCCGTCAGAGGAAGGGCAGTGTCTGTGAGGAGCATCAGTGCTCAGCCTGGTGGCACAGAGCCCACGAGTGCTGGGGCGCTTGCTGTGACAGGCAGGCAGTCATGGATTTGCATCCTGTGGCTACTCTTGCACAAAAAAACATCCCAGGCAGAGCTGCAAACACCCCTGACAGATCAAGTTGTGCATACACCTGGAAGAGCAAAGTTTTTTTTCCTCATGTGAGTAACCTGATAAGATATGAGYTGATCCCTTCCTTGAATCCCATGTTTTACTCATAAATCACTTCAGCAGTTTTCTCAAAACTCTTTGGCACGCCATTCCAGGTCTCTGKGTTTCCATCTCCTGAGTGGCTTACCACAGTGGCCTCTAACTATTGAAGGGTTCCCTGCAATACTGCCAGCGCTGGATCCAGCAGAGGTCAGGCTCAGTAAATCTCAGTTGGTGAATAACTCATTTTTCAGTTGAAGAGATAAATGATAGGAGAGAAGAAATCATGGCAGAGAATTGCTCTGGTAAAGTGAATGCTTAAAAATGTCCCATTCTGGGACCTGTGTTTAATGGGATGACCAGAGGATGCTGTGAGGGCTAAGCAATGAAATCTTTGCTTTGCCTCTGAMTATGAGAAAGACTTCTACATCAAAATGATTATTTTAATACTCTCTTTTTTAAATTAAAACATGCAAGGAGAGATAGACTGAAAGAGGGACTTTGGCTAGAGGCTTCCCAGCAGTTCTACCCACGCTGATGAACAGCATGGCTCTGTGCTTTCCGACAGAGGGACTGGAAAAGTGAAATTACATCTGGCAGGTTTATTTCTACATTACCTCAATTTTGGCTAAAGGCAAAATTGATTAAAAAGAGAAAATACTTAGGATGTTAGGATTTGTAGCTGTGTTTCCACGCTGAAGTCCCAGCATTAATCTAGACTTGGCTGCACTGGTTACAGGAAGAGAAAAGGTAATTCTGTACCAATTTCAATCTGTGTTTATAAATAAAATACTGATATAATAGAATTTTTTAAAGGCATGAGGTTGAGGAAATCATATGTCAAGAGAAACATAACTGAGAAGTGGTGAAAAAAAGTGCAATTTATTTAGTAAGAAACCTGAGARTGGTATCCTTAGGAAGGTATATAATTGGAATAAACAGAGCTACTCTGTAGAAAAGTTATTGTAGTATTATAGTAAATATATTATATAAATAATATAAATATTGACCAGTTAAGCTACAGCCAGGGCTTGCCATTGACTACAGTTTGCATACATTTGAATTCAGTTTGTTTATAGAGTGACACTGAAAGGATTTTGTCTTTTCATGTTTGGGATGCAAATGAACTCAATATAAACCTCTCCTCACACAGAATTCTAAGAACAAGTTAAAAGATTCTGTAAGGAAATAAATAAATTATTAGCATTTTGGAAAAGGACTAAATAGAAACAAGAAGATGAAAAATCCGTCATTACCAATAATCCCAATGTTTGTGTCTCTCATCCTGTGAAGCCAGTCAATCGTTCAAATTACCTTTTTTTWATTATTTTTGAAGATTAGGTCCTATAACAAGTACCTAAATGAAACATTTTAATATTTCATGGATTGCACATCTTCTAATCTGTTCTTTATTTATTTTTTATGAAAATTACCCTTCAAATTAGTTTTCTTCATTCCTGAAAGACCCATATCTTACACATTATAATTTTTTAATTATCTTGATTTGTGTACAGCTATGACTAGAGAAAATTACAGCTTGAATTTCCAAAATAACTGGTATGACATACATGGCATCTAAATGATGCTGCATATCCCTCACCAAAGAGCATTTTGGATGGTCTTTTGAAATGTTTTCCCTTAGCAAATGAAAGATTATTATTTCAGTTCTGTGTTTTGTTCTCCAAATTAGCTTAATCCCGTAGTAATACTGGTTGCAAACAGTTCAGATATTAATTTCCATGTCACCTCCAGCCTTCCCAGCATCTTCCTTAGGAGATGGCATTCTCAGAAAAACAAGTGCCAAGGTTTCCTTTCATAGGGAAACTGTGAGGAATGAAGGACATGGCACTGATGTGTGGTGGGAAGTGACAGAGACTTGATACCCCGACTAAACATGTTTAATTAGTTGGAATTGCTGCAAGTTTTATCCTTACAAGGCTTTGACATCCACTGACATGCCTGGGCTTAGAGGGCCTGCTCAAAGCACCCCAGAACTGCCAGCATTTTTTTAGCACTTGTGTTAACTCTGGCTGTTTTTCAGTGATGAGGTCAGAAAGGAAATAAAACTTCCCTGATGTCCTACYGTCACAATTGCAAAAATGACCTGGGGTACAGCCACAATGGCTGAGATGTTCTGGGAGTATGAGAAACCAGGCAAACCTCCACACTGCAAGCAGGCACTTGTTTGTCTGGTAGWTCATGATCACCTAAACGATAACTGCTGAGAATGCCAGCACTTATCCAACAGATCAGTCAGGTGACGATACCAATACTCCCATGCTTCCTGTACTTCTGTCTCCCACGGCTTCAGTCTCTGATGTTTTTTAATTTCCAAGATCAAAGCTGCTGGTCTCCAGGCTTCTTGGGTGAGAAGGCAAGGAGCAAGGTGGGGGTCCCCACTCCTCCCCAAGCTGTGCTATCACTGGTGTGCACATATCCCTTTTGTTAGGGAAAAATGGTGCTGTCCCTGGTGCAGGTCCACCCTGGCATGACCTGGATGGCCATCAGATGCTGCTCATGTGATTCCTTCTAACACCTACAGACTGGGATAGCCAGCAGGATTAAATAGCATCATGGCTTTTATGCAACTATGCCAAATGAGTGCATGCAGTGCGATGTTTCATTTTCTGCCTTGAACTGAGCAGCTGTGTGGTGTGTGTGGCTCACAAGGCAAGCAGGGTGCTTTCCACAGGGAGCTGCAGTGGTAATCCAGMCACTTTCCTGGCTTGAACTCCCAAAGGAGCCTCCTGGTTCTAGTCCTGATAAAGTCTGTCAAACAAAACATTACTGCAAACGAAGAGTTTTCAAACTCCATTCCCCAGAGTGCAAGGGTGAACCCTGGTACAGACCTGGGGACATCTAAGGTGACAATCAGGCCCCCAAGAGAGGAGGAGCAAGAGCACAGGGCAGCACAGGCAGGGTCGGTGGGCACCTGAGGAGCACAGGCTGACACACTCACACACACACTCCCTAACAGCACTGGCTGGAGCTGCTTTCAGCAGCTTTTGTCACGTTTCACTCTGTATCTTTGGTCCAAATGGATTTTTCTTTGGCAGAAAGCTGTTTATACCTCCCCTGGCTTGCATCCAGCTCTTGCTGTATATTATTGTCTTCTCCAGATGATTYAGACAATGCTTTCCCCCGACTGCTCGCACTGCTGCTGGTTTGCTTAGACGCTTCATCTCCCACACAGTGTCTCTAAATTATTTGTATTTTTTGAGTGTGCCCCGGAAACCTTGCTAAATCTGTCTTTCAGATCAGGCATTCAGTTCCAYCCAGAAGCTGAATATATTTGACAACTTTGAGTGTTTTTCCCTTCTATCTGGAACTTAAAAATACAGAACCCTCTGAAAATGAATGAGGAGCCCTGCTTATGTAAAGCTGGTAGGGCTTTGCAGCACATTCAGATTGTATTTGAGGCATACAAATACAAAAGCTTAACATGCAAATGAGGTTTTATAATTCTTCATCCCTCCTGCTCTTCCTTGTTTCTCTGTAATGGATTTTTATTTGTTTGATGATGGGATCAGACTTCTCTCCTCTGTATCATCAGGAGCCTTCACACATTTTCTGCTAAGGGAAGGGATGGTAAGATTTGCATTATGTTTTTTTTTTTTATTTTCCTTCCACTACAACTGAGATTTGAGAATCCCTGGTAAGGCAAAATCTTATCTTTTTTTTTCTAGATACAGGTCTATAAAACAATTAAAAAATATAAATATGTATATCTGTACTGATAATTATATAATACAGTATATTAGTAGCTTGAGGTAAAGAAAATTCTTTTCTATCTAGGACTATAAATATGTTAGGCAAATTTTCTCAGCTGAGAAAGTTATTTCTGTGTATTTTTATCATTGGGCATTCTTATCAGGCAGAAACTGCCAAAAATTTTAATGTGCCCTGGATTCATTAGTAGCTGGTAATGACTCTATGATTCTACAAAATGCCTGTGAAAGAAACASAATCTCTTTATACTTTTTTCCCCATTGATAGTCTTCCTATAGCTATCCCAGGTCACATACGTATTCATCAAACATCTGTCTTTCCTTGCTGGCAAACAGAGCTAATAATATATGCATTAGTCTGTTCTATACCRAAGTTGAGATGTGTGCAAGCCTGCACGTGTTTTCCCAGTAAAAAGGGAAAAACACTTAAGTTTACAATACATGCCTTCTATTTAGCTCACTTATTTTTATTCTGCRTGTATTTCATTATTATTAGTAACAGCTTTTTATCAATGTTGCCATAGAAATGGAGAATGTGAATTCCTAGAATCATGCCAAAACTCATTCTCCATCCCGTTTACTTAGTTGCTCTATTGCAAACAATGCCTGCTAGATAGCTGTGAATAATTCAGAGCAGTTATTTGGCCAGTTTATTTTTGTGTGCAATATCCTTCCGTTTCAGCAATGCATTTTACATGTCGTTTTGAAAGAGTCTTGTGAAACTATGCTGAATTTTAAAGGCAAAACCATCAATGAATTTCTGGGGGGAGGAGGGGGAACCCCTAACAAGAATCCATAAGCTTAAAGGAAAGGAAGGACAGGAGCTGGAATTTATATACTGAGTAGCTCTTTTCTCTTTGAAAGCCATTTTGTACTAATTCATAAACTGTGTTTCTTCAAACAGCACATATATGTTTTAATGGAACTTAGTAATCATTAGGCATAAAGCATGTACTGAGCTGCTTTTTAATATTTCTCCTGAGAGCTCAGGCTGTCAGAAGAACTTAAGGCACTGCAGCTGTATCACCTACAGCCATCTGGAACCTGAGTCATTTAACCATAGTATTACAATTTATTTAATTTTGGAGTATTAATTAATTGCTGRGGGAGGGGGCAAGAGATTCTAGAATGACCTAATAACTCCACTTGTAATGCAGCAATTAGTTAGAAAATTAACTCTCTTGAAATACCATCTTGGTACTCCATAATTAATATAGTTAGGGCACTCCACTATGAATCTGAAGAGTTTGGAAATAACAGTTTCAGAATATCCCTACTGTAACAATTGAATCAAGCTTAGAAATCAACATATTCTTTCTGCTTCATGCATCATCATCAGCTACTGCAAATTGCAACCATCCTAGAGTCAAAACTTAGCAAGCAATTTTGTTAATGTGGCAGAAGGTGGAAAAGAATACAGTTTAKTCTTTCGCAGCAATATTGACTCTGTTGTGCTGACAATCCTGCTCATGCTTCATGGTGCTGCATAATTGGAAAGAGACAAACAAATCAGACTTACAGCCTCTTTTACATAGTACAGTATTTTTACACAGCCATCCTCTTGATAATTCTCCCCTCAGCACATGTATTAYGGYCACGAATAAAAAGAGAGAAGGGGARGAAAGGGAGAAATTGTTACCTAAGTGTAGGATCCTGAATCTGTCTGCTGGCATTGTGAATAAGAGCATTGATTTTATAACATACATAGCACTTGGTGATTGCTCCAGTCTGTGTTTACAGGTTTGCTTGACTATTTTCTGTCATTTSCCTGTTTCCTGACAGCCTGTATAACCCAAAATATCCTTTTGGTATTGGATATTCCTTTTGTTCCCTCGTGTGCYGTAAACAGCACCAGCACCTTGAGCTTTAGCACATATGGGCAGCAAATAACTGATTCAGCTCTTAAAATGAACTTCACAACTGACGAGTTTCTGCACAAAATCCTGCATTTCTGCACAGGGCACAGCAGCATCACAGGCACTAATTTAGCACCCACATGTTTGAGCACACAGTGACTGTTCTGTGTGATCCTGTACGGGTCTGGAGTGGTCGGCTGTGGTCATGTCCAGCTATTGGCACTGAGACTGTGAGTGCAAAACTATCCCTAATGTCATTAACCATCCTACCTCAGAACTGCACCGCCCTTCTCAGTGTATTAGCCTTTTTCCAAAGCAATCCACCTGGGAAAGTCACTGCAGGAASAGCTCATCTTTAGACATTACAACTCGGAGTTTCCACATGCTTTCAGTCCTTGAACCCATTTTGCCTTGCAGCATGTGAGTGTCTGTCTGTGTAAGCAAAGCAGCGATGATCGCTTCGATCAGCCCCGGTACCAGCACGGCCGACCCTTCTTCCACTGCACACGGGAGCACATCCCATAAATCCCATAAATATGGAGTGACTGCAGCCAGCCATCTGCAAGGGAACCARCATTCAGCTGCAATGAGCAGGTAATGCTTTTGTAGTCAGGATTTTTCAGCTGTGGTTTCTCTTTCCACTTGAAAGGTTTTGATCAAGAATGCCAGTTTTGAAAAAATCCTACTGTTCAGTACATGTAGTATTATTATTAAAGTTTCATCTTTTCTCTGCTGTCTCTTCACATATCCTCCTTTAAATTAWAAAATTGGCAACTCAACCCAAAGTTTCAAATCAAAGTAAAATTATTGCTCTTGTTAAACTGCAGTGAGATTGTTTTAATGTTTTAATGTTTTCCATGTCCTAGCTATGATTACACCATTCACAAAATGTTTAGGAAAATGCATATCAGTGCATATCAATAAGGATGGATTGAATTTGAGTGCCTTTATAGTGCTGCTGATAAAATCCTCACTTGCCAGAACAGAGTGTGCTGTAGTAACACTGTTCAGCAAGAGTGTATTTGCACACGGTGCAGCTCAAAGCAGAAATCTGCTTTCCCCTGACAGGGTCTGCAACATCTGTGAAAGATAACGGCAGAAAGGTGGAAGATTTAGCACCCTTTGCCATGTTTGTCCATGCTGTGATAGCTGATGTCTGATGMTTGTCTTTGAACTCTGTTTCTAAGAAGAATGGGGTGGGCTAAAGTTCTCTGTGTCCCTCAGTCCTTTTGATTAATCTCCTGTCACTGTGCCCATCTCTGTGTCCATGTCAGAGAGCCACTGGCTGCTGCAGGCAGCCCCATCTCCGGGTTTCTCACTCCTGTGCAATTTGCAGCTGGTCACCCTGCTTCTCCTGCCTCACTCTGTATACATTTGGTGTTATTTTTCTCTTCTCCTGCCTCACTCTGTGTACATTTGGTGTTATTTTTCTCTTCTCCTCATCCACAGAGCGGCACACGCTCCAATCTGAATCCCCACCAGCCTCTGAGAAGTGCCAGGTCTGACTGATGCCCAAGCTCTGCTCTCACAGAACAAACCATGAAATGGGTCCTGCTGGAAGAACCCACMTGTGCTCCTCCAGGAATGTGGTAGAAATGTAAGCTGGGAATTCTATAAAGGGATTATTAATTCTGGTGGGGGAAAGTGCTGATGGCTTCATCTTCAGAAATGGACCATGGAGATTAGGACACCCCATCATTTTGGTTTTATCCACACYGATGACAATTTTTAAACTCTGTCTTTGGTGCTGCCTGTGAAGTGCTATCCTYTTGAAAGAGTGTGCACTTACTGGAATAATCACACTTTCTCTTCCCCTCTGCCAGCTATTAATAGTGGTAAATTTTAATTGCATATGTAAATAAAAACACTGTGTACTCATTAGTTTAAATATGTTTTTCATTAGGCAAATGAAATGCTTATTGTATATGACGTGGAGCTAAAAGGAGAATCTTAACAGCATTGAACAGTTTGGGAAGTATAGTGACTTGAATTTTGAGAGTTCTTTTCCAGGATAAAAATAAACTAGGTTTTAAGGGATTATTGTGGGCAAATTTTGCACTACAGGCATCTTGTTTCTGGAAAGGAGAAACCAAAGTTAAGTGACAGAAATATGGGTATGGTGTCAAGGCCAACGCATTAAAAYTTCTACAAAAAGGGAGAGATAGCACATAAACTTGTATTGCTATTTATAGCACTGGCTATTTTAGAGATGGTAACTGCCAGGCGGGCAGCATTTTTCAGTTTCTATTTAGAAAAATCCTGACATCTCCCATTTTGATATCTTGAAACATATTGCTCCCAAATTACATAACTTCTTCATCGTTAATTTTCAAACTCTTGGAATGCCACACTCCAAATACACTTTTTTTCTATTTTTAGGGGCTATGTAATTATAGTCAAGAAGATACAATTTTTCAGTTCAGTAATCCATACTTTCAAGCTTGGAGTATATTTATCTACCTATGAGGTCATAATTTGTTTCCTTTCTATCAACAAAATACCCAGAATTTCATAAACAATTTACTTCAAAACTGTCTTTCCTGTCTCTTTCCACTGTTCTACTCACTGTGAAATGAGAGGAATCTTATCACAGAGACATTTAGTAAATTAGTATCATTTTATACAAAAGCCTGCCCTCTAAACACAATTCAGTCTTAGTGAAAAGATGCTCTGAAGGTGCGACTTTCTAAAGTTATGGCTCAGAACAATTTAACAATCTCCCTTTTGGTTTTGGAGAAGATTGCATTGCTTGTGTGATTATCCACTGAGGTCAGCCATTTGTCATTATAAAGTAGATTTATATTTTAATATCCAAACATGTGTTTCCTGATTAATATGAGATATAAAAATATCTCTCCCTGCAAAACTCACAGCACCAAATACACTTTCTTCTCAATTGCTTTAGTAAGAYAGCCAAGATAAAAACCATTTTTATTTTATAAAGATAAGCTTGAATATCCTTGTCTCATCTATGGTTTCTCAGTTCAAATTCTATCAAACTTTTATACTGGAGCACAGTAAAATATTTATATGCAAGATGTAGTGAATAAAATGCAAGGCTGGCTAGAGCGCAGTCTCTCGGAATTAACAAAGAGAAGACTGAAGAGGAGTAATATGTCAGTCTTCTGGTTTTGTCATTTGCCAAACTGAATTGTAGCTAACAGTACCCATTGCCCAGAGAATAAAGGCAGCAGAGATTCCATTTTGTACAGAGAGTTATTGCACTTGGCAAGGTTGAAAACTTATAAACAAGTTTTAAGACCAAAAAGGGACTGTATGAGAGCAAACTGGACTTTCTACACAAGAGATGCCAGAGGGTTTCACCTGCCAGTGCCCTGAACATGTTTATGAATTCTGGCTGAGTTGGAGGAAAGCTTTGAGGATGATATTCAGCTTGGTAATGGCTGAAAAGCCAAGAACCAAATAATCTCTTTYGGATCTTCTCACAGAAAATATTTAAAAGCTCTGATAATATAAAAAGCAGTGCTCTGTATTTGGTTCTTTCACTTGTCTGGACCAATCTTTAAGTCATTACATCATATTTTATTTTATCGTGCCACTGGGCCATTGAGGAGAATGAAGATAATAAAGTTGAGGGGGRAAAAGACACAGGTTTTGTCAAACAAAACAGTTTGAGTTTTGTTTTAAGAAATTTAAGGAGACTGTGATTTAATACATGATGGCATCCCATAATATAAAACAGGTCCTGAATTCACTTTTGCCCTTGATGCCCTCAAAATACTCTTTCTTTTTTTTTTTTTTTTTTTTTTTTTTAATGTTTTTTTTTTTTGTTTTTTTTTTTCTTTTTTTTTTTTTATTTTTTTTTTTTTTTTTTTTTTTTTTTTTTTTTTTTTTTTTTTTTTGTAGTCTGCAATATTAAAGCCAGTAGGCAGTGTAATGTATAAGTAATGTTCACTGGATATTCATCCTTCCATTTACACTGAGAACAAAAATCCTGCTTCAGTTTGGATCCATGCCCCAACGAATCCATGGATTCATTTCCAAAGAATTTGAGCATTACAGCCCACCAGGCCCATTGTTTACAGGCTAGGGTGAATTTGAAAGCAATCACATCTGACCTGTATTATTGCTCTAAACATTGTCCCTACTGCTCAGAACAGAAGTTCTCATTGATCTATTATCCATGTAGTGTTTCTCCAAAGTTGTAAGTATTCACAGAAAGGGGTTTTCTTTTACAATTGATTGCACTGATCTCCARATCAGCTGTATTCTCATCCAGCATCAGATCCTCTTAATGATTTCTCATGAGGTTCCCCTCCCTCTCACCTCTGAATTTCTCTAGGYAGGAGATGTACTTCAGAGATGTATTTAATATTGTACAGATATCTTCACACACTGACACCACTCTCTGTAGCTTTTAACAGCTCCTTCCTCAGGTTCCTCAAGAAGCTTATGGTAGAGGTGAGAAATCTGAGACTGTGTAACACTTCAATCCGTAGTAAGCTCTCAAATATTTAAATTGTAGATACATCTAGACCGAGGGGTTTTTAATGGTAAAATGTAACGATATGTAGGTAGATGAGGAAAYGTAATTTCAGTATAATTCATCCAAAACTAGCTTATCACATTTTATCCACATTTAAATGTCTTATCTGAAACTTGGCTCAGCAGGAAATGGTAACATGTCAAGGATCCAATTAACATTATCTCACTCCCCTGTTTTTTCTTCACTTTCTGTGCCTTATGGGAGCTGCTTCCATTTCTGTTGTTACTCCAGTGGAGTTGATTGATTTCTGGCATAGTTCTGATTTGCTGATACCTCAAATAGTACTGGAATCTCTAAATTTGTATGAAATATGAACCTCCCCACAGAGGAAAATCCATTCATGAGTGTGCCATCAGAATTCTGGATGGTTACTTCTTTGTTCTGTCTGGATTACTTTATGCAAACTATGAAACCCTCTAAACCCAAACGTTATCAAATGGTCCCTTTTGTACAGTGTAGAACATCAAAAAGAATGTGAGTTTGAAGTACAGTCAGCTTGCCAAAATCAAATTTAAAAAGAGGAAACTGAAGTGCTCTGTAATAGGGAGAGTTAGAAAGATAATTATAGGCTGTATTTGGCACTAAGGAATACAAATAAGAGGGATGAGAGAGGTCCATGATCAATACATTTGCATAGAAAGATAATTATTGTTTATTAAAAAAGGAGCAATTATCAACTACAATGCATTGAACAGGGGAATTTTACCTGACTTCCTCAATAGCAACAATAAAATCCTTGCAAGACAGTATCAAAAAGGAGTGTCAGTAAAGGGGTTCTTAGGTAAGCAATGCTAAATGTAAACACTACACAATTTTTTTTTTAGTTAATTGCCTTTCAGCAGAAACTGCAGCGATACTCTGCTTTGGATTTTGTTTTATATTTTCCAAGACTGCCAGTTACAATACATGAATTATTATTTGCCACGCAGCTGTCAGTATAAATTTTAAGTTATGAAGGGTCATTCACCAATGTAGAGAATTGTGGGAGGTAGAACAGGGAAAGAGAGAAACTTTCTGTCTCCAAACTGTTCCCTTAATGCAGTCCAAGACAAACTACTAAAGATAAAATATGATTTAGCATGTGATTTGTTATGTAGCTAAAAACAGYATCTTGCCACTGTATTTGTTCTACTAACTTATATCAGTTTTGACTTATTATTTATCCATAATAGTAAGTTTAGCAACAGGTGTAGTTCAAGTTCTAATATGCTCAATTGATTCACTGTGAAGCATTTATTTACTATTTATGTGTAACTAAGGAGCATGAAAATCTGAATAGTTAATTAAATTGACATTGGCAGCATTCACAGTGGAGACTAATCATTAAAAAAAAAATAATAATAATCCAGCAAGTCCATGATGGACCAGTTTTCATTCTCTGCTTTGAGCTTCTCCCCTGCTTGTAAAAGATTTTACAGGTTTGCYATGCAAAGCAATATGGAAAACAGGACTCACCAGGGAGAGGAGCGACATCTTTTTCAGATTAATATCCGTAAATTTTTGGGAAATACTGTTGTCTWGCAGGAAGGCTATCCATATGAACATAAATCATGCCCTCCCAGGTGAGTCTGGTAATCTATCTAGCCCCAATATATACATGGTCACTAGGGATGTGAATAAAAATCTATATATGAGAAAATATGAGCCAGAAGTTACATGTCTGAATGGATACACTTCGACCAGGGAAGGGCATATAGCCCAAATTGGAGAAGTGTTCTACTGAATCCGTGCCCAGAGTTTTCATGAATCATCAATATGTCTATTCCTACTGTAATACTTCATTTATTAAATAGGTTGCAAAATCACACAAAAGAACTTGCTTGCAAGGCTTGTATATATTGGCCATTCATAATTAAACTTACAGAGCAAAAATATYTTTGCAGTGYAGATACCAAGCATCCATTGATGGTATTATSCTGTTATTATGAGATTTGAGAACTGCAGAAGTAAAGGGAGCAAAAATATCTTTGCAGTGTAGATACCAAGCATCCATTGATGGTATTATCCTATTATTATGGGATTTGAGAACTGCAGAAGTAAAGGGAGCAAGGGGGAAGGAAAAGAGCAAGACCATACTTGTGATCCCAACCACCACTTGGGATTTTTGACAACCAGTCATTCATTTACTGCATCTCTCATGTCTAATAAGTAGAAATGTTTTCCTTGGTAATCTGCCAAATGTACTTTCACAAACAGCAAAGGCAACTATCTGTTCATTTGTCTAAAACTGACTATTTTCATTGAAAATACAAACTAGGTTTTACTGAGCATTTTGCCATTCAGCACCCAGCTTCAGCTGGACTCTAACATTGGTTCCTTTTGTAACTGACTCCAGTGACTTTTGAAAGCACACTCTGCTTTCTGCTCACTGTAGAAAAACCTCAGCACATTTCTGCAAGAAATCAAAGGTATAGCTTTCTCCTCAGGTTCAGAGTGTAATTCATAGTTTTAAGATGTCTCCTCTCCAGATAGAAGCAATGAATGTACAAAATTTTTTCATTTCCAGACATATACCTCAGGTTTACAATCCCCCTCTCTCTGTCTCCTCTATTTCTCTACCACTCACATCACCCAAGAAACAAAGACATATGCAAGGTAGACATTATAACTATCTTCACTAACATCTGTTACAGGCCAATTCCAGTGCTATTGCTGCTTCCTTTCTCATTCTGTATGTATGAGCTGGTATTAATATTTCCAAGGAAAGTAAATGTATGAATCAATGTGTGTGAAGCAAACAGGCTGAACGAATGGAGCATATGTATAAAAAAGCAGGTGTTACATTTGTACATTCAGGTTCTGTGTTGAGCATCCCACGTGGTGAGGAGCTCGTTGTGGAGGCCACAGGCAGCTTAGCCAAGAAAAGAAGAGGAGCCAGAGGAAGAATCAGGGAGACACACCCTTCATGTAAACTGTCACAGCCTTCCTTGAAAATAAGGTGTGGGCAGTCTCTAGGGCTGTGATACTTGTCTGTTGTGCTGCCACCACAGGTCTGAGAAAAGGACTGGCAAACAGCCCTCCCATCGAGGTRGAGGAGAAGGAGGACAGAGCATGTGAGGGCATCAGGAACCAGAGCCAAAAGACCTAAAGACTCGGTGGCTGCTTGTGAGGTTAGTGCCCAGGGTAAGAAATTGCTTCCAAAGTTAGATGTCTTCAGCAAATACAGCATGTCCATCCTGGAAAGAAAAGCAGGGATAAAGGGAGGTACTTCCAGAAAAAAAATTCTGAAAATTTCTGCTGAGTGGATGTGGTGAATTTCTGCCTTTCCAGCTGTTCCCATTTGACGTGCCCTGGCAGAAGCTGCCTGTGAAGTGCTGTTTGCCCCAGTGCTGTGGGCAGGCACTCACCTGCTGGCTGACACAGGGTCAGCTTGTCCAGAGCCACTGCCAGCCCCACATTTCCTGCAGCACTCYGTGAGCACCCGCTGAGCAGACAGTGCTGTTACTGTCCAGTTCAACTCCTTGTCCATAAGGCAGCCTGCTGCTAGTCAGTGAGTAATGGCCATGGCCAGTGCCACATGGCCATTGTCCCTGGCCCCAGTGCCTTTCCCTCCTGCACTCATCCATCTTACCTGCAATTCCAGTCACAAGTGTCACAGTCAACCACCTCTTGTCCTAGCAGGCACAGCCTGTTACAACAATTTCAGCAAAACAATAAGGGGAGATAGAACCCARTAGCTGGCTTGTAAGGGAGAAGGGTGATTTGGCTAGAATGTGTGAGGGTGATAGATACCTTTTAGTAGTGTTCAAATTTGCACCTTTCAAGATACAGTGCAGCTGTGGCTGAAAACTACTCATTCTGTCCAGTCCTATGCTGAGTGTGAGCAGCGTGGAACTGGATCTGCTTCATGCTATACAATGTTCTGAAGACTGGTGTCACCATTATTCTGCTTTATTTGATAGCAATAGGCATTTTTACAAGAGAAAAATATGTACAGGAACCTCTCCAAGGTCAATATAACAGTCTAAATAGCCAGATGCTATTTCCCTGTGAATTACAAGGTTGAGCAGCCAAACATCTCTTAGTCATGTAAATTATGAAAATTCTGAGAACTGCAGTGCAGACAAAAAAAAAAAATCTATGGCTGCTGAATCATTTTTTTCTGGTTCAGAAATGACCATATCTTACCCTTTTGTTCCAGAGTTTATTTGCATTGCATGATTGTGTTTCTTCCTGTCAGATATAGGGATGAAGCTAACATCTTTGCTTTAGGATATTGTTCTTTTATTATCAGAAAAGGYGTTCTGCAGACTTGCAGAGATTCTTTTCAGACATGGGGAAAATAATACGAAACGAGTACTGAGCTATTCCTTTTAAGCTATCTGCAGTTAAAGTGATTATTAAACCCCAGGACAGGTTTAAGGGTAATCCAGATGAATATTGTTTTCATCAAAGCAATAGTAAAGGCATCTGCTTTTTCCTTGTTGCCTTAGGACTGACATTAGAAAAGGCACACCAAGTGAAATTGGGAATTATTTTGCTCCACTTCCTTTAAAGTTCAATTTTTATCAGTTACTGCTTTTAGTTATCTGATGTGAGAAACACTACTTCCTTTTTGAAAAAAAAAAAAAAAACCATGGATAGGCATTGTTTTCCCACCTCTCACTTGGGAAGTTGAGATAAAAAAACACACCATAAAAAACATACAGTATTTATGGTAAAAAGTCCCACAAGATGAAAATGAACTCCTTTTTTTTGGAACAATAAATAAGGATTGTGCAGAAAAAATAAAAGCAGGGGCAATTTGGAAGACGTAAACACAGAACAGATATGGGAATGGCAACATGTGTTAAAGCCACAGGCTTCAGTCTCATCTAAGAAATAGTGGGAAATGCTTGTCTTCTGTGGCTGCTCCTGGCCATTGCTGGCTGTGGAATGCAACAGCCCAGGTGCTAACTCTGAGCCCAGAAGGCTGTGGAGGCTGAAAGCAAAGTGGCAACTGCAACAAAGATGCTTAAACTTCTTCTCAAAGCTACTGGCTGCTACTGCAAAGACGAATGTAGAAGTAGCACMAGAAATCGTGAGATTGACACAGCTACCCCGAGGGTCCTCAGAGGCAAACTGAGTTTTGCAGATATCACAACTCCTGGGGCACCTCAGTTGCCCCTTTTTTTTGTCTTGGCATACAGAACAAGCAGACACATCAGTGAGAGGGGCTATTGTTTGTTCTTTATGAGGCACTGAACTCCTCCTTGGTAACCAGGCCATGCCCAGGAGAGGGAACTGAGGAAATGCAGGCACCTACAGCTCTGAGYGACTCCAAAAACAATCAGCAGAAGGAATTGAAGAAATAAGCAGAAAGCAGAACAGGCATGGAGCATATCAACTGGCCCCAGCACATGGAGGGGCACACTTGAAGCCCCTAAAAGGAGGCAAAACACTCAGAGATTTTCAGTCCAAGAATGATCTCCAYGCACCAGAATAGATGCAGCTTCTACAGCTCATGTTTATCCATCTGAGAATTAATGCTATTTGGYAGAAAAAAGAACCAGCAATGGGTGCCCAGGCACATCTTAAGCCTTGAGAATATGAAAATTATTTTTATTACATCAGAAGCACAATCACTTCAGAGACTCTGCTYCATCAAAGATAAAGTCAAATGACAACAGAAAAAGTAATAAAGTAAAATATGGGGCACAGCATTTCATGAATCAATTTATAATATCAGGATTGTCAGGACAAAGTGAGTGGAAAAGRTACCTAAATTAGAATAATTAGGGTTAATAGGCCTTTTGCATTGGCATGAATAATTATTTAATTCACAGGTCAAAATCAGTCTCTTTGGGCTCCTCTGGGTTTTTTTTTTTTTTCCTTTAATAGAGTGTAAGAGGATAATAGCTGACACAAACAGCACTTCATCTGGAGGAGGTTTGTTGTCCATATAAACTCAATCATTAAAGTTAATTCTACTTCATCACTGTTTCCTCAGTTTGATCATCCCAGCTGCTTCCCTAGAGAAACAACATTCTTATTTTTTTCCTACTTTTTTCTGTTAATCTCCCTTGCTCTTTCATGGCTTCTTGCAGTGGTGCTGTCAGCAAGATGATGCCTAGTCCCAATTAGAAATTCAATCAATATTCACATAATGAGGGTTCTAGCAAAACCATGTCATTTAGTTCAAAGACATGGATATATTACTGTAGCTATTCAGGATTCAAGTAATTTAGGGCACCTCAGTGAAAAAAGATAAAATAAAGCTGAAAGGCTTAGAGGTAGTTAATTGTTACTATGGCAACTGCCTAAATAAGCTTTAGATTCTAGTCATTTTTCAGTTTATTTGGAGGCARAAGAGAATCATTAAAGTTGAAACTTATTTAAAGCTTAGAACGGTTCTGGGATCTTACAGTTTCCTGCTGTTCCTTATAGAGTTACTTTAAGTTTGTCCATATCAACTTTGAACTGTGTAAAACAGCAAGATGCAGACTGCATAGATAAAAAAAAAAAAAAAAAAAAAAAAAAAAAAAAAAAAAAAAACATTACATAACAATGATCTAATTTTAACAACTTTGGCAATTGTATTTTTACATTTTTAAGTCCCAGCAGAACTTTAAAAGTACTGTGTGGGCAAGAAATGGTCCTCAGTGCCAGGATGTTCTCACCTGTCCATAAAATTTAGCGATTAAAATCTGATTTTCAACAACAGGCTCTGACAGTGAGTGCACTTTTGTCACCTGGAAATATGGGGTGCTGTCCCTGGAACCCTTCCWTCTACAAAGCCCCGTGTGTGGAACACTGGGGCTACATTTAGGGCACGTACATAGCCTGGTCATTAGCCAGTGCTGTAACAAATCTGCTGATCAGGATCCAGAGCATTGTGCTGATCGTGTCCAGTTGTGCTCTTAATGTGAATGGATGCATTTGGCCCCTGTGGGGCTGCATCACTGGGCAGATCTAAAGAGTCTTCCACAGGCAGCAATGGAGACAGCAAAGAGGAGAATCAAAAGAGCTGGGAAACTCTCCGTCACTGCACATTAATTAGGTGAAGGTCTGTATCAGCCTAAACTTTTTGCATTATCTCAGCAGCTATAACTCGCCTCCTTAACCACTCCACAGTGCGTGATCCACCAGCAGAGGCCATGAAATAAAATCGTGTCTCAGTAGGAGGCACCCCCTGGCTTCTCACAGAGGAACATTCATACCTCAGGCCACTTTTCACTCTTCTGTAGGCTGCAAATCTCTGAAGTCACTGAGTCATAACTGCAAAGTTGTGAGGGAATGATGCCTTAGGTGTGAAGATACTTAGAAGGCACCCCTAGAGGTGAAGGTGTGAGCAGTGTAGACTAAAGTCATGTGTTCTCAAAGCAAAAGGCAGCACAAGTTACCTGACTCTGAGCTCAGGGCTCCAAGGGTGAACAGCAGTGGCTTTGCAGGCATCTTTGAACGAGCCTCAAGGAGATTAACTGAGCACGATGGGGAAACTGAGGCACGCAGGCTTCACTCAAAAGGAGGTAAATGAGGATTAGAGTGACAGACCRTTTTGTACATGGCCAGGAGTCAATATGACATTGTCATAAGAGAATTCCCTTTYCCCCCACCTGCAAACCTGTCATGTGTTAATCTCCTGGGTATGGGGAGTCACCCAGCCCACAAAACACCTGGCTATGTTTGATAGGCTCAGAGTGACTCTAGACTTTCTCCATGGTCAGTGTGGGGAAGTAGGCTTTGCCAGGCCATGGTCCACTCCATCCTAGGGATTAAACCGCAAAAGAAGTCAGGGAATTAGCTTGTTTCTCTCCCTATATCTTGAATTATGGAACAGAATGTTGTAAAAATGTCTCTTCATTCTTTTCCAAATTAAATTGTTCTGTTCACCTAAAAAGAGAAAAAAGCCTTTGTTTTGAACTATAAGTTGAATATCAAAGAAATCAAGGTTTCGTGATATAAACCACTCATAATGGATATAAGTTCGAATTCAGACTGGTTCTAGGTTACTTCATCAGGTTTAATTCTCTTGGTTCTTCTTTTGTCCTCAGATAACTCCTCCAGACTCTTTTCTGATTTAGAACAGTAAWAATGCTCTTTCAAATTTCACATGATTAAAAAGAAATGTGCATCCAGCTGCAAGAGAAACTGTTTTTCTCTGCCATCTGAAAAGSCTGTACCATGGGCAGGGATTCTGCATTGCCTGTTACTTGCACCATTCCTTTTCTATGGAAATCCAGTCTCCAGAGTTATAATTCAGKGGAACTATAGTCAGGAGTAATTTGGCTTAATTTGTAAGAAGAGGAAAAAAATACCTGCTGAGGAAAAAAACAAAGGAGAATAGGGTCTGATCCCAACAGCCTGAACATTATTTATTGTATTTTCTTTTCTTTGCTGTTATACAACCACAGCACCCGGCTGTTTGCTGTGTTGCAAGGGAAGTATTTTCAAGGTTAGCACAGAAGTAATCAACCACTCAATGGCGGTATGAATATTCATATCAGGACACATTATGAGAAAGTAGATAGAAGCAAATATGCAGTTTAAATATAGACTACAGCAGGAAATGGGACATGAAACAGTAATTAAATAGTGAAAATTACATGTTATTTACATAGGTAAATACACTGCAGGGGTTATGCACGTGATCTTTTCTATTAGCATTTGTTTGTTTGTGATTTAACCCTGATTTAAAAAGGGAGGCTTTTAAAGCATGAAAATGGGAAGAAAGGAACACTTACTTTGAACTAGAAAATCTTCATTGCTTGAAGGCTTACCAGTTTGGGCTGTAAGCCAGGTTTCACAGCTAACAAGGATCAGAACAGGTCTGTACTGCAGAAGGTAGCAATGTTGGTTCTCTACAACACAGGCTTTCTCCACAGCCCTGCTTATGCAATTCATTCCTATTTGGGCTACTGGAAGCCTGTAGGTGATGGCAACAAATGCCCGAGCTCCTACTCCCTAGGTTAGATGGAAAGCATAGGGCACTACTGAGTTTCTGGGGGAAGAACATCTAGAAGGAGACAAAAGCATTTGAGTTTTCCTTCTTCAGGGAACACCTCATTTTAGACTTTCTTGCTTTTCCTTTCAGAAACAGAAATGGCTCTAGTCTAGTTGGATCAGCACAAGCACACTGTGAGTCTGCACAACCATCATACCAAAGGCAGTAACAGTAATTTTTACTTCTAGTCTGAACTACCTCATCTTGCTGATTCCTTATCCACGTCTGCTCTTTTTTCCTCCTCCTTCAGACAAGAGMAAGGTGAGAGAAAAGGTTTGACCAACTAATCTCTTTCCTCTTTTCAGCCTTCAACCAGCCTTACCATGATCAGCTGCCATGAACACAGTTTGTTGACAGTTTGGGATTCCCAGAGAAAATGGATGCTAGGGAATTAATGAGGGGAAGAGGGATGGAAATAGATACCCATCTTGCAGAGGCTCATTTCTTCCTTAGCCTTTTGCATTTGGGTTGCTTTTGCTTGGGTGTCTCTACTGTGCTTGAGCCTGCACCAAGAAAAACAACTTGAGAATCCATGATATTTATTTATTGGTGAACACATACATTGGGTAGGTGGGACTAGTAAATATTCCTGCAATTCTTGTGGGTGAGTCTTTGCTGAAGAGGCAGTCATCAGTCAGGTCAAGGAGAGGTCTGCATCTACTCCCTGGTGTAGGCTGATCTTTGATGCTGCAGATTTGCTGTCTTCCCATTCCTAGCTTTTCTTTCCCTAGGATTTTTCAGCTTTTCATGTCAGTGTTTTCCTCTTGAATCCCTGAGCTTTAAGTAACCCTCAGTAACCCATCTCAGCAAATACTGTTGAGCCTATTGTTCTGCTTTTCTTAGCCTGTGTGGCTTTAGCTCATAGATTTCTTCACACCTTAACTGCATTTTTCTCCAAAACTCTGCCATGGTGGCAATTGTGTGGTGTAAAACCAGGCTGGGGTGTGTAGAMAGCCAAAGTCCTCAGCCACAGGGCACGACAAGCTGTGTCTTCACATCAACTGCCCCAATGACATAAAGGAACTGCAGAATAATGCTCAAAGGAAAATGTGCAAGTACATGACGCTGCAGTGCAGTAACATTTTCAGGAATTTCCTGTGTGCAGACTCCTGAGCTGGCACTTGGCAAATGCCCAGCATCTGGCCTGAGAGGGCACTGCCCTCCTGCAGCTTCTGTCCTTCCTAATACAGAGAAATGCAGATGTTTGACAGACACTGGGCTGGTTTCCCAATGGGCAAGCATTTCAAAATTGGGCAAATTCCACGCTGGTCAGTCCAACTCTGTTTTTAAACGTCGCCTAAAATATGGGTTACTGTTCACTTTTTAAATCTAATTAAGACTTCAATTTAGAAGTCATGATAATACAACCTTTGTCCTTGGTTATCTTTCATTTCCAGTTTACTTTTCATCAACACACAAGTGCTTGCAGGAAGCAAGGATATGAGGAAAAACCCTGAAAACTCTTCCTATCTTTTATGCACGCTTCAATGCACGTGCTCTGCGTGAGAGTGGGTATCTTTCCTCTGTAGAGCCTGTGTATATTTGATTTGCCACTTCCCCTTGTGGAGGTGGCAGCATATTGGTCCTTATTCTTTACAGAAAGTTTATTACTTTTTGTGAAGTGTGTTGAGACTTTGTGGGCTAAAAGAGTGTGTTGAGATAAAGATAATTTATTATTCATTACTCCAAATACATTTGTTCATACATCTTGAAGCTGGGAACAGTGTGTGATAAGAGACAGCTGCATAGATAGGACTCTTCCTACAAGCATGCAAATTATTTTTCAGATCTGAAAAGAGGTGATAGGCCCAAGCAAACGTCTTTTTCTTTCCCCCCCCCCCAGCTGTATCAGATGGGTCAATGAAAGCTATTACTTCTCCCCATAAAACATAGCACATGGAGATCCCCAATCTGTTGACAACAATCCCATTGTACCTAAGAGAACAAGCACACAAAAAAAGGATGTAAAATCGTCATAAAAATCACCTTGTCTCAGATTTGAATCTTTTGTATGAGGAAGGAATCCTGCAAASAGAGGTATCCCTTATCCCTGCGTGCTTAGCTTCCCCAAGTAAAATTGCTTAAGGCAGCAAGAGGCAATTCAGCTCAAGAAATAAAAGCAAAACCAGTCTTCCTGCAGAAATGAGACATTTTGTGAAACCAAATGGAGCAGAGTGAAGAGTGGATGTCCGTGACTGAAACGACTGTGACAAGACAATCTCTCTGTATGTCAGATGGATAAAATAACAACAGACTCCACTGTGGAAATTCAATTGAAACTCACTCATATCAGGCCTGTGGGCTTTCTCAGAGAATGGAAATTAAGATTCTAGTATCTCGTCTGCATCTGTTGAAATGCATCTCAGTTCTCCATTTTTCCCCATTAAGGAGACAGGGAGGATTAAAMATCTCRTGTTGCTTTTGGAACAGTTTGAAASAGTTTGAAAATTGTTGAGTAYTTCACAGTAAGCAATTTTTTGGCGGATAATGCCTGTAACTAGGGCTGAARTCATCTGAGCACCTGTGACATTTCAGACTGAAAGAAGGACAGAGTTCYGCAGAGCAACTTCTATTTATTCCAGTCAGCGCAGACACTTCTAGAGACAATSACACAAAAATTTTTTACTCCACCTTCTTTTTTGGCAATTAAGAGTAACCTCCATGGAAGGGGAGAGCTGATTTTTCTTTTTCCTGATAACAGTTTAGTAGCCAGTTCTGTCTAGGATGAATTCCAAAGGATTYTTTTCCTTTCTTTCACACTATTCAGGATGGGGAAGTGTTACAATGGTCATCTGAAAGAGCTTATATTTATATTAAGGATAACTACCAATTTCAAGAGTGGTTTGTCTCTGAAACCTGCAGGTTACTGTTTAAATTACAGACATAAGACAAAAGAGATCCTGTTCTGTACCTTGCTGTGCTCCGTAGTRCCCAGTACTTTGGTGAAGTCCATTTTCATTGAATGACTCAGGGAGAAACAAAACCTGAAATGTTCACATGAAGAAGACACTRCTGAATTTCAGCTTCTGCTCAGCTGAGGAGCAGATGCTGTCATAGGCATGGAATCCATATGGAATGCTCCTCAAATACCAGCAATGAACCCTTTCCAGGGTAAATAGGAATCAAATCAAAGGTCCAGAGTCAACTAATACAGTCAGCGGAGTCAACTCCACTAAAAATTCRCAATTTGTAAACACCAGGCCTGAAGCTTTACCTTCAAGCATCCACATACCTTTCAAAAAATATTCTCTTTGGTCCCTCTCTGACTCAAATCTCCTATATCTCTCCCTCTGTGTTAAAACGTAAGAGATTAGTACAGAACCGATCATAGCAGAGGGTCTAATCTCAGGTGAGGAATTAAGTAGCACTGTACTTAATCATTTCTTATATAATTTTCTTTTGCTTAACATATACTTTTTTTTTTTCCTTCCTGTTTTTAGCTCTCAAGAGTGATCAGCTATTTTTTAAGGTATTAACTAGCTTATTTCCAGCTAAGATTCCCTGTGTGTATAGGATTCTGCTCTGCAAGACATTCTCACACAGCAGACATTCTGGCATAAAATCTTAAAATCCTTAGTTTGGGGAACAGATTTTGCCATTTCTCTGYCTGCTGCCCGAGATAGGAGCAGTGACTCCGAAATGCTGTTTCAAATGATTAATTCATCCCTTAMACTTAAGAACACACAAAATATCATGATGAACTTTTGCAAACAGGAAAACAATATCTCCAGGTATTTGTGTTCAATTTGATTTATATAAATGACATTTTGCATGTAAATATGCAGCCACTCATTTCACTGCCTGCCAAGAGGCATTTCAGCTAAGCACAATGATGCTCCCCTTAATCTAAAATGTCACGTTCTCATATGCACCTACCGCAAAGGTTACCACACGCATCTGAAAGCAAACAAATTATCTGGCAAATAATTAAGCTTCACCAAATTTTTGTCTTTTTGTTCTGGTTAAAATAACTTCTATCAAGGAATGTGAGTCCCCAGACAAGCATCCATCAATTCTGAGCACTTCTCTTAAGATGATATGAAAATAGAAATTGCCTTCCATTCACCCCAATTGGAGCTGAGTCCCAGCTCCAGGGGGATTGAACAGATGTGCTCAGAGAATACCAATCCCTGGGCTAAAATCCTGCAGGCAGTCCTGTCTGTTAAGCTTCCTTGGAGTTTTGGGAATTACCAAGGGCCTCACTTTCTGTCTTTCCCAAATCTGGACTTKCTCTCAGAGCCCTGCATGAGTAGATCATTTATAACACGAGATTGCACTGGCTCAATGTGCATTGAGATCTGTATTTCTTCAGAAAAGCAGGAGTGGCAAACATCACAGAGCATCTCTTATTTTCTCCTTCTGGAGTTCAAAAGGCTTTCAGGCTTCTGATCTACGACTGGAAGATGTGATCTGCTACTTCAATATATATTTGCTGAGCATCTCGATGTGTCTATTGTCCGCTGTACAGCTATTGCAGCATGGCTTTGCCAGGCCCCAGGATGCTTCCACAGTACTGAGGCTGCAGCAGAAATACCTCAGGCAGTCCTGGTGATCCTGCCTGTATCTACCCATGCATTTGGCATGTTACAGACAGCTCTGGGGAGAATACAAAACCCAGGCTCTGAAGGAGAAAACTGAATCATGGCGACTGCACAAGCCTCACCCTCCTGCAGCAGGACGCTACTGCCTCTGTTGCTGGGCAAACTTCATTCCTGTCCTGCCACAGAAAAATTCTCCAAATTCCCGTTCGATTTTTCACCTTCCC